>NC_052619.1:19041921-19387864 GCF_016545825.1 Eucalyptus grandis | reverse complement strand
GGTGACACAGACAATTTTATAAATTTTAATGATTATTTTAATTTTTCTATTTTTTTCTCTTTTTTTCTATTTTTCATTACGGCCATCAAGGTCATTGGCAATACTACCCAGCTAGCGAGGTTAGGTCTTGCCCATGACCAGTGAAGCCTGACCCTTGCTAGCCCAGTAAGTGACTTGGGCATGGCCATCCTCGTGGCCCCTAATGATGGCTTGAGCCTCGCCTAGCCATGGAGAGATTTGCTGGCTCTCTCCTCTAGCCAACAACCAATTTGGAGGAAGAAGAAGGAAAAAAAGGAAAAGAAAAAAAAAGTAAAAAATTCGAAAAATACTATAATACTATTAAAAATTATCACGTTAACATTAATTGTGCTCACATAGAATATGTCATTAGTTTCTTAGATTGATTAAATCGACATAAATATCAAAGGTATAAAACTCAATTGATAAAAAAATATTTAAGACTTAATTGATATATTTGCAAACGGTCTAGAAATTTTTGTATAATTTTCCCCAGCTTTAATGGTTGGTGAGGGGTCACCTCTGGCGGGATTAAAAGTTTTGGGTTTGATTTAGTGAGCCCAATGACAATTATTGCAACTTTACGAGTCGAAATGTCTCGTTAGAAAAATAAAATAAAATTGAAGAACGACCAATGACTCACCAATCAAAAGGGCAGCTGTAAAAAGATTCTTCCATATAGGATTGGAAGAAAATATAGCTTATTAACAAAAGAGTTAAAATCCTTAAAAACTTAAAACTAATACATTCATGTAAAATTTATCTCAAACTAAATTTTTGAACATAAAAAACTCATAACTGATATATTTGTGATAAATTTAATTAAAAGTAATTTTTTTTACTACAAAAATTCCAAATTGGTACACCTATAACAAATTTATTCTTTGCCGGCTTCCATCAAATTTAAAGGTTAAATTTGCTAACTTAGATGACACATGGGTTGTAGTATGGCGACGTGGCAATTCCACGTGGAAATCCCTAGGGTAAATATCATAAAAAATTTCAAATCAGTATATTCGTGAAAATTTTAATAGTAATCTTGTTATAAATTTAACATACACCTGTGACAAATTTAAGATTTTTCATGACATTAACCTTATAAATTTTCACGTGGATTTACCATGTCATTATAACATATCACCATGTGTCATCATGTCAACGAGTTTAATGGTAAAATTTGATGAAAGTTAATAGATAGTAAACTTGTCATTTATGTACTAATTTTAGGTTTTTAGATGTCCAAAAATTAGCTTGTGGTAGATTTGTCACGGGTGTATTAATTTAAAGTCTTTTACCCTGAAAAAAATAGTTTGAAATAAAATTGTTATAATTGTATTAATTTGAGATTTTAAAGGTATTAATCTTTGACAAAATCACAAATTAGGGACCTATGACAATACCTTTTCATGTTCACTAGTAATTTTTTAAGTGTGTTAACTTGACACTCATAACTTTTGGAGCCATGCTTTCCTCTCTAATTTGGACAATGCTCATGATCTATAACTAGACGTGTCGAACGGTCGAGTCGAGTCATAAATGATCTGATCCAAATTGATTTATTTATAACCCATTTATTTGTAATGTAAATTTATCAATCCATATCGGTTCCAATTTGTACCCAACTCATATTACCAAAACACTTCCATATTTAACCAAACCTAGAAAAATTTGTTTGTTATGATTTAAAAAAAAAATTATATTGTTAAAACACTTGTGTACAATTACAAATTTAGTAGATAAATTTGAGGTTCCATTTATTTCACAAAATATGTCTAGCGAGGGTTAGCGGCCGGACTTTGTAGGGAGAAAAAGTACAAGAAAAAAAGAAAAAAAAGGAATTTTAAAAAAATTATAAAAAACTGCTCAAAAGAATGATATCTCATTAATGGGTTAACACAATTAATAACATTTATAAATTAAATGGGTTGCAAATGGGTAACCCGATGGGTTGCAAATGGGTAACCCGTGTATCATTAAACTTATACAACCCAAACCCATTAACAACCCATTTATTAAAACTTAACTAACCTACATATAATCCATCTCATTGATAACCCATTTTGACACATTTATCTGTTGGTTGGAAGATAATATAACCCTTAACTTCTATTATCGAATTAAGGAGAAACTACATTTTTGGTCCTCGTACTGTCTGTTTTGGACCTTATACTTTCTTTGTCCTTACACTATTCTCCGACGACGATTTAAGTCCTCGGTCGAATCCCCCTCTTCGCAATTAATGGGAATTGCCGAGTCGACGCTAGGGCCGAACTTGTGTCATGCCGTGCGTGGTAAGACAAGGAGTGACGACAGATATATGTTGTTTTCACAAATTAAAGAGGAGTGCACCGGTCGTATTGTATCTGGAGCGACCATGTACTGCGCCTTGCGACCCTCGTTAATGGACCATCCTTTTCCAGCGGTGATTACAAGCACTTGATGGGTCGTTAGGAACACGTCATGTCAAAAGACTCAGAGCGACTCAAAACCCAAAAGATAAGACCGAGCGATGGAGGCTTTCATGCTTCTTGCCAGAACATCCAAACCAAGTTTCTCTCACTTGCTGTGCCAAGGTTGGTCCCTGCGATTAGGACATATGCTTGGAGGGACGACCGCATCACGTTGTTGATCATTCAATTTGGGTCTCCCTATCTCCCTATCTCTCTTTTTGTGCAAACGCAGCATTTAAAGCACTGTGCAATTTCTCGGGTCTTGGGCATACGCTCTGTGTCATGTGAGAACGCTTCTTGATTTCTGACATGCCGGTGGAGCTACGGTGATTGGGTTTATAAACTTACCGGGTGAACTACATGGTTATGCTTCAAAACCAAACATTCCATAACCAGCATGGAACTCCCGTCGAGAAGGGTAAGCGTTTGTCCATACACCCTTTATTATGAAATGACACGGTTATGAACGAGTCCAACTCACGTGCAATAAAATCATGCCAGAACGCCTCTGTAAATAGATACATTTTTATAAACAGGACCCTCATATCTAATATGATTATGTTGAACTTGGAAAGAATTCTACTGAATCATCAAATTCAAATGTTAGTTAAATTGCCGATCCTCTCAGTGCTTGGGATGAGCATGCCGGACTGTCTAAATTAAGAACCATCCAAACCGGACCGGACTAGTGGTTTGGTCAGGTTCCCAATTTTGGGGAAATGGAATCGACCCTGATAAAAATATATTTTTAATTTCTTAAAAATAATAATAATTCTTGTATTTTTCTTAATTTTTACTTTTTTTTGCTAAAATCGGTTCCATGGATCGGACTAGATCTAGGTTAGTCCGGTTTATTTTAATCTAGGTTGGTCCGGTCCAATTCTCGGACTCAAAAATTGGGAACTGGTTCTCCCAATCCTGTTCCCGGTTCCTAGGTGGAAATGGATTGGATCGGAAACCGATCACCCTACTTGGTGCTTGTCTATAACATTCTTCTTGGCTATTAACCCTGTGATTATGAAGTCTTGGAGTGGTGGAAAGAGACAAGACTATTGAGATCACATGATGTCCTCCGGTGCATGCGTTAGAAAAGAACAATAATCTTTTTACCTTTCCCTTTTGCCGGTTCATGATATCTCACCTTTTTTAAGTTTATTTTGTGAATGGGCACATGATCCTATGCTTGTCCTGTATGGAGACGGGACAAAGTGGTGTTGAACGAATGCTTTGAACTCATTGCCTATGCCCGCGGGAAAGGGGTCAAGCCAGGCCCAGTTTCATGATTCTCCTGATTAGTGCGATTGACATCAGGGCTCTAGAAATCATCACATCTCTCTCTCTCTCTCTCTCTCTCTCTCTCTCTCAGACACACACACACCCACACACACACAATGCTTACGTACTAGAGAATAAATCTTTTTCTTGCTGGTGCATTGAGATGATGATTGTGTACACTGGCCTTGACTGATTGAAACCAATTTTCTTTGCAGCCAAATCATTACTTCTCACACATCTAATCATGGTCAGTCACCAACCCACAGTGAAAAACATCAAATGAGGTAGAAAGAGAAATGGGTTTTTTGGGAAGGTCAAGGACTGTATATTAGGGTTTTGAAAATAAGGTCTAATATGCATTATTACAATCTCACGCATTCCATCAATGCTGGGTATGTTCAAGGATGAATCGAACTATCTTGAAAAATTACAAGCATTGAAGGTCAGTCCATCAGCGGTTCAAGGACTTGTTCAAGTATGACAGATCAAGAGAAGTGGAGACATGCATTATCGCCTCAACGACTCATTCTCGTTCATTTAATGTTGCACGTTCTTGGAATGGAGACGTGCGTTCGATGGCGGATAAGACGTTCCATGTTCGATCCAAACTAATGCAAGATCTCCATACCATCATCATTATCCATGCAAAACGCGCTTTCCAGAAAGGGGAAACCCTAATGTGTGATTTACGCTAGTACATCACTACAGAACAAAAACTGTTTTCTTTCTAAAAATAGAGGGAAAAGAGGAGATGACCTCCACGTAACTGCGTTAGTCTTGTCGTTGCGGATGGACGAGTCGATTAGCTGTCTGACCAAAAAGCAAAAAGGAGCAGGAAATTTGCTTGATTGGCGGCAAAAAGATGTAAGAAACCACAGAGAAAAAGGGTTGAGTGATGAATCCTCTCATCAACATCTACCAATTAAATAAAATAGATAGAGTTCATCTCAACTATTGATTATATGAATCTTGTCATAGACAAATACTTATCTCGACACGAGTTCAACATGTGACCAATTACATTGATCTAATATGGTCCATTCCGCGCAATTTATGGTTAAGAGTGCATGTGAATCCATGCAAGACTCGCCTTTGCAATGGGGCCCACGTAATTAATAATACGAGATGGTATTGTTCCTACGGCCCTACGAACAACCGATTGCCTTGCCCTACTTGGCACTATACGACGTGGTCATGCTGTCCCGAGAAAGACATGGCTTTGAGCTCAAGCGACTGGGTGGGGACACTCACATGGCCACGCAAACACACGGCAACATCATCAGGCCACCCCTGTCCAGCCATGACCCCCAAGTTGCCATTCCATGTGCACTCCGGATCCCTCGCCTTTTCTCTTTCCACATCTCCAAAAAAAAGTTATTCTAGTAATCTAATCCAATCACAATATGAAATCTCATCGAGGAGGATAGTCTTATCGTGATTACTTTTTTAGTCGCGATTCACTTTGTCTACCGTATTAATCTCGTAACGATTCCATCAATGAATCATATAATAGTGGGCCATTTGGTATAATATTTACTCTCAAAGTTATTCCCCAATCTTAGGAAACCTTGATTAGAATAATATATATTTCCCCTAAATTTCTCTCCTCCCGGATGATCAAAACACACACAATCTCGCGTAAACGAATCTCTCTCTCTCTCTCTCTCTCTCTCCTCTCCCTCCCTCCCTCCCCAAGTCTTGCTCATAAAACCAAAGAAAGAACGAGCTGATCTTTCCATGCACCATTTCTTGATGGGTCTCCAATAGCTCTCTCTTTCAAACACACGACAGAACCTACCATCCCTAAAACCAATCAACCGATCATCGTCCCGCGGCGGACATGATGAGAGACTTCCCGTCCTGCTTCGGCGAAAGCGGCGTCCAGATCGCCGACTCGTCGGCGTCCTTGGCGAGGAACAGCCCCCAGAACTCGGTCACCTGCATCTACAAGTCCAAGATACGCGGCTGCCCTTGCCTCATCACCGTGACCTGGACCAAGACCCTCATGGGCCAAGGCCTCACCGTCTCGATCCTCGTCGACGACGGGGGCGACCACCCCAACTCGTCTCGCTCCCTCTGCCGGGTCGAAATCAAGCCCTGGCTCCTCATCTCCAAGCATAGAGGTTGCCGGAAAGCCCCATTATCATCATTGGATTCCTCCACTCTCGACGTTCACTGGGACCTCTCGAACGCGAAGTTCGGCGCTGCCCCTGAACCCGTCCAGGATTATTACGTCGCGGTCAAGGATGACCGTGATGTGGTCCTACTCCTTGGGGACATGGAGAGGGAGGCCCACAAGAAGCTTGCCGGCCTGGGCTGGGCGCGTGACAGCGCAGTACTCGTGGCGAAGCGGGAAAACATGTTGGGGAAGAAAAGCTACTGCACGAGGGCTCAGTTCCGGGACAAGGGCCAGGCACACAGCGTCGTGATCGAGTGCGACCCGGGAGGTGGCTCTCTGTCCGATCCGTGCCTCGTTATAAGGATCGACGACCGGGACGTAGTGAGGGTGAGGAGGCTGCGGTGGAAGTTCCGGGGGAACTGCACGATCGACGTGGACGGCACCGGCGTCGAGGTGTTCTGGGACGTCCATAACTGGCTCTTCGGGGGCGACTGTGTTGGGAGCAACTACGGGGTTTTCCTGTTTCAGACGTGCCCTTTCTGGGCCGAGAGCGATAATGAGAAGTTCTGCGGTTCGTCTAGTTCGAACTTGTCGAAGCCTTCTTGCATCTCGAGTTGGTGGAGTTCAGCATCACCCTCTTCTTCGCAGGGGATCGAAGATGATCCCCATCATCAACATCAGTTGCAGTTGCAGCAAGGTCTGGGCTTCTCTTTGATATTGTATGCTTGGAAGAGTGAATAAATAGTATTGTTCAACATCTATTTCTCTACCAAAAAAAAGGACCAGCAAGAGAAGTTTTCCTCTTCTACCTTTTTGCTTTTGGAAAGATACAAGAAAGATGAAATTGGGTTTTTCCTCCGTTTTGGCTTTTCATATTGTTGGAGTTGTAACTGGTAAAGAAGATGCATAAGATGAGTTCTTCTTCATGAGTTTGACTGAAGTACAGTGAAATGAATGCAGATATATCGTTGCTTCTGATACATTGTTGCATAGTCAATCCGTACAGAGTCTCTTGGCCCCCAAGAAATCGTACATACAGGAGAAAAAGAGGAAGAAAAAACCTACATTTTCGATTGTCCCTACTTGGAAGGGATATCTTCCATTCATACCCTTTATTTAGGTTCACGAATCATGACATCATTCACATGTATGCTTAACTCAAATCGAAGGTAAAGCTATAGTTTCCTCCATCCTTTGCAGGAGAAATAGCTGTGATTCTAAAATCCGGTGACGTTTATATTCATAACGGCCAATCAAAAATTCGGTGACCCTTAAAAGTGATCGTGTCCAATTTGCAATTCACTTATAAGAGGCATGGTTGGAGGATTTCCTCTGACCAGAGATTGGAGTAAACATGACCCGAAGAAACAAATTTAACACAAGTCTATGTATCTTTTTACTTAACATTTGAAATATGACTTGTACCAAATACGTAATACCTGAATTACTTAAAATCATCCAAGAAGTTATGTTTAATCATCTATAATGCTATAAAATTTACTAGAGATTTTTTATTTTGACAAAACATCAAAAGGTATTTTTAAGCTAAAACTCTTACCAGACGCAATCTCAATCAGTCTCATGTCATGAGAAAATCATATATAAATTTAGCCTATGGGTGAAGCGGTAGGCATAGTCAATCGCAGAATATAAATTGTATTAAAACTCATGTTTTTTATGAGTCCCAATGTGTTTTTCACCATTTCTTGAACTAAATCTCCCTAATATCTTCTCTTCAATCATTTCGCTCACTTGATAAATACATCAAGTCTAATAGTTAATAAAAAGAAATATTCTTCATGCGATTTACTCTGGCTAACAATGAGAAATTTTCTTTTATGACTACCTTAAAACAAAGGACTAATGGGAGTTAAGATTACTATTTCCTTCTATTGCAAATTAGGAAGACAATTTTCCATTAGGAGGCGCTATTTGCACATCCATTTTGGCTGAAACTAATTGACTTGAATGTCCTAACTTCTCTCTCACCTTTTATATTGATTATGATTAGTTTTCTCCTCATTCTAAACAGTTCTCTCCCACACCCCACCCCCCCCAACCCAAAAAAAAAAAAAACAAAAAAACCATCTCTTCATCTGTCTTTATCTTGGTTTATTGTTCGATGCAAATTGTCAATCTCAGGTGTCAGAGGTTCATCCTCGGTGCTTCATCGGAGAGTCTCATAATTTTTATTGAGACTAAAACTAGAGCTAGTTATTCTCTTCGCATTTGATGTATATTGGTTCACAGAGGAAAATGGAAGTTTTCAGTTATGGTTCGTAATTACAGCAAGCTAACAACATGTTTGACCACGAGATGTTTGACCAAATAGAGTTTTTTAAGGGAAATTTCGAAAATGTAATAAAACAGGTGTTTCAAAGTCCAAAAGAGTTAAAATAGCCAAGCCCTTTTTCCGTTTCATAATGATACATCTTTTAGTAAGATATGAGAAGAGGACAGAGAGCAATTCATTTGTTCGACTCGAGAATTCTGAGAAGAGTTGAGCATATATATTATATTACAAATTTAGAAACGAATCTAATCAGGTACAAATCAAGTGATTTGTCGAACATGAGTGAGATCTCCGAAATCTCCATATGTTTGTTACATCTTCAACATCCCCTAAACTCAAGTTGGTAAGAGTAGACAAATTTCAGATGGGTGTCGGGGAACTTTTCAAAAGCAAGTGCTACCAAATTAGCTTTTGAGGAGACGAACCCCATGCAAAAGCACCATTTGAACGCGTTAGGATTAAGTTCCAATCAGACGATACATATACGTGATAGCACATGTAAAAGCTAGTACCACCGAGTTAGCTTTCGGGTAGATCAGTAACAGAAGACGATTACCCCCTTTGAAAGCAAGCAGTATTCGGGAAGATCGTGCACATGGTGTTTGGAACTCAGTTTTCCGAAAAATCCATACTCTAGGACGATGATAATGTTTTAAGGTCAACAAGGTTCTTATAAGCATTCACGACATGAAACAGCATTTGAAAGCATGCGACGGACGGCATCCTATGCGGCCACCTGTGTGACAAGAACTCCCCATCCACCGTCATCCATTTAGCTACAAGTCGGAAAGTATGGGGGAGTCCACGATACATGGGATTGAGCAAAAAGGGGTAGTGCATTATGAGACTGATTCATGGAGGACCTCGCATCGCCGCTTGCGTGGGAGATTTAGGAGGTAGGGTGCATTTTACAAAGAGTGACGCATTGATGTGCATTTATTACGATTAGCATTTGTTGCTACTCAGAAATGTGAAGACAAAAGACAATAATGTAATTGTTTAACTTCAATGCTACAGCCTATGAGAGCTTTCCATCGAAATCTACTTTTCCAAAATCCGACGGTCGGATCTTAATATATCACATCTTTTAACCATGGCTGTTCTATCTTTAAAGGCGTTGGAAATTTTTTTCACACGATAAAATGATTTTCATAATGACTCTGTCACAAGCTTTTCGATCTTCAAGAATTGAAGCCTCAGTGACAAAATTGAAAGAAACGAATGCCACAAACAAGCCTTACTGAAGTTTCCGGGGTGACACTATAATGTCATCCTAGAGGAAATTAGTTTCAATTTATTAGAGCAAAACAGACATTGACTTCACAGCTTGCTCCATCTCAAGAAGCAAACTAACCATTGAATAGCGGTCGAATTGCAATTATGAGACGATTGACAACACTTCGATTATCCACAACCATTACAGGATTGAAATAGCTAAAAATAAAAGCGCCGTGAAAAAGAAAAAATATAAAAGGAAAAAACCAAAACATCAGTCACGAGTCATGCATCCAATAACGGTGGATGACACTTTTGCATAGGAGAGATAGGGACCAGGGAACACGTCGCTAATTAAATTCTAGCTTTCCGGCATTTATCCATATACAAACTTCCGGAGTTCAGGCAACAGGCATACCAACCTGGGGTTTGGGCGTTCCTTCATATCCGCAGCCATCGGCAGTTAAAACTTGACCAAAATGGCACCATCGACTTGGATAGCTAGATAAAGAGCTTGTTGCAGAACTGACAAAAGTAAAAGAAGAAAGAGGAAATACTGCATCAGTCAGATTCTGCAAAAAGATCATAAAAGAACTGCCACTGTTACAAATTCGGCAGGGATGCCTTTCCTAAAAGTAAAGCAGAATAACAAACTATAACAGTAACGCAGAATAACCACGAGACATTCCTCACATATTGTAAAGTGCATTGAATTTATCAGATGGGTCTCTCAGCCACTAGCTTTAGGCAAAACCTTTGTGCACGTGACGTCAAAATTCTCTTCAGCGGAAACTTACACTTTTCTTCCCATAGTTTATCACTACCCCTTCTATCAGAAAAAAATGCACCCTACCGTTAGGCAAAAGCCTAGAGGCTGGGATCAAGGGGCAGGAATGAGACTTTAAATTGAATCTAGAGTATAAAAGCCCCAGACCTCTGGGGTACAATTTACAAAGAAGAGAAAACAAAGCATGGACCCTTCTGAAAATAGATATCAGGAAGAAAAAAAGGAAAAAAAAGAAGAAGGAATTTCCTATACATTGCAAGTATTGTGACACTAGAATTTAAATTTTGATTGGGAAACAAAGAACATCACAGCAAACAGAATGTGAGTTTAAATGAAGTAAAAGATTCAGAGTCTGGATCTTAGGTGTGTTATAAATGACAGTGGAGGAACACACACCATTTTGTTTTTGTGCATAATCTTCAAACTTTTCTTTACTTAAGGCATTTCCTAGATGGGAAAATAGTCCAGCTCATCTGAACTTTCCTCGTAGATTAGGTAGCTGGAATCACGGCTATCCTCATTACCACTGCCTTGATCGCTATTGTAGCTGCTTTCAGATGAACTCATAAATAAAGAACTATCTGATATGTGACCATTATGATGTAACGGCAGCCCAATCTCGCTATTGAGGTCACTATCAATAATTTGTTCCATCTCGCTAAAACTGCAAAATAACATAAATCCATGGGGCAAAGTGGAGATTGAGATTCATGCCCAAAGGGAGCATGCAATAATTTAAATCAGAAGGTAGATATCAAGCACAACAGTCATATAGCAAAATCCCAAATCAATAACTATATGGAAAAGAACATTTTTGGACAAACCTTCCCCCCTCTGATGGAAAATCTGCTAGTAAACAAATGTCCGGCCTTCCTTCCACTACCTCTTTGAATGGGATGACACTGGACAAGAAGACAAGTACCAACATTGCAATGTTAAGAGTGTGAAACCTGCAGCCATTCCAATATGATGAATCTAAGTAATTTTAGGCATACCTTGAAGTGTAACTTCTGTTATACCAGTCACCTTCAGAAGCTAATCCTTCCTTATTGGATATGTCCTGCGGCAGGAAAAATATCAGGCTCTACTGCAGGATAACAAAATGATGATAAGACAAATAGAAGGTCCACGGTACTCACAACGTGTCTTAGACACTTGAAATCTCCAGCAAGAACAGCAGTCAAAAACCGAGCAACCTCCATCTGCAGATAATCTTGTATCAGAGAGGGTGGCGGGGTAGAGAGAGGTAATGGTGATGGGCCTACTCTTTTTCTCACCTCTTTGAGATGCATACAGTCCCGTAAAATCAGGACTTCCAGTAAAGTTCCAGTTGAAGTGCTGCCAAGATTTCTAAAAAAAGAAAACAAAATACCCATTTGAAGAAAATCCATGGGACGTCAACCCAAAACACAGAAAATTAACCTTATGAAATGTTGTTCAGGGAGAGAGAGATTAGCCGACCTCAGAAAATTTCCAGTAATTGAGTAGGATGTTGAAAAGTCAACATATCGTAGCTTTCGAAATCCCTGCAAGAGATACCAAGAAGAGTACTTGCTTGTCATTGACAGAAATGACTCATTCAGAACCATCTTACTAGGTCTACTATCTCCAACAAATGGACTATTAAACTCAAGCATTGAACCAATCTGAAGTCGAGATTCATATCATCCTACCACCTATGACTCATAGAGGCAAACTTAGATGGAAAAGGAAATGGCACAAAAAAGCTGCTGATAGAAATTATTTGCAGTCATTCCCAGATAGCTTTTAAGAGCCAAAAGTGGCATATGGGAAGAGCATTGGTGTCCTATTTAATGGTTCAGAGGCTTATATTTTAGGAACTTGTGCAAAGTGCGGCTGCTTGGTTATTTCTAGGAATCAACAAAGTAGATTTACGTCCATCGAAACATGGTCTCCAATCACCAATGGTCATATAATACAATATCCAACAACTTCTGTACACACGTGCCTTTAGACAATTAATGAAAACCGTGTTCCATATATTGCATTTGGTCTTCAGGACAAGAATTGGATAAAAAACCCCTCAGATGGTGAAAGTGGACATATCAAAACCTATCAAGTTCAGTACACTTTGAGATAGATTGAAAATAAAAAATAAAAAATTCAATTAAATTAAAAAACTGAGAAATTAGAATATTTAATTCAATTAAAACAGAAAAGGAGAAAATCTAGATCTAGGGATTGCAGCTATGGCTGCAACCGCTGCCACCATGATGGCCGTGATTGATACCACCAGCGTATTGCATGGTGGTCCAGCACAACAAAAATAAGAGGGATGGAAAACAGAGAAAGAGGTTGAGGAATTGTGGTGGTGGTGGTGGACTATGGAGGTTGACGCACGTCACTTAGGGAGTGCCACCTGAAAGCAAGCAATAGCTTCTTGTTTTCTTCTCTTTTAATTCATTTTCTTATTTTTTCTCATACAATGCAAGTCTATCCCACCCCTTATCCCAAATTTCTTATCAGGAGGATGTCCCCAAACATCAGATAAGATAACAATTTATCCTATCTGGACTTAATTCTGAGCTACCAAATGCTGCCAAACAGTATAGTGTTCGTGGCCATATAATTAGAGGAGAAATAAGACTGAACTGATAGGATGAGAAAATTTACACCATCGACTACCAAAATCCAACAAAGTAGTCTAAGTTAATAAATTTGGCTTCAGATTAAACAAGTATTACTTTTGATGCAAAAATATGTACCTTAACAAGTGTTCTAACTTTGCAATCATGGAGCTTAAACCCTCTTAGAGACAATGAAGTCATATGAGGACACCTGTTGACTAGCTCAACACAAGTTGGTGATTTCAAACTGTCATCTCTACCTGATGGAAACACCAAAAGTAATGACTATGTTAGAAAAAGCATGACCTGAGAAATTTCTTCATGTCAACGAACTCTCACCTGTTTTTGAAGACTCAAAGAACAAACGTTCTATCAAAGGACAATTTAAGCCCACAGAAGTCAACAATTGTCTCAATTCAACATGCCTGTAATTTGAAGAATGCGATGTTAGAATACGTGATAATGGGTTACAAGAATGATTACCCATTTAGTAACTGAGGAAAATTTCACAAGGTTGTCATGAACAAACTTGGTTAGGGCCATACAAGGAATAGCTTGTCTTGTATGCTAGCAATTTTTGTTGAACTTAGAAACCAAAAAGAAGAAAGAAAACATGATATGCCAGTTGATATGTAAATGAAAAAAGGACGGTTCCAAAAAACAGAATAATTTTGTTAGTATCACAGGCAACAACTTCTGGAAACACAACACTAAATGAAAAAGAACTTACAGGCCAACAATTTCCAGATCAACTAGAGAGCAGCATACTGATAAAGCCGTACAAAGTGATGCACTATCCATTCTTTCAATGTTGTACAAGTGCAATCTTCTCAACAATATCCTTGAGGAAAGAAGAAAGGCAAAAATTAGGGGTCAATTGCAGCATGAGCAACACAAGGTCCAAGAAATCATAATTCGATATACCCTGCAGCACTGCCATCGGCACTCAAAGGGCTTAAGCATGTCCTGGTCAAGATGGGTGACTCTTTCCCTTGTCTGGTCTTCTTATCATTCCATGAAAAGTTGGAGACGTCAACGGAACTCCTTATTGTATAGACTAATGGTTGAGAAGATCCAGGTGACATGGTTGGGCCCGGGACTATACCAAGCTTCAATGACCTCAAAGATTTAAGAGAAAATAAAGCAAATTTAGATGGAGAAAAGTAATCCCATTATGCAAAAAAAAGAAAGTACCTTCATTTAAAATATTAAATAAGATCTCCAGAGACTAGATGAAGAATTCACCAATAAACGACAATCACATAACAAATTCGATCGAGAAAAACCTATTATATATTCCACGCAACCTACAAATAGAACCCAAAGGGAAATAAAAGGCAATGGCATTTTTTCAGATCAATCAAATTAAGTAGCAGAGAGTACACTGGGTCAAAAAAGGCCTCCGGTTTCTCACTGCTTTAGTTTCATATGGTCTACAGGGGGAAAAGGGAAGATGTCCCCTTATGAAGTGTGATGCAAAAGTAGAAAAGTAGCCCATGTAGGTACTACTTATCTCTCAGCCTCGGACACATTTAGTTACATTACAAAGCATCTTTAGAGAACCACATTCACTTCAACCACTACAACCGCACGACAAAGCCTACTCATGACAAGTCCATTGGTAGCAGGTCAGTTGTCGATGCAGAGGAACCATTCCAAGAGAATGCAAACTGGCAAACGGACTTGAAATGAAAGGTTTTCAATATGATTCCTTACTGAAGGGCTCTTCCGGCTCTTTGAATCATTGTAGACACAACGGCATTATTAACCTTCGGGACAACTGTTGTCAGGTCAATATTGGTATAGCATAAAGGATCCATGGCGCACTTGTTAAACAGTGAACAAGTTGCTGCTGCGTAGCATAGGCTTTGTGAATCGAGCATCGAGAAAACCTGAATTTCCTCGTCAATAAAAACATATAAACACCCAAGTAAGGAAATATGGCAAAACCATTTCAACAAAGGCCAAGTGCACGACCGCAGGTCAACAGCGAAAATGTCAAAAGACATCATATTTATCAATAATCAAAGAAGAAAAATATATATTCTTATCTACAAGCAATTGAAGTGATCTGGATGAGTATATATTGTCCGATAAAGGCCTTTTGCAGGCACGATCAGAATCAGCCAGCAACATTTTCCACAATCAGATAGCTAGAACTTGAGTATAAAATTGGATCATCACCGTGGCAACATACAATTCCTCGAGCTCGCACGCAAAACCTAAAATTGAACTCCATTTCTCAGCTGATCCACCCGAGGGATCCATCGACACGCAAGCGAAACGAGCTCGAGCGATTCAACCGCGAATGCTTCCGTCGCCACTTCGCGGCGCCGCCAAAAAAATAAATAAATTACAAACCCAGGCATTGCGATTCGCAAACCTAGAAACCTCCGCAACGAGCCAGAGACGGTGAAAAGGCGGGAACCTTAGTGGTGAGATCCGGAGGGAGAGCCCACGCGACGGAATTGTGCTTGGCGGCGCGCTTCCTCGCGGAGCGCCGGGCGGCCTCGGTGATGGCGGAGCCGAGCCGCAGGGCCCGGTCGATGAGCAGCGCCTGGTCCCGATCGGAGGTCCTCGCGTCGAGGAGCCGGTCGAAGGAGAGGTCGATGGAGTGCGAGCGGGAGGAGGACGACGATGAGGATGAGGATGAGGATAAGGAGGACGAGGACGAGGAGGAGGACGAGGAGGGGAAGGAATCGGCAAGGGAGAGGAAGGCGTCGAACAGGTGGTCGATTTGGCCGAAGGCCGACGACGACGACGACGACGACGACGAGGCCGCCGCCGCCGCCGCCGCCGCCGCCGCCAGTGCCGCCGCTGGCGACGGCGAGGAGGAGGGGCAGGGGCGCTTGTTGGCCATGGGGGGCGGCGACGGTGCGGTGGCGGTGCGGAAGAGCAGGGCATCCATAGTGGGTGGAGTGGAAGATATGAGAGAGAGAGAGAGAGAGAGATTTTTGGGGTTTTTCGGGAGATTGATTTGATTGGAGAGAGAGAGTGCGGACGAGAGGATGGAGCGACACGTGGCGGGTGAGCGGCCGGCGGTGAGGCCGGCGGGGTGACTCTAGCGGAGTCCCCCTCGCTTCCTCGGTTCTCGGGAATAATGGGATTTTGGAGTTCTGCCGGAAAGCGACTGGCGGTGGTGAGCTGCTGCTGACGTGTTGCTCTTACGTGTGTGTGTGGGCGTACATTTATATGTAATTTATATTTATAATCATTGACACAGTTTCAATTCTTCCTTTTAATATCTATTTTCTAAAAACTTATATTCTTATTCCGAAATAATCATCGCTGCTCTCATGATCGTGATTTTCTTATTTCTTGGTAGGACTTGATTCTCTATTTTAATCTATAAAAGTAATTGTGCTATTGATCGCTTGGATGCTAGGAGAACTATCAAAATAGTCATAAACTTTTTTTTTACAATTTAATCATAATTTTTTAAAATTATGTTAGTTCAGTTCATCCACCCAAATTTGGTTGGCCGATGATGACATGAAATAGTTGTCAGTTGTCTAGTGAATACTAACATAATGATTTTTAAATAATATCTAATATTTTTGAATTTTTCTTGAATTTTTATTTTTTCCTTTTCTTTTCTTTAGCTTATTCTTCTTCCTCTTTAGCTTCTGCTCCCCTACAGTGGCTGACAAGGCTTTGGTGAGGCTTACCAACCACCGGGCAAGGTCCTCATCAACCACTACGGGTAAGGAAGCCAAAGAGGAAGAAGAAAAAACAAAAAAAGAGAAAAAAGGAAAAAAAAAAAATACTATTAAATAATTGTTACGTTAACGTTAACCGGTCAAATTTGGTTGAATAGACTAAATTGGTACAATTATAAAATATTTATGATTAAATTAGCTAAAAAAAGTTTGACATTGAATTACTACAATTACAACAAGTTCAAAACTTTTTGATAATTCTTCCCTTATGTACCTTATAAAATGAACTGATCAAAAATATTTTTATTGTCATAAAATTGTTTAGATATTATTTTTAAGAAAATATTTTTAGATCAATTATTTTCCAGGACAATAACAATCCATTAATTTCACGATTGACTTTAACCCACGAGGAAGAAATGAGAAAATAGTGGCCCAATGGAAAAGGACAACCAAGGTTTGTCTTATGCATGACTTGTAATATGACGACTCGTTAGCTCGGAAAGGGGTCCACGGGATGGGACAGGTCGTAGAAAATTGACTAGATTCGTCTCCCACGTTGTTTGCGTAAAGAGGTATATTACAAGTTGCAAAGTCTTTCACGGGACGCTCGGTTCAGTGCCGCAAACTTCTCGACCGTTCATCTAAATTCCTCAGTTTTCATAAATTCGTTCATTTACGTTACCTAAGTAACTTGAATCGCCAGAAAGAGTGACAGAATTTTAGTAAATTTTGACATTGATCATACAACGGAGTGCCGGACATAGACACCACTGTAACCTTGGAATCTACCGGCGTGGCACAACGGTTTCGGTTTTCCGTGGGCTTAGTTTGCAGCGTCAACATCGGGATTGCTCCGATCTTTTTAAATCAATCACAAAAAATATTTTCGCATACAATAAATAAATAACTCCTCTCTTAAGAAAATAATGCCTAATAATGTACCATTCCCGTTATCTTTTCAACCAGCACCAACATGAAAGGGAGGTACAGTAATGAACCCTACGTTCAAGCTGGACACATGAACCCAGACTAACCAGTAACTTGATCTTTTCTGTTTCTCTGGTTTTAGGTATGTCACGGAAGTACAGGAAGACAATAGCTCAGACCTTTCCTAAGGGGGAGCATTCAACTGAATGCAGGAGTCATCCCAGAAACATTGAAACCCAAGAGGTTAGAGAACTTTCGAGTTTTCGACTTTTGAGTTGGAAAAACAAGACATGGACTTGATAAAAAGCTTCGACCGGAACTACCGGAAAAATCAACCTCCGAGTGCTGGGTATCAATGTATGTGCATGTGTTTCGAGCTTCCCTTCAGGAAGAGAGTTCTTGTGTTGTCTCACGAGTAAGGAAAAGACCTAGGAGGAATTGGACATCTCCTGCACCTTGTAGCAGAGTGCCTCTAGAAGTTCTACAAGGCGAGTGTGAAATGTTGTTATTCCCCTTGACTGGTCCGGGCAAAAGATGAGGAGTAAAACAGTTTTTCAATTCTTATCAAGAGAATGCGCACAGAGAGAGGAGTGCGCACAATATGCAAACTCCTTACTCTTCCAAGCTTCTCAAAGCTAATGTCTCCTACTCACCTGAACATTTAGAAATCCAAATGGAAAATGGCGGGCACAGATCCCCTACCTTGCAAGGTGCTTCCCTTGGTTTCTTAATCAATCTCATCCGTTGATATATACCTCATTCACGTGCATCAATTGTTGAGATTGATTGAGACCCCATGGGGAGCACCTTGTGGGGTAGAGGACCTTCATCCAAAAACCGCAGCAAGAACTCCAAATAAACTTAAATCTGATCATGAGAAAAACCAAGATCTATATCTGTCTAGGGAAAATTACAATCTCACTGCCCATGGAACATCCAGGTTTTTACTAAGCCCACTCACAGTCAAAACAGTAGATATGATGTACTAGCTGGTTTAACAGAAATTTAAACTCTTCCTCCTAATGCAAAAAAAGGAAAAGAAAGAAATCTACAACAGAAACACTACGTACTTTCTATGAGACAAGCACTATAAAAGCAAACATGAGGAAAGCAATGCCAAATGATAATTCATTGAGACAAACGGAAAACTAAACATAACTTACATCTGAGTTTAAAGAACGGGTAGTCAAAGTATGATATTTAAGAATTCAAATTGTGTAATTTCCCCTTTTCCCCTTTCCCTGGGAGCTTTGTCCAGAGTCATACGTTCCCGATAAATTTGATCCAGTCACTATTTTAATTTGCAGCAATAAGCATGCACTAGTCAGGATGATGCAAGAGCTTCTAATGCTTTTTACTCTTTTTCGCTAGCAAACGAATTACACAAAAAAGAACAAAAAGAAGAAGATCCATCAGTCATCCATCTTTACATCAACTTTGTCATTCTTATGACTGCGCAGAAGTAACTCCTCCTACACTCATATCTAGCAGACCCAGATTAAACAACAGCTGGTTAAGAAACCCATGATCCTAACTCACCTCTTGGCAATTTGCTGCCTCTTCTGTACAAACTTGTAAATCAGCAACATGCATTAGAAAAAAAATGGGATGACAGCATACCGGCTCTGTGGATAATCATCGAATTTACTATGATACCACCTATGTGTTTCTGCTGCCACAAATACCAAATTCACCACCTGCCATTACAAAGAATCAACCTTCCACTCAGTCGGAGAATTAAATCAAAAGAAGTTGCAAGTGCAAGATAAACAATTATATAATTGTATGAACAACATATACCACAAAACCAAACAGCAACCAGATTGTCACGTCTGATCCTCCACTTGCAACCACTAGTCCCGCATATATAACCTTTCATCATCAGAAGAGGTGATTGGAACCATCGAAAAGCAAATATAGTCAAAACCAATACTTCTTAAGTTTTCCTTCTCTATCTCCTAGGTAATATTCAAGGACAGGAGCAGCACAGAGAGAGAGAGAGAGAGAGAGAGAGAGAGATTTACTATCTCGGCCAAATAGTGTGGACATGAGACAAGTTCAAACCAATTGCCATGAGGCACTACATATTCATGACTTTCTTCTCTGCATTCACGTAGGGAGCCCTAACAAAATCAGGAAAAAAAATTTGACAATTAAGAGCAAAATATAAATACAAGAATGTTCAGTCCATTGATGCTTTTAGAGCAATTCATCTCATCATCAAGTAAATTTTGTGAGATAGTCACAGAGACAGATCCTTTAAGGAGTTATTCTCCCTTTCTAGCTTAAGTATGATAAATGTTGCAGAAATTACGAAAAGTTTGACTAAGAAAACATATTGTGTAGGTAAATCACATCCTAGAAGCTCTTCAAATGCACATATGTGCTGTTCAAAGATAAAGATAATTGTCTTTCCGAAACAAATCGCATTAATGATAGAGCTACACGTACAAGAATTCTATGACACTGATGCTGATGAATCCAACCCCAGAAAAAGATAATAGCACCAATCCAGTGATGCCATCCAAGCTTCATAAGAGGATTGACAAACTCCCACCAATCAAATTCACCAGAGGCCATGTGATCTTTGCCTCTGACAATGAACTCAGACACTTGATTGGCTGAAAATTCATATACTTCCACCACAAAATTGCTGCAAAGTGACAGTGGCGCAGCAGTGTAGAAACTTGCCATAGCAAAGAAATGAATTTGACAATCAGAATAGATAAAGGCATGTAATAGAATAAATTTGAATACCAGACATAATTGCTGAAACATAAATCACAACAAGGCATTCTAATGATAAACCACCTGAATCTTAGTGATAGACAGTAGTGATGACCGTGAATCTCACAAAAAAGTCAACTCATTCATGACAAACCAGAATCACATCCAGTTAAGAATATACTTATGCAAGCTAGTGGTTCAATGACACCAAGGAACTTCAAAGATAAGTAACTACTCCAGAAGATACAGGGTCCCGACTAGCAGGTCACCAGCTTATGATCAGCAAGAGACTCATGAGAACTGATAAAAAGGATGTGTGCAATACTCGGACTGCACTAGCACCAAAACATTAAGCCCAACCCAAACATGAGATGTTTCAGAGTTTACATGACGGCGTCCACAAGAAACAAAACTACCAGATCTTGAATCCATGTCGGATGGACATTAGTTTCAATTAGCATATCCCAGTGACGAACCTCATTAATTGGCCAAACACATGCAAAGAACCAAAAAAGCACCATAGACAAACCCAATAGGTCCAAGATACAACTATAGCTTCAGTAGCAACATTCACTTCCCATACATCAAATCATATGCAACAAACAATTACAGCGAAGAAATACATACATATACATATATATTCTCTTAAAGGCTTAGGGTGCCATCTATAAGTCATGAACTAAAGTGCAAATGCTCTCTGGCCCAGCAAAAAGCACTAATTTAAAAAAGGCGATGGCAAGCTTGACGGTTTTCAGAAAACTTACAAAAGTCCAGTTAAATAGCCAAATATGTGCATCCGAGCTGATGGGCTGTAGTTAAACACATATATATTCTCATAAAGGCGCCGCAAAACTTGGATCTCCATTAATAGAAGCAGAAACACTGATTTCCAAACCACGTATCTATGCTTTAGTGGAGTTGAACGAGATCTATGCAATGTAAAAGGATGCGAGCCACCTGTCAAGTGGCTGGCAATAGAAGAGTAAAGAAAGGGCTCTGAGGCCATAGGTGCCATTTTATATGCATAAATCCATGTTGCAGCAAGCAGAAGCCCTGTCCATACGACAGCTAGCGTATAAAAATGAGTGAAGAACCTTTGAGGGACAGTAAATTTCTGCAATTAACACAAAATTGAAAATTTGATACTCACTAAGGAAAAGTTCCATCTTCGCAAGAAAAATTGCAGACTACTAAGCATGCCAAAATTGAACAGGAAATCTGATGTTTACTTCTTATGAACTTACATTAGAAAGGTAATCAACTTAAGGCAAGAACTTCCTTGAGCCCACCAAAGAATTGAGTGTACACAATTTTCATATTAGCAGTAAAACTAGACAGCATGTCATTTCATCATAAGAAAAAAGAACCTTAGCACTAAGAGTAAGATAATAACCAAACCAAAGCAACTTGGGGTAGTGACGTAATAAGAATAGGAATGGAAATCCAGAAAGAGAAAAGGCCTAATTAAAATGAAATTTTCATTATTTAATTATCTTGTCATGGAACCTGGAAAAGGGAATTTGTAAACATCTATCTTTCAGTATGCCGTAAAAAATTCAGAGTTAAGCTGTTCGAATTGAGATCAAGACACTTCTCACCTAAATGGCCTACTATATTCTCAAAATAATAATAGTGCATAATTAAAGCTAAGAAATAGAAGGCTAACCAAGTTCTCCCATTAGTGAAAGGATGTCTTTCATATACAGTACTAATACAAGTAACTGAATTCTGAAGGTCTTGAATTAGTGACAGAAAAAAATGAGAAAAAGAAAAAAGAAAAAAGAGGGACAGAGAAGCAACGGCTAAAATAGACACCATTAGCATTCAATCTTTAGATTACTTGAGTAATTAGGTTTTTCCACTGCAGTAACCAATAAAGTTTGACAAGAAATATCAATCTGCAAAATCTATCTAAAAAAAATGGAGATTTATCCTCCAGATGAAACCCATTTACTTCCTATTCATATATCTAGCTCCTCAAATTCATCAGCTTATTTCTTGATGCCCTGTCAAACTTGCATTTGCCTTTTCCTTATCTCAGGAAAAAATGTCACAATTTTTATTTAAGCCCATCAAAACAACCAACAAGATGGAAAGTCCAGCAAACTCATGGAAGCAACTAACAGCCACGTTACCAAAAGCCACTGATACTGACTACACACTCTTATCCACTTTTCTTCTTCACTATTGTTTTCTCAGGACACTTAAGTCTAGGACGAATGAATCCAAGCCTAACTGAAAGTAGCTCCCAAGCACTGCTCAAGCAAGAATTGACATCATATAGTTGAACTGAACTCCCATGAACCATGCATTCCAACAGATGCCTGAAGGGCAGAAAAGAAACAAAGGGAATGTAAAGGAGACAACATGAATCAATCTCATTACTCACAGACGAAGAGGAATGCATGATCTTGCCCCTCTTGGCAAACCCCATCAAGGCCTCATGAAGTCGACTGAGTCTCCGAAAAGGCAATGAGGCGACCAACAAAGGCAAAATCCCAGCAATCCATGCCACTCTCAGAAGCCCGACTAGTTCAATCTCCATCTTCTTTGCTGTATTCCAATTTTCATCAAAACCAGAAGATTTTTTCCCCTTAAATATGGAAAATAGCAATAAAATCCTACTCTTGTAAGAACTAAAAGATCTTAAAATAATCAATGATTTGAAAATACTCAGACCCATCAAAATTTGTACACTAAGATTGTGCCCAATACCATAGACTTTGATAAAAGTACTTAGAAATTTCCAACAAATAGCCATTTTTGCAGCACAAAATGAATTTGAGAATCCTGGAGGACAACGGGATCGGTCACCATTCTACAACAGCTCATGACATCAACAGAAAATGAAACACATGATAACAAACCTCTCCAGAAAACTCTCCATGCTACCCTATTTCTAACTCTAATCCCACAGAGAAATGTGGTTCTGATCTAAGCAATAATCGTGCAGCAACTAGACTTAATATATTCCAACAAATGCATTAGCAGGCTAATTGTATCGTGTAAATCAAGATTTATGTAACAGCTCAGACCTCAAGCCAGAGCAGATATCTCTGGAAGAAAAGGAGTACCACTTAAGCCCACCAATAATGTCCAACCCATTAGTAAGCTTAAAGAAATTGCACAACAACGACAAGCCTTTATGTAGCAACATCAGCACACCACCAACCTTCTTTTAATCAAAAATTAATATTCCAGGCCCTGCATAATCTCAAATGCAACTCAGAGGTGATTCACAGCATCGACATAAGACATTCCTGTAATACAACCAATAAGAGCAAACTGCGGGGCCGACCTCCTCTTGGTACCCAAAAGATGCAGAGAAACTTGTTAATTCAAGCTGTTGAAGAACAAGACCTTGATTATTAATGTTCTTTTTTCGAATTGATTGACACATGTTTAAACTCAATTAGATGGATATTTTCGATTTTCACATTTTCAACAACAGAAAAAAACATCCTGCGAATCCTAATTCTTCCCCCAGTAATAAGAACTTCATTGTTCACGAAGAAGTTACTTCCCATATACTTTATTCACGTTAAACACGTAAATTTTAGCATTCTCAAATTTTAAAATCGCAGAAATTCGCACGATCTCGGTGAAGCATTTCATCAAACAGGCGACCGCCGGTGCATTTCCAACGGTAGAATCCGAAATAAATCGATGCAGATACCAGTTGCGGGTCTTACCGGATTGCCACGATCGATTAATGGTTGGCGTCAGACGGTGGTGGCTCCAGGTGAACCCCAAGAGGCGGAATTTGGCAACAGCCGGAGGGAACGCCGTTCGGGACAGCGAGCGGGAGGTGGCGGGCACGGCGAGATTAAGTCGAGGGGAGCGGCCGAGCTCTTCTGTAGGCCGATACGCACACGCGTGGGGATCTCCGGCGAGAGCGGCGGCGGCGGCGCGGAGGACTGTGGTGGAGACGGGGAAGGGGGAGGAGAAATGCTGCGGTTCCGGCGGGGTCACGTAAGCTCCGACTGCGTTAGCGGCGGAGAGGCGGTGGAGAGTGCGAGATCAAGTTAAGAAAAAATTTGTTTATTTTCTTTGACTGACCGTACCTATGTCATTTCGTCCTAACTTATAATTAGATGATGAATTAATAATTATTTACCAAATTAAATTTTAGTCATAAATTAATTTCCACATAATTTTTCTTATATATTGCTCGAATTATACGCTTTGTATTATTGTAGTTAGAAACCATTGTGTAGTGAGTTTTGGTAAAATTAGTTCTATACATAATAAAATGACCTGTCATTACTTTTCATTTGTTGTGAAAAAGACCTGGTGAGATTCTCCATCTAATCACATGTTGTGTTTGATAGACGACAAATTGAGAAAATTGAATGGAATTGTTGCTCCAAAAAAAGGGAAAATTTCAAATAAGGGTGAAAACAAAGCTCTATAAGTGATTAAATGCAATTATAAAAAAGGTATGTATCTTCATCAAAAGACGGTCCCATGACTCAACGCAAAATTAATATCTATATATGTACCCCACGAATTAATAGTAGCAAGGAAAAAAATGAAAATTGAATTGCTCGTGTCAAGAACCTAGGGTCACATCTCGCTAGGTGACAAGGCCCGAAAACCATATTGGCTATGGTTTTGCCTCGAAAATCACATTGGTTGTGATTTTGCCCTTGGTAATCACATTTTCCTTGATGTGAACCTCGAAACAAGATCAGTCCATGCACATGTTCATATCTCATTATACATAAGTTGACATCGAGCCTGGCTCAAATAACTCAATTCCATAACAAACATTACAACGATAAAATTTCGATATATCTACCTTTTAAATGCATATCTATTATAGCACCCAAATGATCGAAGAAAAAAATCCAAAGCCCGATCCGCTTATAAAACAACGTTGCCGTAAAAACCTTCATTTTTATATCTCATCGTAGTATATATTTGATTTAGTTTGGGAAAGCCGTGCACGTTTATTAAAGCATAAGAAGTGACAAAAGTCACTCCCCTCAAGTTTCCGCTAAACGCTCTAGTCAAAGTAGTCGAAAGGATTTCACTCACGCGACGTTGACATTCGGGTCGTCGGGAGTTTTGGAATTTAGAAGGCCCAATGGACCGACTTCTCATTTTCATACGCTGAGAGAATCGTGGCCAGAGCACTTGTGGGGAATTGGGCCAACGCAAGAGAATTGTTGTAACAAAGTTAAGATCAAGAGCCAGCCGCGGCTCCCAAAAATTGCTTAATCTTCTTATTTTTTTGAGTAAGGAAGATTTGGGTCATATAAAAATATGCGGAATAGAGAATTGCACAAATCTTTTGTATTTGGAAATCTCCTAATTATGTTCCTATTGTCTCTATCATCACGGTTAGACAGAAGAAGTTAATTGAAGTTTGGAAGAACCTCCCCTCCAAAAAAGAAAAAATAAGTAAAATAATCAGCGCAAGTGGATGTGCCTTAGTGAAGAGATCACCAATTTGATTGACTTATTACAAAAAAATATCCAAGAAAATGTCTAAGTAGATGTGTCCTAATGAAGACATACGAGTCCGATCAACTTGTGGTAGAGATTTAGTAAAGTTGGTTAACATGTATAGACTATGTGAGATGTGGCTAATGACTTAACAAAAAACTATGTTTTGACATGTTGACGTGGCTGCTCACATGGCAGGATACGCGACAACAAGCTGATGTGATAGATATAGATTTGAGTTTGATGTGGCCATGCTACACTATAGTGGTTGCTGACATGGCAAACCACTTGACAACAAGTTAATGTAGTCATTGACATGGTGGTGATTGGATTGCTTGGATCGATGTTGACATGTTGATGACGCCAGCAATACACATGCAAAAGCTCTAGCGTGTGAGAGGCACATGAAGCTCCATCGCCGCAACACATGGGGGCATGTAACAGTGCGGCATAAGCTAAGATTACCACATGATCTCAACATAGATGGACGCTTCCTCTCATTTTTGTGTTTGTTTCAAAATGAAGAGCACAGAGTTATGGCATTGACAAGATGAGAACAATATATTACAATACCACATTATAATCAATCGGAATTGATTAGGCATAATCAATGGAGATAATGCACCATCTTAAGAGATACTAAATATGAAGCGAAATTTGAAAAAATTTCTAATTATCTTCCGGTCATCCATGATGAATTCCTTTGTCTAAGTGGAAAAAGAAGAAGAAGGAGAAAAGAAACATCACTAAACAATACACAATGGGCAAGATATCATCATTTGTCATGTCATGCCAACTTTGAGCGACGATATTCGTGTCACAAAGGAGAATTTTCGTCTCAAAATCCACAGCTTCTTGGAGAGAGAGAGAGAGAGGCTCAGCGCACGCTTGCCACACATCCTCTGGCACAAAAAATAATCATCATATGAAAAGCTGAGAGATAAGGAGGATGAGTGACTGAGTGGTTAATGCTCGTGGAATGATGAGTGGCTCGGTCTACAGAATCGCTTTCCCCCCTCCTCTTTTTACGGGCATCGTGGCTGTCTCTTTCCCCCCACCTCTCTCCCTCTCTATCTCTCTATCATCTGCATGTTCGCCGCTTGCACCTGGTAAAGGGTGACAATGAATCCACGAACGATCTCGCGTGGCCCCCCCCCCCCTTCGGCTCTCCCCACAAATGGCCAGACATCAGTTTCGAAGAGCAGCAAGCTGAGTGGGTCTTCGAGAGTGCAGATTGGGTACCTTTTACCACAACGGGTTACCCTCCAAAACCCTGCATTGTCCTCTTTGTTGTTGTTGTTCTTCTTCTTCTTATTGTTCTTCAGACTTTATTTCCTTTGGACCTTTAGCGATTGGCTTCGCAATAAGGACCGACGGGCTTTTCATTTGTCTTGATTCGACGATGAGCTTCCTTTTTGCCCTCCGCTGTACCTGGCCTGTCTTCTTCCCTCTCCCACCCACCCGTGGGAAGATGTTCCCTCATATTTACTTTTTAGGGTGATTGGTAAATTCATGAGCAAGGTTATTTACTATAATTGCTTTAATTATTTTGTGTAGGGACCATAAACTTTGGTTCAATCTGCAATTTGATCCCTAAACCTTAAATTTGTTTAATGTGATTTCTGTACTTTAGCCTAATGTCCAATGAGGCTTGGTCCTTAGACTTTTGGTATATGTTTAATATAGTCCATGAATTATATGAAAGTGTTTAATATTGTCATTTGATTAATTCAAGATAATGGACAACATTAAATTGCGTATGTACCAAAAGTTTATGGACCATATTGAATAAATCAAAAGTTCATGAACCAAATTGCACATTAAATTAAAGTTCAGAGACCTTATAGAACAAATTAAAAGTTTAGGGACCAAATTGCATATTAGACCAAAGACCACTTATGTCATTTTCCCTTTTGTGTACGCTGACCTTCCTTCACCTCATAAATTAAGCTTTTGGATTAGATTTCTTGTAAAGAAAAAAATATTGCAGTTTTTTCAAAGCGAGATTAGAAACATAAGGAAAAATGAATGCCATAAATTTTTTATTGGATGTCAATTTGGTGCTAAATCTTTTAATTTGGCTAATTTAATATTAAACATTTTGACGATTTGTCAATGTAATATTTTTGATTAGTTTTGGCTAGAAATTTGTTCATATATTTCGAGTTTACATGGATTCTAGCCATGTTTGAGTTCAGGTTCATTTATAAATTTTTAGGTGTTGCTATGATCTTTCTTTTCCCTTTTTCCATCATCGAAGAGGTTGGACCACTCTGCGATTATTGCTACATTGTAAATGTAATTTTCAATTTTATTTTTTGCATTTGCCTAATTTATGATGTGCTTGGATGGCTAAAAAAGTTGAGAAAATGACATATTAAATGTCATAGTTTTTATACAACGCTCATTGACCATCTTAGGCTATGTTTGGTAACATTTACATTTCTCCCAATTTCTGTTCTTTTGTTCATTGGAACAAAAAAAGAACAAAAATCTATTTGGTAACGCCAACTTATTTTTCTATTTCTCGGAATAGAAACATAGCCAGAGAATAGATTTTGAATAGAAATAAGAAACAAAAAAAAAGTAGCTTATTGTTCCTAGGAACAATTTTTAGAAATAAGCAATTTTTGATTTTTGATTTTTCTTTTGTTCTTCTTTCTTGCTGCGGCCACCACAGTCACCTTTGACCACCCGGGGCCACCATTGACTGGTGCCGCTGTCACCGCCGACTCCCGTTGGCCACCATCGTCCTATAACCATCGATCGCCTCCGCCACTTACGATCCGCCGCCTCTGCTGATTGCTAGCACCAACCACCACTGTCCTTTGACCATTGTCTACTGCCGGCCGATCGGTAGATTGTGGGCGATGGTTGGGCGGTGGCAACAGGCAGCGGGCAGCAGTTGGCAGCATTTGGCCGTTTGTGAGTAAGAAAAAAAAACGAAAAAATACAAAAATTTGTGGATCGTACCAAATGCATTCTTATTTTTTTCTATTTTAAGAATAAAAATTTTGTGTAGTTACCAAATGCCTTATATTACTCAGAAATTGTTCTTGAGAGTAGACATAGAAAATAACTATTTCTCAAAAGAAATTATTCTCCTAAACAAAAACGTTACCAAACAGACCCTTAACTTTTTTTTCTTCTTCTTCTTTTTTCAATGACACTAGTATTATAACTTTAACAAGAGAACATTATAAAGGCATTATAAGTATCATAACTTTTGTATAATGTTCATTTAAATGTCTTAATTTTCATACGTGACCTTTAGCCACAGCACGATTCGCAACAAGAAGCCTTGGCCATGAAATTTCAAGCCTCTAGCCACGAAATTCCGTGGTGGCGAAAGGTTGATTGTCTTGTGGAATTATTAGCATACTTCCATTAACATGGGGGGCATCTCGTAAGGTTGGGAATGAGTAAGTATTACCCCACCACTAACACGAAAATTAAGCAAATATCTAGACCAACAGGAGTGTGGACTTGGACGTTTTTCCATATGATACCTGTCACTTCATCAAGATATCATCAAAAGAGAGCTCACAAGCATATTAATATATTTAATTACCTTTTATCTTAAAAAATTTAAATCATAATCCACAAATGCACCTCAACAATCTCTTTCTCACATGTATGCTCCCCTATAATCCAGACGTCATTCAGCATCAACAAGCCAATAAACATTCAAAGCTCATCAATCAACCAAAAGCTATAATGCCACTTGCCGTAACACACATAAGAAATTCTAATACCACTTGTTGTGACATACAATGAAAGCTCAATACCTTTATCTAGGGAGAGCATTAAAAGAGAGCCTAAATCCGAACTCATTAATGTATTTAAGTCAACGAGTAATGCACCAGGTGGGATTACGTCAACTGCCCTGAAACCTAATCAAATCTCTGTTCTGAAAATTCTCCAGCATAATCGCATGCGCACTTCAACAAAAGCACATTATAAATGGAGTTCAATCTCATCCCAGTCTGTCGCCAAATAGAGTGACAGGAGCACTAATTTCCATTCGATTCCAAAATCGGTCCTCCCATTTGTTTCTAATCAATGGCTTTTAAATAGTCGCTCCAGTTGAAAAAACCACTTTAAATAATGTGACAGACTATTATAACATCTTGAGTATGTTACACCTCCTTAAATGCTCAATCATAATGTGTCGTGCTATTCGATACGCCAACTTTATAAATCACTTTCCGTTATTCTTCCTAGAAATCATGTCACGCTCAACACGCTACGAGAATCTTGAGCTCATGAGAAGTCGAGAACAACGCAAAAGATTCAAAAAGGATGGGATTGAGATTTGGGGAATCTCCACTTTTTTAACTCTTCCAGAGACAGGAACCCCAACTCCGTCACGTGCGACCAGGAGTCGTCTGTCTGCCATTTTCTTGAAAAACAACAACTCCTGTCTCCTCCCTTCACATCGTCCCACTCAATCCGAGCTGCGGAAACCACGCTTTCCTTCTCCCCCATCATCGATCGCGCATTCTCGGTAAAGCCCACGCCGATCTGGACTCCTACCATTGTCATTTACGAATGGTTGCGTCTCCAACATCATCTTCCAAAACAGGAATTCAAGAGTGCCGGTCTCGGTCTCGCGTCTTTTGCTTGCGGATAAGATGTTTTATGCTTTGAGTGGTAAGTGCATCGAGAAAACATCTTATTTTGTGGCTGCCCACTCTTGGTTTAAAGCCTGAGTGAAATGACATCATTACCATTTTCAAAGTTGACGAAGTTCAGGTTACAAGACTGTACCAAAAGATTGCATGCCGAGGGTTGATTAAGACCCCCATCTCACATGTATCGCAAAGTCCTACGAGATAATCGATGTGGGAGCTATGGCACATCTAATAAAAATACAAATAATTTACTCATCTTAGACACATACTATAAATACATTTTCGTCTCTAATATGCGTGAGATCAAGGGTTCAAATTGAAAAATTAAGATTTAAGAGATCTCAATCTTGTCACACACCGATCAATTTTGGGTATGTTGCCAAGATGTAAAGGATGCTAATTGTCAAACTTCCAGCTCCATCTAGAATGCGTATGCATGAACCTAAAACCTAATCATGCATTTTCTTTTTCAGGTAAAATCTTCCGCGTGGGAGAAAACCCTTTATTTTTATTTTTATTTTCGGAAAAAGGAAAGATACTAATGTTTCTCTCATGACCTCATGCCAAAAATAGATTGGTGCAAAGACTTGAAACAAGAACATTTTTCATACCATACATTATATAATGAAGCCACAATCATTTTAAAACTCAAACATCTCGTGCTAAACAGAAAAAGATAAAAGAAAAAGAAGCTTAAAGGGTTTAAATTGCTAGGCTAGTCGCCCAACTCAAGTTTCTCGTATTTTAATTATTCTTCATGTCGCTATGGCACAACCATTATTACTTTCGAATTTACTAAATGAAGCATTGACAATCATCCTATTCAATACTTATTTTTTTCCCTCCGCTGCTGAATATGAAACATTTTCTTTCAACAGGCTTGCTTCTCTTCTTTGACTTTCCTTCTTTTTTTTCCATATGTTTTGCTTCTTTTTCCTAATTGACTAACCGAATACAATGGGCTATACATGCAACACCTAGTTCCGCGTTCATTTTTTACGTTATGGAATTTCAGTTCACTCTCTCGTAGAGCACTTTGGCAATGTGGGACTTGATTGTCGCGGGATCGCAGTGGGCGGTGTAGTAGAAGCTCCTCGTGACCGAGAAGAACGCGTCCTTCACGTCTCTGTCGAGCCTGTGTGCCGAATCCTGGAGCACCAGCTGCACCAGCTCTTGCATGGCCATTTGTATTGGGAGGTCCTCGTTTTCGCATGCCTTTTGGGTTTGGCGATGAGCCAAGTGACGGCAGATCGTGTTGGTGAGATTGCAGAGATGGCGGTATTGAGGATGAGACGAGCGGCCGTCCGAGAAGGAACTGTTGCCAGAGCCGAGAGCTATCATCTGCACGAGGAGTTCAACCACTCCTTTGTACTTATCTCCTTCCTCTTCATATCCCACCAGCCACTTTTCCCACTACATGATTGTCATGAACATCCACCAGAATAAGACAGTGATTAGGAATTCGTTTCTTGTTTTTTCTTTTTTTTGGTTAATTAGTGGATATAAATTGACTAAGGCATTTTGGGATCCATCTATATGGATTGGATTCGAAAAGACAAGCGGCTGTTCTAATTTCGAAGATGGCCTCTAGAAATATAATTGATGATGCTCATTTCATTTATGATTTAGTACCATGTACACGCCAATTAGGACTTACCGTTCTCCATCTCTACTACAGGAAAATATATCTTCAAGGCTGGAAATTGACTTCATTTTTTATATGTTGTGAAGACTTTATATCAGCTCATCGAGATTTGAAATTGTAATTTTACAATAAAATTGTCACTCAAATATAATCATTCGGAAACTTCTACATCGCATCAAATTTGTTAGGGCCAATCTATCGTGTCCTATACAGCGTCAACTCTAGCTCTTCCAGATTAGAGCAAATGATATTAATTAGAGTGAAAGATCATGGTTACCCTGTCTTTTCTTTTCCTAATGAAAGATCATAATGTGGTTATACATTGTAACAACTGTATTCAATTTAATTAGTGGAATATAGGCTTTACCGCAGTACGCAGAGCATGGCCAATGTCTTTACCACGAGCCACCAAGACTTCCAATGAAAGTTGGTCTAGGGTTCCAAGCAGAGCTGTAATGAGCCCTTGTCCTCCCTTGCTGGGAATGGAGCTCCTGCTGCAATATTTTCTTCACGTTAGAAAAGGTGTCCTCATCATTCGCAAATTAAGAACAGTAATAATCAAAAACTTTCTGATCAATCAAAGACTAGCGCCTGTTTGCTTTTTCCCTTTACAGGTTGTACTTGGTTTTTCAGATGCAACGGGCCAAACAAGAGAGATCGGAAAACGAAAAAGGTTATTTGGATTTGAGGATGACGAGGAATGTGGTTTTCGTTCTTCGGAAAGGGAGGAGACGACAAAGGAGCGGACTTACACATACTTTTCCGCGAACCCCGCCTGTTCATGTAAGGTCTCCGCACGTCCACTTGCGGATTTCTCGCTAGGAATTTCACTATGCAGATCGAGATCGTGTTGACCATATGTGCACGTGCAATTGTGTCATGCATGTGTAACTTTCGTACCCAACATTCGAATCATCTCTGGCTCATGGTATACATCGGCAAACACAAATCGCGATATCATGCCTGCGTTAGGGCTACCCTCCTGTTAACCAGAAAAGAGAAACGACAGCGATCCAAGTGATCTCACCTTCCGTTTATGTGCTTCTGTTTCTTGGAGAATTGCTGGAACTCACGAACGAAGCCTCTTCTTCGCTCACGAGAGGTTCCCTCTCCCTCCAAGTACGACGCGATCGCATCCACCAACACACTCGTTTTGGCCCACGCGAGTCTCTCTCTCGCCCGTTCCGGTTCGTAAATGCTTGCTGCTGCCGTAAAGTAAGAATAAAGGAGAGTCTTCCCACTTGTCCCGAAGTCCACAAGTTTGCTCTCGCAATACCACCTATAAATTGCAGATCTCAATTAGCAAATTCAATTACTATACCTTTTTGCACCCTTCAATTATGGCGAGATTACCTCTGAAAATTGTCCCATTCCGAGAGGTGCAAGGCTTGGCAATTGTTGTAATCCAGCTTTGCGAGCTCGAGATAGACATTGTTGTTAACGTACCCCATCCTGCCATTACATACAGGAAGATTAAGCAAGATTTGTTGGTTGTGATTGTAAGTGGGGAATTAGGTGTCGACCCTTTTAAAAGATTAAAGGTTGATTAGAATTTGAACATAATATCTTCTAAAAAAATAAAAGAGTGAAAATTAGAACTAATAAGGGCCACAAAAGAGAGAAGAACCTGTAGAGAGTCTTGCCAATCCAAACGTCGTTTTCGCCGCCATACTGGTCTATGTAAAATCTTGTCTCCACACGAGGTAAGCTTGCATACCATGGAACATCCAGAGCGTACCCGACCTTTAAATAAAAATTCTATATATTTATTTTCTGACAATGGCATTTCTAGTATCTTAATAATTAATATAACAGCTGGCAATTGCATGCCAAAACAACGGAAATAGAATCCAAAAATCGAACCAAGGATGGCAGAGCGATACCCAATCAAAGTTCAAAGAGGAATGTACATACCTCGCCAGGTAAGTCCTTGGTTCTGATCCACTTATCAAGTAGCTCGTTAGCTTCTCGTTTCCGTCTCAGAAACTTCACTGCATGGCTTTTCGCATCCTCGAGGATTTTCTCGCCTGGAAAGATCAACTCGGAGGCCCTATAGAGGTTGAACATTCCAGTGACTGCCTCCGTCGACTGCCCCATGAAGGTTGAGAACACATCCCCGCGCTTAAATTGTTCAAACACGTCTGACGACACCCAACGCAGCATCGACACGTTTATTTCCACCAAGTAGTGAATCAAGAGAAATGGAAAAGAAAAGGAAAGAAACCAAGGAGTTTTCAAGTACCAGCAGACACTTCGTGGCCATGGAGTCTCAAGAGCCTGAATCCCATGGCAGTGTCGTCAATATCACTGATTCTTGAATTTCTCGCCCAGCAGATCCCTTTTTCACTCCAATATCTAATACAATATTTGTCATGTAGATTAACATGGTTTCACTCATCTGAATTCATAATAATTAACTCGAGAATTTGTTGCTTGAAGCTTAGCTCCAAAGCTCGACCAAGCTTCGATCGGGTTAATTTTTTTTTTTTTTTTTTAAAGCTTAGAATTTGAGAGTGTAACAAAAACTTCAATAAGTAAATTCAGCATTCATTTCTTACCTTCAGCCATGTCTAGAATACTTACAACTACTAATTTTCAAGCTACAATTCAACTACATGAGTTGAGCCTCTTGCGTTTAAGTAGATTGAATTCTCAAACAACATATCCGACAGAATACAAGAAAGTCTCGTTTAGGGTTTTTTTTCTTTACCTTTGAACGTAGCTCATGCATCCTTTGATCTCATCCTTGAAGTACCTAGAGACTCCGAGTCGCTGCAAGCGGTCAACGGCCCACAGATGTTCGAACAAGTCAACCGGATACACATTTGGAACTAAGCAAAGTTTGGAACAAAAAAGAGAAGTCACTTTTTAAAGTCCATAACTCAATGATATCAGCAACTTGATAGTGCTAACCAATAGTTAAGTTAGGGGATGACAACTATTTTGTTTGACTTACTATCTGTAAATGACATGCACCAAGTGACATTTTTTAATATTTATATACTTGAGCTTTTTTTTTTATTTATAATTAATATATCAATTAACAACCTCATATGATCACCTCCTAACCAAGTGTCAACTATCCATATTAATTAACAATTGCCAGTGAAAAATGATATTGGTATTACTTCTCAATGGGATAAGACCGCTTCTCTATAGTAAAAAAATTTAAATATTCTACATCCTTATCTACCAATTTAAATCTTTAAAATAATTGGCAATGATCTCACGAGACTTTCGCATGATATTAGAGTAGAAAATTCTGAGTTTGAATTTTTTTTTCATAAAATATTACATGGTATTAGAGGTTAAGTTGTTAAATAAATGTGTGATTTAATATTTAAAATTTTTAAGACCTATATAGAAGTGGCTAATCAAAGAAAATAATTGCAAGAAAAGGGTAGGAATAGAAATTTAACTCCTAATTGAAAAAGTTGTTTACCTCCTCCGTTAAATCTTTGGACAGCTCTGCTTAAATAATCCAAGCAATTAGCATCCTTGGTTTGCATGAGTGCAAATGCAGTGGAGGAGGGAGAGAACAAGAACGATCCATCTGCGCTCTGCAGTTTCAGAAGCTTTTCCCAATTTAAGCCCTCCATCCCCTCCAAGCTATGGAGTAGAGTTGTGGGCACTTGGTGCATTATGTCCTTTGGTATCCTTTTTTTTTTTTCGGTATCACACAAAAACACGACACAATCATTACCCCCAACATGTTACTAAAGCTAAATCTAAATGGGCCATTTCGCTTTGAGGGGAATAGTGATTTTTTTATTAGATAAGTTGTCCTCACTTTTTCATACATTATCTAACATAGTAAAGTGTGAGAAAAGCTAGAGACAACTTTCATTAGCAAAAGCTTTGAGCTCCATGTATTCTGTATTAAGTTCCTTACTTGTTGAGCTTCAGATTCCTCTTCGCGTATATCTCTTGCAAGACGGGAGAGTCGTCACATATCTTGATCTCCAATTTCCGAGCGGTCTCGATAAGCGAAGGAAAAGCAACTTCGAACCCGATGGGCATGTGCTCGGAGTCCTCCTCTCCAAGTTTAGATATGTTGTCTCTGAAGAACGTCATTCCTGTCAAAATCACCCAAGTTGAGGAAAAAAGCATTTGTTTCTGTCGATTCAAGATGCCAAAGAATTGCCAAGAACAAAATAAGGTTAGGCACACCTTTTTCGCATTTGTCAGGATGAATCTTCCAGTACTTCAGAGCCACGACACAAGCCAAGGTGTTGATGATTCGATCATGAGGGGAGAAGATGAGATCGTCGCCCCAAGAACCGTCGGGAAGCTGATTGTCCACGATCCACCGTAGAGCTTCAGGGAACTGAGGGCTACCGCTCCCGCTGACGTCCTCTACAAGAGCAACCCAGGCCGTATCATAGGCCGATATACTTATTTCTCCATCGGTCATCGACCCCAACATCGACTTGGTTGCTTCGACACGTTTGGTGATCCCACTTGATGGATGAGCAACCTTCGCGAAAGAAAGATCATGTGGAACACATCAAGCGATAGGATGACATGATAAAAATGATATCTGATTGGATGAGCGATATTATGTCAGCACGTCACTCGATGTATGCACGTGAGAACGAGGAATCGCAATTATTTCCTCCCGAAATTTACATCAGATTTGACTGGCCAAGTGCATTGTCGAGCCGAAAGCTTTTTGCAGCTGTGGACAATGGCGAGAGAAGCAACGAAACAAAAGGCATTACCTTAACACCTTCAACTCCTAAGTCATCCTCCACAATCTCTCGCCACTTGATAATTGGCAGACCATTCTGAAGCACATCATACTCTGCGCATGACAGTCCCACGTCAAGCCCCAAAAAGGCGGCCACACATTCCACGCTTTTGTTGCAGGTATTCTCAGTTTCTTTGCATTACGACATACTGATATTATTAATCTAGATTCGAATGAATAATCTTGGGCAGGCATGCTGATGGTACCTTGGATGAGAGGTTTGGATATGGCGCTACATCTGGGGCGAATATCGGAGCGAAGATGACGCTTGTCGTTATCCGGGAAGGCAAAACACCTGCAATGTTTTCTAGCTATCGATGGGTTAGTGTGGTTTAGTGGTGCGGTGTGATCCATATTTCTTCATTCGTTTGTATTTATATACAGCTTCTGTATAAACCCAAACACAAGTGTTCAAAAGGATGGACAAGGATTAGGAGGCAGAGGCCGTCTTCGACAGCGATGGACTTGTATGTTCCGGAAAATATTATGAAAGTTTCATCCTTTTTTTGTCTGCTTGAGAAACAGGGTAGGAATAATAAAGTGTATAGTTGATGGGGAGAGAAAGGAAGAAGGAATTCGACATGTAGTTAAAAAATAAAGAAAAAACAGGAAAAGGAAAGTTGATGGCATGTGTGTAAAGTACGGAAGACGGAGGGGGCAGAGTCTGAAACTACCACTTAACCTCACTCTCAGTGTTCCCGCATGATCTGTAACTTCTTGCATATATACCCACAAGTACACCTCTGTCATCTATAAGCTCTCTCTCTCTCTCTCTCTCGACAAGAGTCATAAGACAGAGCGAATTAATGTAAGAAGAAAGGAGGAGAGTTGATGGACAGAGGCGCCTTCTCTTTTACAGAAAGGAAACCGAAAAACCAATGTTGATCAGCAAGAGGGAAGCATGCATGTCTCACCATATCGACACCTTCACACAAGCTAACTCCTCACGCACTAGACCAAGAAGAAGAAGAAGAAGAAGAAGAAGAAGAAGAAGAAGGGAACTCCGACGACCGACTTACCCAGAAGCTGGGAAGGCTTGGCGGGGGAGTACCGACGCTGGCCGAGAATGGAGGGCGAGCGACACGTCGCGGGGGGAGCGGGAGCGGAGAGAGGAAGGAAGCGATGGGAGGACATGTTCGCGTGCGGTTGACGCTAGAGTCGGAGCTGGTGCTGTCGCGTGCGTGCGATGTCGCGGCTGCTGCTGCTGCTGTTGCTTGATGGGGAATGAGGAGGTATAATAAATGGGGAAGTGGCCGCGGGAGGCGGGTTTATATATGGTAGAGACGGACGCAAGAGGACAACAACTGTGTCTCTATAGATTCCCTAGATTGCCCGAGTAGCATCCCATCCTCCTCCCCACGGGGCGCTCCTTGGAAATTACGGTCTGACCCAATTTCCACCACTGTATAATTAAGTCCACCTTGATTTTTTTTTTTAAAAAGATGCAAAATTAAAGTGGTGGCCCCAAGATTTAGTTTACTTACTATTGGCGAGATACTTTTCACATAGACATGTAAAACATCATGGGAATATCTAGGAATGTACTAAAAAAAATTATTTAGTACACTAAAAAATCAGATATGTGAAATACTTAGTTACAACAACTAGATCCTAAATAGAAATGGGAAATATATATTAAAAAAGGAAGAAGGAATCGGGCTATCACTTTGCAATTGAATGATTGGGGGTAATTTTATATTTTTAGTATAAATGAAGTGAATCAATCGTGTAAGGAGTGGAAATAGCACCAGCCTGAAATTCTTATTACCACAAATTATTTGCAATTTTTTTTTGCCAGGATTTAATTTGTTTTCGGCTTTTTGGCTTTTGTTTTGTACCGTAGGGGGCGCTAATCACGCAGACAGTTCAGGAAATGACTAGTATAAAGAATTATAAATCCTCCCTTTTTTCAGTCTACACCCGTCCGCAAAGTTATTCCTGTTTTCTGCACACGGCGTTTTTTTTTAACGAACTAGAAAATACGGTCCGATAAGGGGAAGCCGAGATAGCTGCGCAGTCTTTTTCCCGGCTCGTTTTAGGCTAGCCAAATTTCATCATTACGATCTGGCCAACGCGTTGATTTCACGAAGATTTGGTTACCCGATGAGGACGAAAGTGACCTAGCATTATAAACTACATATTACACAAGCTGAGTAGTACCAAAAATAATTTAATGTCGTCAATTAGGAAGAGGCCGGCACATCTCTTCGGAAGACCAAAGGGAGGCCACGGAAGCCCGCTGGGCATGACGGCTTTCATAAAGATCATTCATAGGCGTGCAGGCCATCGATTCCCATAGGTCACGGAACGAGGACCACATGTCCAGCGGTTGGATCAGCGATACAAACGGATTTTGAAGTCTGATGGATATGGAAATCTATCGGAACATGAGATGAGCATGTTCGTTTGTTTTTGTATTCTTTCATTGGGAGAATTGCCGATAGAGTCCTAAATCTATGACCATTTTTTTAATTTGGTCGTAAACCCTTTACAAAGAAATTTTCAAAATGTTTCGTTTTTTTTAGTTTTCGACCAACAAATGGGAAAAGTGCCAAAAAAGTCCTAAACCTTTTGCTTTTGTGCCAATTTAGTCATAAACCTTTTTTTGGTGCCGATTCAGTCCTAAACCTTTTTAAGTTGTGCCAATTCAATCCTTTCCGGCCAATTTTCACCGGATTTTTCTTGACTGGACTTGCCGACGTGGATGATCGGCGACGTGGACAACTTTTAATAATTTTTTAATAATTTTGTAATTTTTAAATATTTTTAAATACTTTTAATATTTTTTTATTTTTTCTTTTTCCTCCGGCCGGTCGCCGAGGTCCGGCGACCGACCGAGCGGCTAGGCGGGCGAGGCCGACCTCGTTGGATCTGGCGAGGTCGAGTCTCGCCGGCCATGGGCGAGCTTCGCCCATGGCCGCCTCGCGGATCGGCCATGGGCGAGGCTCGACCTCGCCGGATCTGGCGAGGTTGAGCCTCGCCGGCCCTCGCCCGGCCATGGGCAAGGCTCGCCTCGCCCATCCGGCGAGGTCGGCGAGGCGGCCATGGGCGAGGCTCGCCCTCGCCGGATCTGGCGAGTCGAACCTCGCCGGCCCTCGCCGGCCATGGGCGAGGCTCGCCTCGCCCGGATCCGGCGAGGCTGGCGGGGTGAGCCTCGCCCATGGCCTGATCCGGCGGGCGGCCATGGGCGAGGCTCGCGGCCATGGGCGAGGCTCGCCCTCGCCGGCCCTCGCCCATGGCCTGATCCGGCGAGGTCGGGCGAGGGCGGCGAGGCTCGACCTCGCCCCGGATTCGGCGGGCGAGCCTCGCCCATCGCCCATGGCCGGATCCGGCGGGCGGCCATGGGCGAGGCTCGCCCTCGCCCTTCTTGGCGATCGCCTGCGGCCGGTCGCCGGACCACGGCGACCGGGCCGGAGGAAAAAGACAAAACTAAAAAAATTAAAAATATTTAAAAAATATTTAAAAATATTTAAAAAATTAAAATATTATTAAAAGTTGTCCACGTCGCGCCGATCGTCCATGCCATGTCGGCCAGGCGTCCCAACAAAAATCCGGTCAAAATTGCTTTGGAAAGGACCAATTGGCACGACTTAAAAATGTTTGGGGCTGAATTGACACCGAAAAAAGGTTTAGACTAAATTGACACAAAGCAAAAGGTTTAGGACTTTTTCGCACTTGCCCCATGTAGAATGGGGACAAACCAAAAGGTTAACTTAAAAAAAGTGCTGAATCTGGCCAAATTTGGTCTGTGGAATCTCGATGGAGACATCATCACTATGGGGTTATACTTTACAACTTATAATTCATTAGCTTATGAATATAATGAAGAGAATAACCAGATTTGATATGCAGAAAGAATTTCCGAGTCTTAATTAGACACAAATGAAGTGTTCACATCTATTGATGAACTCACCAAGGTCCTCAACGACAACTTCTCTTGAAGAGGGTCCACATCCAGAAATGCTCCATAAGTGGTCTTATCATTGCTATGGTTTAGGGATGATCTGAAAATAGAAATAAAAATAGCCAAAAAAGCAGAAAAGAAATATCAGAAACCTTCTGGGGATTAGTGGGTGGAATACATGCCCTTGAGATAAAGATATAAATTAGAGAGATGGAGGTTGGACCTGCTCTGGTCACTACACATGAGGACGACGTATTTGTTTTGGCCTTTGAAAATTCTGAAGAAAACTGCTGTGTATTCTTGCAAGCCTTTTGAAGCCATGACCAGTAATCCAAATGGTCCAAGACTACCTTTAACTAAAGCACCCTTTCGGCTACAAAGCATTTGTGGGTCGGTCCAAGTTGGGTCTAACGAGTCTGCCCTCTCGAGCTCTTTTACTTTAAACGAGACCACTACGTCCGCCTGCAAATGAAAGGAGATTGAAGGGACCACGCCTCTTATCGTACTCTAGAATAGAGTTACCCATAACCTTTCGCATTATTTTCTTTTCCTTGTCACCAAATATGAGGGAACCGGGTCGGCCGATAGTGCGGTGTCATAAAACACGGAATAGATTTCCTGTGAAAGGGAACTTTTCTTAATGTGGCAGCAATTTTTCTTTATGTGGGAAGTGATTTGGTGTTGCTAACTTATGTTATAGAGTAAATAAGTGCCGATTCAGTAACGGTTACATAATGGGAAAAGTGCGAAAAAAGTCCTAAACCTTTTGCCTTTGTGTCAATTTAGTCCTAAACCTTTTTTCGGTGCCAATTCAGTCATAAACCTTTTAAGTCGTGCCAATTCAGTCCTTTCCGGCAATTTTGACCGGATTTTGCTTGGAGCCGCCGTGGGCGACGTGGCTTTGATCGGCGTTAATGTGGACAACTTTTAATAATATTTTAATTTTTTTAAATTTTTTTATTTTTTTAGTTTTGTCTTTTTCCTCCAGCCGGTTGCCGGGTTCGGCGACCGGCCGGGCGATCGCCGGCGGGCGGGGCGAGCCTCGCCCATGGCCGCCTCGCCGGATCCGGCCATGGGCGATGGGCGAGGCTCGCCTCGCCGGGATCCGGCGAGGTCGAGCCTCGCCGGCCCTCGCCCGACCTCGCTAGATCGGGCCATGGGCGAGGGCCGGCGGGCGAGCTTCGCCCATGGTCGCCTCGCCATATCGGGCCATGGGCGAGGCTCACCCTCGCCGCCTCGCCGGATCCGGCGAGGGCCGGCGAGGTTCGACCTCGCGCCGTCCGGCGAGGCGAGCCTCGCCCATGGCGGCGAGGTCAAGCCTCGCCCATGGCCCGATCGCGGGCGGCCATGGGCGGCTTCGCCCTCGCCGGCCCTCGCCCATGGCCGGCGAGACTCGACCTCGCCGAGATCCGGCGAGGTCGGCCTCGCCCTCACCGGTGGTCGCTTACGGCCGGTCACAGGACCTCGGCGACCGGCCGGAGGAAAAAAAAAAAAAAAAGAAAAATAAAAAAAAAAATTAAAAGTATTTAAAAAATATTTAAAAAATTACAAAATTATTAAAAAAATTATTAAAAGTTATCCATGTCGGCGCCGATCATGCCACGTCGGCCGGCCGGCGTTCGGTCAAGAAAATCCGGTGAAAATTGGCCGAAAGGACTGAATTGGCACAACTTAAAAAGGTTTAGGACTGAATTGGCACAAAAAAAAAAGGTTTAGGACTAAATTGGCACAAAAGCAAAAGGTTTAGGACTTTTTGGCACTTTTCCCACCAACAAATTATCGTAAATTAGATATAGTAAACAATTGTACTACGTCATAAATTTAAAAATCCGTAGTTCACGGTGTTCTGTGTTTGACTACGACGATTCTTGATATAGCATTACTAAGAGGGTGGTCATTTAAATAACGTAAATATAGGTTGTTGATTCTGATTAAGAAATTAATCATATATTTAAAAAAAAAAATCCGTAGTTCACGGTGTTCTGTGTTTGACATGATATAGCAATACTAAGATGGTGGTCATTTAAATAACGTTAATATAGGTTGTCGATTCTGATTAAGAAATTAATCATATATATATTTTGGGAGAGACCCCACTTAATTTCCTTCTTAATTTTAATTTTGTTCTTCTTCATGCTAAGTTCGTGTATCAAGTAGAGCTACTGCGTCAGACATTTTAAAAATCCGTAGCCTACGGGGTCTATGTTTGACTACGGCGATTCTTAATATAATTGCTTTGCCGGCTTTGGATTCCGCAATAAAATATCTTTCATCAAGTGTTATATTTTGATTTTTATTAAAGAGTATTTAGGTTCTATGCTAGTATTGAATAGAGAGAGTCAAATGCCGACGGAGACATACATACATACATACATACATACATACATACATACATACATATACATACATACATACATATATATATACATACATATATATATACATACATATATATATATACAGTCTCGAATCTAATTGAGTCATTTAGTACAAGCTTAGAATTAATGATAATTAGTGTCGAAATCTAATCAATAGCTTGATCCAAACGCACTTCAACACACTAATGAAAGTCCATTAAACTTAAAGTGATTTGTACCATATCGAAGCTTATTCGACATCACTGGACATTGAAAACAATATCAAGAAGGCACTACTTCTAATTGGGTTCAAGGACACAATGTTGGAACTTAATCGACGACACTAGATAGTGGAAACAACATCTAGTAGTTATTGCTTCTAGATGGATATGAGGACATGACGTCGGAATCTAATTAATAACGCTAGATAGTGAAAATAATATCCACTATGTACTGCTCTTAGATGAGTATGTGGACACAATGGCAGAATTTAATTGACGACATTGAATGGTGGAAATGATTCTTGAAATACTTGGCCATCCTTCGTTTCCATGACTGACATGGGCTGATGCCTGCACGTGACAACGAGGATGATTTCAAATGTCTTCATCCCTCGTGACCAGCACATGACAGTAAGAGTAATTTTTGAGTGTCAACAATAGCAACACTAAAATGGTGGAAATCCAACCCTTATCAAATAACACAATATAGGTTGTTGATTATGATTGAGAAATTATTCATATATATATTTTTGGGAGAAACCCCACTTAGTTTCTTTATTTATTTTTATTTTATGCTTTCTTATGCTAGGTTCATCTTATCAAGCAGAATCCTGCTAATAAAATTGTCCTTTCTATCTCTTAATATCCTGCACTTTATTTTTCGGGCCAACTATTTTTTTAATTTCATTTAAATTTTGCCACTTTAAAAGTCCCATCAAGCGAAATTTTTTAGCAATTAACTACAATTAGAGCGTTAATTTAAAACATATTTCCCTGCAAAACTGGATGCGCCGGTCAACCGATTTTCATGGAAAAACGATGACCTCTGTTTGTTCCGCGAAAATGAGCAATTTGGAAAACATTTCCCTAAAAATAATTGCTTATGTCTCTTATAAAATAGATGAATAAATAATATTTTTATTGTTCATGAAAATATTTAGACACAAAATTCTATCGATAACGAAAATATTTTCATTGGGTAATTATTCTAAGTAATACAAACAATCATTTATAAGAAAATGCTTTTAAAATCATTCATTTTTCACGAAATGGCTCCATTTGAGCACATGGCTCCATTTGAGCACATGTTGATGTAGATCGGAGCTAGCATGAGAATTCCTACTATCGATGCAGATTGTTTCTGGAGTTGGGATGATTGCGGCCTATGATGGAACCATTTGAGCGCATGCTCTAATGGTGGCTTTTAAATACCTAGAACGAGCTTGTCTCACCATTTAATTTCAAATGTCTAGATTAGCCGAGGCCTTTGTATTTGGGGATCTGTTCTGTACTCGTAATCCCCTAATGATATCTAGGAGATTTAGGGGATCGTGAAGATATGAAGGAGATTCGCTTGAAAAAGGATGATCAATGTAATAATTGCGATGAATCATGGAAATCAAGTCGGAAGCAATTGCCGTGTTCGACGGGGATGCCGATTCTAATTGCTGCAAAGAAGGGTTACTAAAAATCAATGTTTGTGAATCATCTTTTGCTAAGAGGTCTGTAGATTGCCAAAGCTGGGGAAGTTTTGTAGATAATACATTAGCCAGAGCCTACCCTTCTGCAATTCAGCTTCATTTCCAAAGCCCTAATCTTGAAAAAGAACTAAGCTTGTCTCACCATTTGATTTTGGATGTCTAGATTAGCAAAAGGCTTTTGTATTTGAGGATCTGTTCTGTCATTGTAATCCCTTGATGATATTCAGGAGATTTAGAGGTTTGTAAGAAAACAAAAGAGATTTGCTCGAAAATAGACAATCAATGTAACGATTGCAATGAATGACGAAACTCAAATCGAAAACAATTGCCGTCTTGACAGGGATGCTGACACTAACTGTTGCAAAGAAGGGTTACTAAGATCAACGTCTGAGAATCATCTCTTGCTAAGAGGTCTCTAGATTGCCAAAGCTGGAGAGTTCATTCGACAAGACATTAGCCAGAGCCTACTCCATGTGCAATTCAGCTTCCTTTTCCAAAGCGCTAATCTTGGGAAAAAGGGAAATTCAAAATCCCAGAAGTTGCCACGCGGCGGAACCCTCACGTCAATCTTCTCAAACAGCCACAGCAACAGCCAAAGTCTCTGAACCAGTTTCAGTTTCAGTTAGAATAAATTCTTAAAGGGATTGAGACTGGTCCGATGTATCTGAACCTCGGTGCAAATGTTCAGAACAATATCTTTGACTGCCAAATACCAACGTACTCCTCACTGATTGGACAGGCGGATGTCAACCAGGAATCATATGTTCAAGTCGATAAAGCTTACATGGGGTCTGCGTTCTATTCATGAGAAAACCAAAAAGAGATACATGCATTTATCTTCCCAAAAACTTCTTTAGAAAAAGAAATTATATTCTTTGAAAAATCATTTTCAAAGAAAATCATTATTTTTCATTTACTCGATAACTTAGAAAAAATAAATTTATTCTTATTAAAAGAGAAGTCGTTTTCCTATAACCTAAGCACGTTGTTTTCGATTTATAGAAAACATTCTTCTATAGATTGATTAGTTTTTTGCTAATGAATTAGGAAACAATTTCTTCAGAAATAGTTTTTGTCAAACAAATGGATCCATAGTCCTATACAAATGAGTAGATACCACAATAACTCCATCCAAAGTAAGATCAAACTCAAGTGAGGTAGCAAGAATAGATGTTAAAATCTAGGACATGGGATCCTTCACTATAACTCTCAAGAGATTACTCTAGCTGGAACTCAAGCTCATAGTTTAACTTCATTGTGCTTGATTTGATGACAAGCTTTAACTAACTCAATAATTCGGTAGAAAAGTAATTAAGGAAAAAAAAATCTCGCCATACTTCTTTTATTTTTATTTTTGAGAATAAGTATATAGAATGTCCTAAAACTTATTATAAAAGTGTAATTAAATCCTAAAAATTTTAAAAAGTGCAACTGAATTCTAATTTTTTTCAAAAGTGCAAACAAATTCTCAAACTTATCAAATTAATCCGATCAAGTCTTTTGGTTGGTCACACTATTTGAAAAGTTTGGGACTCCGATATACCTTCATAATAAGTTTTAGGACTTTACCACACTTGTTGAAAGTTTCACGACTCGATTATACTTATTCTTATTATTTTTTTTACCCTCATTAAACATGTTTATCGAGAGACAAGCTCTTCACTTCTAATCCTCTCCCGAGCAAAACAAAGAAGGACAAGACCGCACTGAGATTCCAATCGCACCGGGGAGACCTAAAGGGCATCAGGCTCCTTGCGCGATGTTGGTTGCATCCGCCACGTCAAATGCGTAGACAAATATCAGAACTAAAATTTAAGGAAAGAGATCATCTTTAGATGGATAAGAACTTGTGGGGTTTCCCTTGGACAATCCATGGATGGACGACCCATTACGTTGATCACTGCTGGATTAAACCATAGGCGTCAATTCATGTCGCTGAACTCGTCTTTTAAGCGGCTTTTGTCCGCCCCTGGTTTGACGGTCCGGAAGAGAGCGAGTCGCGTTGGGGCTCTCGAATCGACGGCGTATGAGGTTGCCCGCGTAAAGTTATCCTTTTCCTTGTACCGACAGCGCATGCTCGATTTTTTTTTTTTTTAATTTTTTATCAACACCTTACTATCACTCTGACGATGTGGCGGGTTACGTGTGAATGGAAACGGACGGATAAGCATATTAGCGAATGATTGAGGTCTCTGTTAAAAAAATAAATTAAAAATGATTGAGGTCGGACAACTCACGTGGTTTGTCAAATCTTCGAGATGATGAGGAAAGATGCGAGTTCTACTAAGGAGCATCTCGAATGGAATCGGGCATTTTTAAATTCGATTGAGAGACGGTCATAAGCCAACAAAAGCAATTGAGGGAAAGAGCAAGCATCAACAAAATGAAGTGATGCTCAGGGTTGTTTTGTTCCTACGGGGAATCCCATCTACTTCCACCACCTTTCATGCTTCCTCAGGGTCTCTTGTGTAATCTTTGCTTTCTTTGGTGGTTGGTCTTGTTGAAACAAAATGAAGTGATGCTTCTGAAAATTTGAGGAATATCTCGATGCTCTCAAAGAATCATATGTACTCGAAGATATCTCTACTGGGTATGTCTTTATTGAATCATTGTTTCTGAAGGAAATAAGGAGTTTCATGATGAATTATTATCGGTTATTGGTCTCACTTACTTTAAACGCACAAATTTTTTATTCATCGCATTCGACCCGAAAAGTTAAACTAAGGGGTGAAAAGAGACAATTTATATTTAAGTAACATATAATCCCCGTAAATTGGTGCTTTAGTGCCTCCTCTCATACGAAAGATTAGAAACGATGTGAAGAATTTGACAAACGGGGACCGAACATGCAAAATGAACTGGACATAACCTAAAATTAATATAACATTAGAATGTCCAACCTAAAAACTTCAGTTAATAAGTATAGTGAGATCACATATTTGTAGAGAGTATATAGACCTTATAGAGAATATCAGATACTTTTAAGACATTGGATTCATGTATTTGTGGCCCAACTAAGGAGCAATCGTCGCGTGTTGGCTTAGCCTTGCCAGGAGTACACGATATCTCTTGACTATGTCAGTCTATGTCATTTAAAGTTCATTGTCATATTATGATTATGTTTTCAAGTAATTAAACTAGGACGTCTCAACTATCAGAAGCGTGTTAGGTCCTAAAAGATTAGCAATGTTGGAAGCGTGCAAAAACCCGATACCTTCATCGAGGATGATCATCAAGAGCCTAAGAGACATATCTTCACCTAAAATGACTATTGTCTCCGTTGGACGGGATGAGAGGAGGAAAAAAGATAAATAAAAGGTCGTTGAGAACATTGAATTCTCAATGATTCCATAAAGGAACGCAATATAGAAAGACCATCTTGCTAAAATATAAAGAGATGAATGTAACAAAGAAAGACTGAATGACCAAAACAAATCCCAAAAAATAAAAGAATTAGACCTTGATGTATACAACAAAATCATAGAGTAGATCCATTTAGTGATACTCGACTAAAGGCTCGTCCTCAAATAGTTTCTCCGAGAATGAACTCGGCTCATGTAACCTGGGACTGTTATGAATAAAAAACTATATCGGATGGTAAACAAGTCGAGCTTAAAAAATGATACATGTTTATATACATAATGTGACGTCCCGGCAGCGTTACATACTAAACACAAGTGGAAACTATTTATTAATACTATGACGGGACCTGTCTTAATCAATGATTACATCAAGGTATTCCGACCTAAATGGTTAGCATGTTTACCATGAATATTACATGATCTTGAATTCTTCTAAAGCATGTTTGTCTTCTCCTTACTTTATGAATTACATAAGGGCTTCATTTCATTTCCTACTAGACTCATCACTGGCTTTTTACTTCCATCAACCTGGAAGCTTACATGTACAGCATATAAATAGGACATATTTACATGTCATCTCCAAAAGTGTAAGCGTCAGGCTTGAGAAAGGGGGGTCAAAGGGGAGCCTAGTTTTGCTACCCCTTACACTAACTCACGTCCATAAAAAACAAAAGAGTCTTCTTCAGTTTCGACACGAACTCAGTGCTCTAAGCAGCACCCGCCCCTACTCCAGGGTTGCCGTCACCAAAATGAAAAGGGCCAAACAGCTTCCCTTTGTGGTTAATGAACCAGGCTTCAAACCTCATTGCTATCTAGTTGACAAGTCCGTCATCCATCCAAAGCATGGCTTCGTATCACGTGTAGGTTATCTTGATATCAGGGTCGTACATGTCATGAAAAGACATGTCCATGTAATCTATGATCCCATACTGTGCCATTGGGGGTACGCCCAATTTAGCGATCTAAAAAAGATAAAGGAATGAGCAATGCTCAGTAAAGAAACAATAGAGTCCTAAACTAGATGATCCATTAGTCGCAAAGAAAATGCAATATACAATCCATGACAACATACATAGACCAGAGCAAAACTTTCACATGGACCATTTCATAATCACCCTAACTCATATTCCTATTCACCACCTATAAGGCACACCAATATAGTACACACGTTTTACGCAACTGACCAAAACTAGGATGTGATGCAACAACACATGAACGCACACGCCAAGCGAAATTAATTTATCATGTATTTCAATATGCATCCTCAAATTGGTTTCCCATTGGATCACAAGTTGGTCCGATTGAGTCAGTTCCGAAATCCCGCATCAGAACTTCCATGGAATCCCTAACATGGAAATCTCATTTCGAGGCATCCCATTATCATACAATCAAGGCATTCCATGAACACACGGTAAGGGCATCTCACTTAATTTTCTTTGCTTTGATTTTGACTGCGAACGCCTTTGATATGGTCTAATCTTTAAAGAAGGTAAGCATGAAGACTGCACAAAAACGCAGTGATTCGGAAATTGTTACTGTTGTACAGGAGGATGAGAGGAGAAGAGACGGGACAATGGCAGTTGATTTCTCATTATATCACATCTTGACGAGAGATTTCCTTTTTACTGACATCCTCACACATGCACCTCACCATTCGCACGTGAGCCGTCCTAAGCTAGGCCCACTCCCCCTTAATACCAGCATCCTTATTCACCATAATTATCTTATATCAAAAGGCATACCAAAGGCGACAACTCATTCGCCTTCGGCATCTAGGGCACGATTCATTTTTGTCACGTCGGCTTCTAGAAGCGACAAATTGAATTTGTTGCCTTCAGTCGCCCTCGGCGATAAAATAAAGGAATTTTGAGGCAACAAAGCAAATACAACAAACGGTCAGTGATAAATATTTTGTGTTAAGTTGGTGAGATTTTGTGGAATTATCATCGATTATTTTGAAAGTTTAAGCTGGTAAATGAACGTGCGGCTTAATATTTTAATATACACACGGAAGTTCTCTACAACCTGATGCTCGACAAGCACTACTAGGCGTTAGGATGCATATGTTAGTGAGTTGTGTTAGAGAAATCCAACATTAGAGAATTGATACGGTTTAGAGCAGTTGATATATCCTGATTAGCCTATAATTTATTGGCTTAAGTTTTTAAGTGAAGATAGGTCCAATTAGATATGTTGACAAGCTTGCACTTATGCTTCCTCTTAGTGATTTCTCCGAGTGAAGGTATTAGACTTTTACTGCAAACTCCCAACAAATGGCATCAAGGCCAATAATAAATGTAGAAGGATGCTTGAATTAAGGGGGAGCAGACCTAACATAGAGTTATTATGATGTATGCGTGAGTGAGTTGTATTAAAGAAATCCCATATCGAAGAATTGATGTGGTGTAGAGTAGTTAATATATTCTAGTTGACCCATAACTCATTGGGTTAAATTTTTGAGTGAAGGTGGGCTCAATGGAAATGTTGTTGGGCTCAGACTTGACCTCCCATTTGGCAATCTCCCCCGGTGAAGGTATCTCATCCAATCCTAGTTAGAAGGAATCAAATGAGCTCTTAGCTTGGAAACTGGTTCAGATTGCAACTGACGTTGACAAGAGTTCTTGGCATCTTCCTTACTTTCTCTTTTTTTGTTTGCATTTAGAATCGGTGTATTCAGTTGATGTTTTGAGAGTCAGGCATGTGAACTGTGACGTGACAACCCTCATAAACAAAACAGGAGTTTATTTCAGGTCGGTGCAATCGGCAATAATATCGAGTGGCGTGAGACAAAGCCATCCTTTTCTTAATTGAATTTTCTCTTTTAAAAGTGGACTCTTGTGATTTTCCTGTTACAGCTCAATCGGATCATTTCTTAGCGAAATGACGCCCATGCGGTAACGCCCAAAATAAGTCGTCAGCGCTGCTCGCGCTTTCACTTGATAAAAGAAAAAGGGTCGTTAGTCATTTTGATTATTCTTTTTATGACAACCGTATCTTTGTTAGAGTTACCAAACGCGAGCAGGCTTCGAAAAATAGGGTAACGGCTTCCACATTGGAAGAAAAGAAATCATGTGATGCTTATATTGCTCAATGTGCAAAAATCTCAAGTCTTATCATTTTCTAGGCATGAACATTAGTCATTCACTTCACGATGATTGACTACATTTGCATGGTTCAATGCCAGGTTGATTCATTGCACGAAATCGGCATCGCATAATACACTTTTTTTTCTAAGCCTAATGCCTCCAGTTGTCTTTCACAAACACCCAGCATACACAAAACTTTCGTTTTGGAAGATATTTCGTGTTAAGTCGATGAGATTTTGTGGAATTATCATCGATTATTTTGAAAGTTTAAGCTGGTAAACGAATGTGTGGCTTAATATTTCAATATACACACAGAAATTCTCTACAACCTGATGCTCGACAAGCACTACTAGGCGTTAGGATGCATATGTTAGTGAGTTGTGTTAGAGAAATCCAACATTAGAGAATTGGTACGGTTTAGAGCAGTTGATATATCCTAATTAGCCTATAATTTATTGGCTTAAGATTTTAAGTGAAGATAGGTCCAATTAGATATGCCGACAAGCTTGCACTTATGCTTCCTCTTAGTGATTTCTCCGAGTGAAGGTATCGGGCTTCTACTGCACACTCTCAACAATTGGCACCAAGGCTGATAATAAATGCAGAAGGATGCCTGAATTAAGGAGGAGCGGACCTAACATCGAGTCATTATGGTGTACGCGTGAGTGAGTTGTATTAAAGAAATCCCACATCGAATAATTCATGTGGTGTAGAGTGGTTAATATATCCTAGTTGACCCATAACTCATTGGGTTAAGCTTTTGAGTGAAGGTGAGTTCAACTGGAAATGTTGTTGAGCTTAGACTTGACCTCCCGTTTGGCGATCTCCCCGGGTGAAGGTATCTTATCCAATCCTAGTTAGAACGAATCGTTTGATTCTCGCTTGAAACTGGTTCGGATTGCAGCGACGTTGACGAGTTCTTGGCATCTTCCTTACTTTCTCTTTTTTTTGTTTGCATTTAGAATCAGCGTATTCAGTTGATGTTTTGAGAGTCAGGCATGTGAACTGTGACATGACAACCCTCATAAACAAAACAGGAGTTTATTCCAAGTCGGTGCAATCGGCAATAATATCTAGTGGCATGAGACAAAGCCGTCATTTTCTTAATTGAATTTTCTCTTTTACAAGTGGACTCTTGTGATTTTCTTGCTACAGCTCAATCGGATCATTTCTCAGCGAAATGACGCCCATGCGGTAACGGCCAAAATAAGTCGCCGGCGCCGCTCACGCTTTCACTTGATAAAAGAAAAAAGGTCGTTAGTCATTTTGATTATTCTTTTTATGACAACTGTATCTTTGCTAGAGTTACCAAATGCGAGCAGGCTTCAAAAGATAGGGTAACGGCTTCCACATTGGAAGAAAAGAAATCTTGTGATGCTTATATCGCTCGATGTGCGAAAATCTCAAGTCTTATCATTTTCCAGGCATGAGCATCAGTCTGTCATTCACTTCACGATGATTGATTGCATTTGCATGGTTCGATGCCAGGCTCATTCATTGCATGAAATCAGCATCGCATGATACACTTGTTTTCTAAGCCTAATGCCTTCGGTTGTCTTTCACAAACTCCCAGCGTACATAGAACTTTCGTTTTGGAAGATATTTCATGTTAAGTCGGTTAGATTTTGTGGAATTATCATCAATTATTTTGAAAGTTTAAGCTGGTAAACGAATGTGTGGCTTAATAGTTCAATATACACAAGGAAGTTCTCTACAACCTGATGCTCGACAAGCACTACTAGGCGTTAGGATGCATATGTTAGTGAGTTGTGTTAGAGAAATCCAACATTAGAGAATTGATACGATTTAGAGCAGTTAATATATCCTAATTAGCCTATAATTTATTGGCTTATGTTTTTAAGTGAAGATAGGTCCAATTAGATATGCTGACAAGCTTGCACTTATGCTTCCTCTAAGTGATTTCTCCGAGTGAATGTATCAGGCTTCTACTACACACTCCCAACAATTGGCACCAAGGCCGATAATAAATGCAGAAGGATGCTTGAATTAAGGGGGAGCGGACGTAACATTGAGTTATTATGATGTACGCGTGAGTGAGTTGTATTAAAGAAATCCCACATCGAATAATTCATGTAGTGTAGAGTGGTTAATATATCCTAGTTGACCCATAACTCATTGGGTTAAGCTTTTGAGTGAAGGAAGGTTCAATTGGAAATGTTGTTGGGCTTAGACTTGACCTCCCATTTGGCGATCTCCTCGGGTGAAGGTATCTCATCCAATCCTAGTTAGAACGAATTGTTTGATTCTCAGCTTGGAAACTAGTTCGGATTGCAATTGACGTTGACGAGAGTTCTTGGCATCTTCCTTACTTTCTCTTTTTTTGTTTGCATTTAGAATCGGCGTATTCAATTGATGTTTTGAGAGTCAGGCATGTGAACTGTGACATGACAACCCTCATAAACAAAATAGGAGTTTATTCCAGGTCGGTGCAATCGGCAATAATATCTAGTGGCATGAGACAAAGCCGTCCTTTTCTTAATTGAATTTTATCTTTTACAAGTGGACTCTTGTGATTTTCTTGCTACAACTCAATCGGATCATTTCTTAGCGAAATGACGCCCATGCGGTAAAGCCCAAAATAAGTTGCCAGCGCCGCTCGCGCTTTCACTTGATAAAAGAAAAAGGGTTGTTAGTCATTTTGATTATTCTTTTTATGACAACTGTATCTTTGCTAGAGTTACCAAATGCGAGCAGGCTTCGAAAAATAGGGTAACGGCTTCCACATTGGAAGAAAAGAAATATTGTGATGCTTATATCGCTCGATGTGCGAAAATCTCAAGTCTTATCATTTTCCATGCATGAGCATCAGTCTGTCATTCACTTCACGATGATTGATTGCATTTGCATGGTTTGATGCCAGGCTCATTCATTGCACGAAATCAGCATCACGTGATACACTTGTTTTCTAAGCCTAATGCCTCCGGTTGTCTTTCACAAACTCCCAGCGTACATAGAACTTTCGTTTTGGAAGATATTTCGTGTTAAGTCGATGAGATTTTGTGGAATTATCATCGATTATTTTGAAAGTTTAAGCTGGGAAACGAATGTGTGGCTTAATATTTCAATATGCACACGGAAGTTCTCTACAACCTGATGCTCAAGAAGCACTATTAGGCGTTAGGATGCATATGTTAGTGAGTTGTGTTAGAGAAATCCAACATTAGAGAATTGATACGGTTTAGAGCAGTTGATATATCCTAATTAGCCTATAATTTATTGGCTTAAGATTTTAAGTGAAGATAGGTCCAATTAGATATGCTGACAAGCTTGCACTCATGCTTCCTCTTAGTGATTTCTCCGAGTGAATGTATCAGGCTTCTACTGCACACTCCCAACAGATGGCACCAAGGCCGATAATGAATGCAGAAGGATGCTTGAATTAAGGTGGAGCGGACGTAACATTGAGTTATTATGATGTACGCGTGAGTGAGTTGTATTAAAAGAAGAAATAGCAAGGATCGGAATCTTTTGCCGAATGATCAGGTACTGCATTTTCATTTGTTCAAATCGACTATCTCAACTTCTCAAATTGAGCTCAATGGAGTACCTCCGTCAAGTTCGTAGATTGAAAATCCCGATGTGGTGGCGACAACTTTAATTAGCCATCTGATATGCTAACGTAAATGCTTATGGGGAAAGCTTTTATTTAAGTTGGCAAAAAAAAAAATACTCAACATTAGGTCCTTCCTATCGGGAAGATGAAATAAAATAAAGTGATGCCTCTATAAATTGAGGAATGTGTAGATGCTCTCAAAGCAACATATGTACCCGGGTTTGCATGCATCCCATTCATGCCAATGGACTGACATAACAAAAAAAGACAATTTTTGAGATTAGCAGTGCCATGTCTAGTATTAAGCTCCTCGTCAATAAATGCTTTGAAGTCATTAATAAAAGGATTAATACTACGAAAAATCTCAAAATAGTATAATTGGGACAAATTTAACTCAAACTAATTTTTGACCACAAAATACTCCAAATTGGTACACTTTTAATAAATTTACTCCAAACTAATTTTTTTTACCTTAAAAAACTCCAAACTGGTACATTTATGATAAATTTACTATATATTAATTTCCTTTAAATTGTTAATATCACAAAAAAATCATAAACTAGTATACTTATGACAAATGGGGAATAAAACCTCAAATTAGTATGCTCGTCAACTGTCACGTGTCATCCAACTTAACAATTTTGTAGTAAAATTTAACAGAATTTAGCGAATGGTAAATTTATTATAGATGTACTAGTTTTGAGTTTTTAGTTGTAAAAAATTAGTCTAGTGCAAATTTATTACATGGTACCGGTTTCTGATTTTTTTCGTGCTATTGACCATAATAAATTACAGTAGATTTAGGCTGCGCATGGTAACGTTTCTGTTTTTCTCAATTTCTTTTCTTTTGCTCCCTAGAACAAAAAAAGAACGGAAACCCGTTTCGTAAAACATTTGTTCCTGGGAACAATTTCTCTATTTTTTTTGTTCCCGGGAACATTTTTGAGAAACAAAAAAAAAGTAGCTTCTTGTTTCCGGGAACAATTTTTAGAAATAAGCCAATTTCTCTCTCTTGCCGTGGCCACCTCCAATCGCTGGAGCCATCGTCGACCGCTGGCCGCCGCCCATCGCCACCGCCGCCATCGGCCGCTGCCTGTCTTCGCCCGCCATTGCCGGCCGCTGTCGCCGTTGACCACTGTTGCCACTAGTCGTCGCCGACCACCCCCCCGCTGCCCGGTCGTCGTCGGCTCATCGCCCGCCGTTGCTACCGCCACTAGCCGTCGTTGACCGTCGCCGCCCGTCGTCGCTTGCCGCCGTCGCTGCACGATCGCCCGGTCGGCCGATGGTCGACGGTGGCCGATGGGCTTTATAGCGGCGGTCGCCGGTGACGGTCGATAGCCAGCGGTCGTGCAGCGGCAGCGGCGGGCGGCGACGGGCGGCAGAGACCGGCAGTTGGCGGTCAGCAATCCGTGAGCAAGAATAAAAAATGAATAAATACAAAAAAGAAACTGTTGCGTTACCAAACACATTTCTATTCTTTTTCTATTCCAATAGTAGAAATTTTGTGTAGTTACCAAACGGGTTCTTTTATTTAGAAATTGTTTCCCGGAATAGAAATAGAAAAGAACTATTTTTGAAAAAAAAAACTCTTCCCCAACCAAGAAGCGTTGTCATGCGCAGAGGGTCTATTTGTTAATTGGACAAATAATGCATGATTTTATTCTTTTGTTCTTTGAAACAATATATATATACATTTGATAACTTTATTGTTCCTGGAACAAATTTATTTCCGGGAATGAATTTAGAATATAATCAAGAAGTAAAAAAAAAAAAGTTGATTCTTTGTTCTTAAGAACTCAATAATCAAGGCAAACCATATTTTTGTCCTCTTTTCTTTTCCTTTTCTCTTATGCTTCCTCATTGCCGATCATCGGCCATGATAATGGCCGGCGATTGTGCAGGGAGGCTCGGCCTCGCCCGAGTTTGTGAGACTCGACCTAGCAAGGCAAACGTACATGAGATTCAGTATGTTTCCCTTGATTGATTGTGATTGATTATAATTGATACTTTACTATTTTAAATAGCTATCTTGTAAAATCTATAAATAGACTCATGTACACTTTAATTAAGAATGTATGGAATATTACAATCTTATCTCTGTCTTCACTGTTCTTAACTTGGTATCAGAGACACAGTTATTCCTCTCATGTATGTGTTTCCACCTCCTATCAGTTTGATTCTACATGCAGCTCTTAATCCGACTTGCACTTGACATGGATTGTTAAATTATTATCTTATTTTACTTGGCAATGAGTTTTACACACTATATATTAATGTGGTCTCTTTTTACCTATCAATTTAATCTTTTGGATAGTACTTTTGTAACATTCTAAATGGCAATCTTACTAAGGAAGTTAATATGTTGCCTCTTTTTGGATAAACTCATCCCTCCAACAAAATGTGTCGATTACGTAGAGCATTATATGGCTTGAAACAGGCTTCTAGTGCATGATATTCTAAGTTTAACTCAATCAGGAAATCTCTTACTTTCAAATTCAATCCATGACTCTGCTCCTTTTTTTTTTTTTTTTTTTTTTCATGTGGATGACATTGTTATTATTAGCGTTAACTGGCAAAAGAATACCCCAAGTGTCACAACTTCGCATAAAGGGACACATAAGTGTCAAAACTTATAAAATGTACACTTAAGTGTCAAAATCGCAAAAGAAATGAACACTGAGGTGCCAACAACTAGAATTTCTGGCTAAATAGTCAACGTGGTTTTTTTCGATGAAAATTTTAAATGATGCGGCATTTCTTTTAAAATTTTTTTTATCTATGTAGATAGGGCGAACGGCATCATGCCATCCAAGTGGACTACGTGAGACGACACTAAACAACATCGTTTGGCGTCTTGACCTGACTATGCTCACCATTGCTTTTCACGCTCAGTTGTCATTCTCTTTGAGGCTCCATCACCACTCACCATTCATGCTCACCCTTCATGCTCAGTGTTCACACTCACCCTTCTCATTGTTCCTTCTCGCACTCACCCTTCATGCTCAGTTGCCGTTCTCACACTCGCCCTTCACAATCAATCATTGCTTGTCGTTCGCTAAGCCTTCGTTGCCGCTTGCCATTCCTTAGTGGTGCATTTTAGGGGCAAATCGAAATTAGTCTCTTGGGCTTCAATTAGGGACTTTGGCCGATTTAGGGTTTTAATTTGGGGGAACATGGAGGACAACGTTGTTTTAGATAAGAATTACTGAGTGGACATTCCAGCGAGTTACGTAAACCAGTTTTACTAATATAATAATGCCACATTAGATTTCCAACAAGCCTCATCGGAGTTGGCACTAAAGTATCCAATTTTTTTAAAAAAATGGCACTTAAATGTACCTTTTGGATTTTTTGGCACTTATGTGTCCTCCTCTGCCAAGTTGTGGCACTTGGGGTATTCTTATCCTAGCATTAATCACATATTGTCATTTCAAAAGTTAAGTAATATCTTGGTGAACAGTTCGAAATGAAAAATTTTGAGCCACTCAGTTGTTTTTTTTATGCTTGGAGGTTAATTCAAATTCCTTTGGTTATTATGTTTCATAAGTAAAATATGACATTTATCTTCTTTCTCAAGCCAAAATTACTAACAATAAGGTTGTTACAGCTCCTATTGAAATCAATGCCAAATTTGGTGCCAAAGATGGAACTCCTTTTTCGAATCCTATATTCTATCAATAGATGGTTGATAGTCTTATATATCTCAATATTATTACCTAGCATTGCCTATGATGTTCATATTGTTAGCCTACACATGGCTACACCACGTATGACTCATTTTGTTGTATTCCTTCAAGTCCTTCGCTTTGCCAATGGTATATTATTTTATGGCCTTCACTTTTCTGCTCAATCAATCATGGAGTAGACAATTTATGCTTATGTTGACTGGGCTGGTGACGCTTAAGATTATTGTTCCACTATGTATTACTATTTCTTTTTCGACAACTCAGTTATCTCATGGCATAGCAAAAATTAGATCCTCACCCCTCGCTCTACTATAGAAGTGGAATAACAAGCTCTTACTTATACGACATCAAAATTACAATGGTTGGAATGGTTACTAAGGATGCGTTTAGTAATTGGCTAAATGATAACTGATTTTATTATTTTGTTCCCGAGAATATATTGAAATAGAAATCCATTTCGTAAATTTTTTATTCTCGGGAATAAAATCCATTTTTTTCTAGAAATATATTTGGAATATAATCAAAAAGTAGAAAAAAGTTGATTCTAGTTACTTATTTGTTCTTGAGAATAATTTCATAATCAAGTCCAAACCCAATTTTCTTTTTTTCTCTTTTCTTTTCTCTCTGTCTTCCCCCAATCGATCACTAGCCGCCGTTGTTGCCATTAGTGGGCGTCGGCGATCGGCTGGGCGAGGTCCAACAAGCTTGCCAGAGGCTTGTCTGGCCACTACAAGCCTCGGCCTCGTAGATCTGGCAAGGCCAACCTCGTGTCACCCGGGGACTAGCGAGGCTCCTTGGGTTGGACGAGGCTCGTTTGGCCATCGACGAGGCTCGTTTGGCCATCGACGAGGCTTGGCCTTGACTAGATTTGAGAGGTCAAGGCTTGTAGTGGCCAGGTGAGCCTCCAGCAAGCTCATTGGACCTCACTTGGCCACTTGACAGCCACGCCATTGCGGCAATTGGCCACAAAGAAGGAGGAAGAAGAAGAAGAAGATAAAAGAAAAAGAGAAAATAGAAAAATAAGAAAAATACAATAAAAGTATTAAAAAAAATAAAATTCAAGACTCTTATTAAACGCATTTCTATTCCGAGAATAAAAATTTCGAATAGTTACTAAACGCATTCAAATACTCAAAAATTGTTCCTGGGAACAGAATAAAAAAAATTATTTTTGAGTAGAAATTGGTCTTGGAAATAGAATGATTACCAAATGCACCATAAAAGACATGAGATTGTGTCAACGGTCATTCATTGCGATAATCGAAGTGCTATCCAAAAATGCACAAAGCATATTGAAATAAACTGTCATTTCATTTGGTATCATGTTCTTCTTTCCCTTGATTGGTCTTGATTGATCATAATTGGTATTTTATTACTTCAAATAGTCATCCCGTAAAGTTTACAAATAAGCTCATATACTCTTCATTTGATAAATGTACAAAGTATTATATTTTCTTTGTCATCACAATTCTCGACTCTAATTATATTCTCACATGATTAAACTAGAACGATGCCTTGACAGTCATGAGTGCGTTGGATCTTTTTTTGACAAAGATCATACTCTAACGTCGGATTAACTCACGTGAGTCCCTTTCATTGGGCGGGCTCTCCATGTGTCCTGGTATCTTAATGCACCATACTTATTTTCACTCGAATCTTCCACTTTTTTTTTTTTCTTTTGGTTGAATCTTCCGCTTGAACCTGCTAAATTTGGTAGATGTTGGAGAGAAGCAACACCTCTCCCTCAGCCTTTACCTCAATCGCTTTAGCCCAACCAAGTTGAGCAGGAAGCCGTGGGACACCGTTTGCCACCACAGTTAGAAAATCACACTTAAGATTTCTTCATTGAAATATTTCACAAAATGTCGATACACACGTGTTGGGCCCCACCCAACAAATTAACCATCGGCTTTCATATCGCTAATTTTTTTTATTTGGTCTGAATATATGGCTACTATGGGACGCCATACATTGAGTTGTGTTTCACAGGAAGAAGTTCCGATAGCGTGGAAACATTTGGATCTATAGACCCGGGTCAATCAAGGAACTTAAAGAGTGGTCGATCTAAGAGTTCTTATGCCTTCAATAATGTTGGTTGTGCTGTAAATAGGAACGCGTTGTTGAGAGACATAAAAGTTTCTTTGAGCAGTCAGGCCACAAAAATATGGACTGTGGAAGAAGTCGAAAAAGAAATTTGATCGAACTACTTAGTGACGTTGGCCAGAGTTATCACGGGAGAGCTACGTATAGGATCGATCGACACCCTTGCATCAAGGATGGCATGTCGAGAGAGGATACGCAGATCGAGTTTGCTCCTCAGAGAGAGTTCGAGTGCAGCTTGGGCTTGGTAGACGTCTTTGGCCGCTGAACGGCACGCGGAGAGCGCTAGGGGAGCAGTGATATTATGCGGCATTATGGAGCAACGGATCATATGCTCTTTCTTGGCTGCAAAGAAGAGCCATGGTAGAGATTTGTTGACCATATCTCTGAGTTTTGGGGAACGACTCCGCCTTGAAATGTGCACAGGCTTGACGTATGTTGGAATAATCAAATATTAAACCACGCATTTATCTAAAAGCTTAAGTTTTTATAACAATCGGTAGTTGTCACGCAAAATCTCACATGATATTAGAGCTGGAGGTCTTGAGTTTTAATCTTTTCAGACTCTATTTGTTTTGTCCCTACACTTAGTATTAAGCAAAAAGAATATACTAAGCATAAGGGGGAATATTTGAATAATTAAATATTAAACCACGCATTCATCTAACAGCTTGAACTTTTTAAACCGTTGACAGTAATTCTACAAAATCTAAGTTTGTGGAAGATGGAAAATGGAGGCATGCTAGGTGCCTTGCCAACATGGGCAACATGGCCGAGGTGCCTAGGCCACTATCGAGCATCCGGAATACTGCCTAGGCCACACTAGCCAGGTGCCTGGGCCACCAGTCGGGCATCCAAGACGTGGTGGCAAAGTGATTGGGCCAGCCTTCCAGCCGCCAGACGCTTTGGCGTTTCCAGAGCGGTTCATGGGGGCCCGGGATAATTCGGGCGGCACCCAGCCATTGTCCCAAAGCTCGATCTGCATACGAACAACCTCGATTTCCAAGAGAGAAAAAAGAAGTTTCCACGTCATAGCGTCCCTATGAAATAAGTACCGACACTCTAGATAAATTTAGGTATGTTGTTTTCTTTATGTCTCGGTTATTTCTATGTGTATCTTGCGATTATCATCAATTGCACGGTGTTCTTTCCACAACTGCTAATAATTTTTACCAGGTTAATTTCAATACCATTAGACATTGTAGAAAGCCACGAAATGCTCCAACTAAACATGATCTGAGTACAAGGCCGTCCACATCAAATAATAATAGACATTGGCCTACGCAATTTATTACTCAAAGTACAAGCAAACAATGCATGTAATATCTAAGCACAAACAGTTGAGCTTAATGTATCATCACATCTTAAAATTGCGTAACCATATATGTTTATATGAGTCAATGGGAAAATAATTGCGGAACCCATTATACTTATTAATTGCTTACTATGTCTCAGCAGAAGTTCTTTAATATAGAGATGCTGTTTTGATATAACGAAGACGGTGGATGATATAAATATAGAATCGAAGTAAATTCAAAAGAATGAGCATGAACTTTCAAATATTCAAGGCTGCGCAAGATAGAGAAACTCTCAATTTTCTTGTGAATAATCTGAAGCAAAGCAACTCTTTGTACTACCAGGTCCCTAGGAGGACTCTTGTTAACCATTTAACATTGAGAACTGTCATATATATGCCATCAAAAGAATGAGCATGAACTTTCAAATATTCAAGGCTGCGCAAGATAGAGAAACTCTCAATTTTCTTGTGAATAATCTGAAGCAAATCAACTTCTTGTACCACCAGGTCCCTAGGAGGACTCTTGTTAACCATCTAACATTGAGAACTGTCATATATATATGCCTTTTGTGCATTTGTAAAACCTTTTCCGGGAAAATGTTTTTCTCAATTTTTAGTGTTTGGTTTGCTTAGAATAATAAGTCAATGAAAAAAAATTTCTACCAAAGCTTAAATTGAGTATGTTAGGGCTAAATAAATCACCTAGAGAGGGTGAAAGGTGATAGTGCAAAATAAAAATAAATTAAAACGTTATTGCAACAAAACAACATCCGATGGCAAACCGTCCTATGTTTAGATCTTACTGATATACAATAAATTATCACAAAAATATAAATAGAAGTTTAGGAATAGAGAAAATTGCACACAACAGAGTCATAGTGATTCGGCTTTGACAAACCTACATCCACTCTCTTGCATTGACAGCTTATCGACCGATTCCACTATAATGAATCAATCAAATGTTACAAGCACCGAGTAAGTGCCACTCAAGCTTATGTGAAAGAACTGTTATTCTCACACTCACAACCTCTAATAGATTACAATATTCAGCTCAAGTAAAACGAAAGCAGTTTGGGATAAGACTTTGTGAACTTTGGAATTTAGATTTTCTGGATGCTCTCTTGTATCCTTCAGCATAATGACTTCCTTTTATACTCCCTAGTATCCAAGCTAACTGTTGGACCTTCTATCCGAGGATCAGCAGTCCAATCCGAGGATCAGCAGTCCAATCAATCCGTTGGACTTGAAACTTTAGGCAGATCTGATTGCCTTCGGATTGACAAGAAAAAGTCTCTCCCCCTCCCCGGTAAAATTTGCTGCCCATACGGTAGATGGGGTTTCCAAAAGTTGAGTCTTTCCTATGGAGAACTTTCTGTCTTCAATATGATTATTCCGTTGGTAGATTGAATATTTCATATGCAATAAAATTGACTTCAATAATTTACTCTCAGATAATCAAAATAAATTAGGTAGGAAATCCACGCCGATCTTCTAGCCCTTAGCACAAGGTCTAATGACAATCTTATTCTTATCAAGATTGAATCTTAAAAGATCTTATCTCCACTCCATCCTTGAGTTTGACGAGTAACATCTGATCATTCTCATAAGAGCTTCCACCTGAAAAAGCTTAACATCAGAATTAATGAACGTTTAAAGGAAGTTTGGTCAATCATCAAAACTAATAAGGAATTTTCCTCAACATAGGAAAACGGTTTCCCCTTTAAAAGAATCGAAAATCATTTTTCAAAATATTTTCTTAGTCTTAGGATACTTGATTAATGAAAAGTTAATTCTTATAAAATAATTTTTCTAAAAAAATCGAAATATAATTATCTTTAAAAATTTTCATTTTTTATTATTTCTTTTCTTCTTCTTTTTCTTTCTTTTCCTTTCTCCTTCTTCCCCCTTCTTCCTTCTCCATTGGCCACTGCCGGCAGCCCGATGAGCAACCAAGATGCTTGTCGACGAGCTCAAGGCTCAGGCAATCTAGGCAAGCTCGAGCTCAACCAAGGTTGACAAGCTAGTGGCTTGACTGATCCAAGCGAGCCCGAGCTCCGTCAAGGCTAGTGAGCTCAAGCTCCTCCAAGATCAACAAGACTACTTGCCTAATCTCTTCTCTACGAGGTGGAGCTTGCTTATGGCCGTTGTTGACCAATAGTGGCGAAGGAAGGGAGAAAAAGGAAAGGAAAGAAAAGAAAAAGAAAAGAGAGAAAATAAAATTTAAAATAATTTTAAATTCAATTTTTGAAAGAAGAAAATAAATAATTAAAATTAGATTTTTTTTTTTTAAAAAAAAAAAGTAAAAATTGAACTTTTTTTTTTGTGGAAATAAATTCGTGAGATTGAAATCATTTTCCAATAATATCCAAGAATAAAAAAATTCAATCATATATTACAAAACAAAAGAAAATTAACCGTATTTCCGGAAATTTTTTAACTGGAAATATTTTTTATATCATTGAGTTTTTCGTGAAACAAATGAATTGTTACTTAAACTTCTTAGTTGGAATTTTTAATACGGTATTACAGTCAAGTCTCCCCTAGGTTTATTTCGCATCTGTGGCTCCATGTTCCCGAATTCTGTGCTTTCTCAATCCATCTGCACATGAAAGGTGATGTTAAAATATTATCTCCGAAATGCATAATTTTAATAAGTTTTATACGCATTTAGTCTCCCCTTACTTGAGAATTTTAAATTTAAGGCTGAACTTCTTAAGGAGAGCAATAACTATGGGGCCTCGTAACAACATATAGGCCCAAAGTAGAACCTAATTATAGAACTCTTGAAATGATGAACAATAAGATTGCGTTTGGCAATCATGATAAGTCATATCTTGTATTTAGTGCTTACTCAAGACAAGATAAAATCGTATATAAGGAAGATATAGATATATGATAAAATTATTCTCGAGGAAAGGTAGGATAAAGGTGGATAAGATTTTTAACACCAAAAATAAAAAAATTATTTTTCTCAAATAACAAACTTGTTAAATTAACACAATTAAAATTATATTTCAATATAATTAATATTTGAATTCTAATATAAGAAATTCAAAATAAAAATAAAAAATTAGTTAATTAATTAATTTATATATTTGAATCTAATTCATTTTATAATATAAAATTAATATATATAAAGATATTTATATATTTTTTTTAGTATTTTGGTATATTAGTATAGTTTACTATAAATAGAATTTTATTAGAGAATGATGGAAAGGGAATAAAGAAATAAAAATAAACTAATTTAAAAAGAGGAAAATAAATTAAATTAAGAAAATAAAAATAAATTAGGCAAGAGTGTCATAAGAGATATTTACCATCTTCATTTGTAAAAATTTTATTCATTTATATACTAATATACTGTTCATATCAAATAATGTATATGATATAATGTGAATATATTTAACTTTATTATTGCAGTCACCAAATAGTTGATAGAATATAACCAAATCCATAGATTTCATATTACATCTATCTAAGTTTATTCTAATTAGAAATCCGGACAACCAAACATAGTCTAAATAAGCATTTTAACTCTACCCTAAGACACCAACTCAACAACTCGTGAACTCCTCCATTTATGGTTTGCATTTTGATCTTTTGCTTCTCACTAAGTCCTTCAAAAATTGTCTAAAAAATTCAAAACTTATTTTTTGACATTCAATTCAATTATAAATCTTTAAATTGTACCAATTTAGTTTAACTTTTTGATGATTTGCCAATTTAATCTCAAATCTTTTGATAAATTATCAATTTAGTCCTAAACCTTTCAAAAATTTGTCCATATAGACTTTACGGCCAATTATCCAACTAATATGGTTTAGGACTAAATTGGAAAATTTTCAAAAATTTTAGGATTAAATTAACAAAATTGCAAGGTTTTATGATTAAATTGGTAAATCATTCAAATGTTTATGATTAAATTAGTACAACTGGAAAGTTTAGGCTTGAATTGGTTGTCATATAATATGTTTAGAACTTTTTGGACAATTATCTTCCTAGAAAATCATGAATAACAAATGAAAATTTCTTCTGAACCTAACAAGTGTATCCACTAAAGCTTCGCTCGTTTCCTAAAAAATGTTACATTTCTTAAAAATGAAAAATGTTTTCCAAGAAACCATTTTTAGGAAAATGATAATATTTTCCAATGTTCGCTTGAAACTTAAAAAACAAACTAGAAAATTTTTCTACCATTTGGTATGGAAATTTTGATTTGATTTCTCTTTGTGTACTCCTTTTAATAATTTTTTATTTTATTTTATTTTTTAAAAATTGAACTTTTGATTTATTAATTTTCTTTCTAACTTTTTCTTTTTACTTTTTCTTTCCTCCTCCTTCTCCGGTCGGTTGTTGGCCACGATGACGGCTATCAATAGGTCAAAGGTGAGCTTGAGGCTTGCCAGATTCCGGCAAACCAGAGGCTCGTGCTCACCAATTTGGTGAGTGGCCAACTCGCGCTCACCAATCTAGCGAGTGGCCAACTTGAGCTCACCAATTTGGCAAGAAGCAAGTTCGCCCGTGGTTGGCGAGTTCAAGGGGTTTTATATGCATATAGTCTCCCCTTACTTGAGAATTTTAAATTTAAGGCTAAACTTCTTAAGGAGAGCAATAACTCTGGGGCCTTGTAACTATAGGGCATTTCACTATCATCAAACCTAACACATCACCATCATTATTATATGCACACTATCATTGGTGTTGATTGTGAGTGACCAAGCTGACTATCTTCAATGACGATACTAACTGAATGATACAAGAGAATAAGATGAATGAATCTTCTATACTTATCAGTACCAAAGACTATCAAGAACACCATCTTGATTTGTCTTTACACTCAGACTATCAATGATTAGTTTCTCATCTATGCTAATAAGCAAGATCATTAATGTTGTATAACTAATTTAAACATTTGCAGTTGTCATGGCAAATGTTAAAACTTAGCGACAGTTTACAGTTTGGTAATCATCAAAATATCATAGGGATGTTTTCGAACAACATTAACGACACCACACCAAATCTTTGATATGAAGAATCTCTAGCACAACCATGTGTGAGATTTGGTGAGATCTCTACCAACTATTTAAAAGTTAAAGTTATTAGATAAAGCGTGGTTTAAAATTTAAATATTATAATGCTCCCTCTCACACATAAGCTAGACTTTGGCCTTAACTTAAAGCGTGGAAATAAGTAATTGAGGAGAAAAATAGGGGCCTTGGAAATATTGAATTAAGAACCTGCTGCTCTAATATCATGTGAAATTTGGTAGGATCACTATTGATTATTCTATAAACTTAAGCTATTATATGAAAGCATAATTTAATATTTATATATTTTAACAGCAAATAACAGGTGCACCTCAACATAATCACATTATGAATAAAGTTCATCTTATTCCAGCGTGTTGAAGGATAATGTGGTTCTAACAGTAATTTCCATTCAATTCCAAGATCTTCATTCCCATTTCTTCTAATCCATTCAGTTTAAATATGTGCACTGGTTGGAAATTAGTGTGTCCAAACCACTTGTTTTAGTGCGTTATCAGATAAATTGGTTCCCTAATTAATAGGACATACTATTATCAAAAGTTGAGTACGATGCACCTATTTAAATGCCTGATTATAATCCATCATGCCATCGAGTGTACCAATTTTATACATCAACCTGCATTATTTGCTATAAAAGTTTATGTTACGGAGTTTTAGTTCACTCTCTCGAAGAGCACTTTGGCAATGTGGGAATTGATTGTCCCGGTATCGCAATGGGCAGTGTAGTAGAAGCTCCTCGTGACAGCAAAGAACGCGTCCTTCACGTCTCTATTGAGCCCCCGAGTTGAATTCTGGAGCACCAGTTGCGCCAGCTCTTGCATGGCCATTTCTATCTGGTCGTTCTCGTTTTTACGTACCTTTTGGGTTTGGTGATGAGCCAACTGACGGCAGATCGTGCTGGTGAGATTGCAGAGACGGTGGCATTCAGGATGAGACGAGAGGTCGTCCGAGAGAAGACTGTTGCAAGCGCCGAGAGCTATCATCTGCACGAGGAGTTCGACCACTCCTTTGTACTTATCTCCTTCCTCTCCATATCCCACCAGCCACTTTTCCCACTACATAATTGATTGTTATGAATATTCCCACAAAAAAAAAAAAGGACCACGAAATTAGGAATTTATATCTCATTAATTGGTAAATTAGTGAATATGAATTGACTCGTACATTTAAGATGCATATATATATGTGTGTGTGTGTGTGTGTGTGTGTGTGTGTGTGTGTGGATTGGATTTGAAAGATAAGCTGTTGTTCTAATTTTAAAGATGGTATTCAGAAAACACCTACTAACATACTTCCCAAACAATTTGTGTGAATTAAACTTGAAGCTCATTGTGCATACAAACATAGAAACGAACTATTGTAATTAGAGTGATAGATCATAACTCTTTTTTTCTCTTTGTCTAACCAAAGATCATTATGCGGATTTATATTTTAGCTACTATATTCAATTTCATTAGTGGATTATATAGGTCTTACCGCAGCACGTAGAGGATGGCTAATGTCTTTACCGCGGGCCTCCAAGACTTCCAATGAGAGCTGGTCTACGGTTCCGAGCAGAGCTGCAATGAGCCCTTCTCCTCTCTCATCCAAAATGGAGCTCCTGCAATATTCTTTTTCGACATAAGAAAGGTAATCTTCATAATCCCTTAACGGGGAAAAGAAAATGACGATAATCCAAGCGATTTTACCTTCCGCTTGTGTGCTTCTGTTTCCTGGAGAACTGCTGAAACGCGCGAACAAAGGCTCCTCTTTGCTCACGAGTGGCTCCCTCTCCCTCCAAGTACGAGGCGATTGCATCCACCAACACTCTCGCTTTGGCCCATGCAAGTCTCTCTCCCGCCCTTTCCGGTTCGTAAATGCTTGCTGCCGCCGTAAAGTAAGAATAGAGAAGAGTCTTCCCACTTATCCCAAAGTCGACGAGTTTGCTCTCGCAGTACCACCTATAAATTGCAGATCTCAATTAGCAAATTCAATTACTATATTTTTTCACCCTTTAATTATGGTGAAATTACCCCTGAAAATTGTCCCATTCTGAGAGGTGCAAAGCTTGGCAATTGTTGTAATCCAGCTTGGCAAGCTCGAGATAGACATCGTTGTCAACGTACTCCATCCTGCCATTGGATATAGAAAGAATAAGCAAATTTTGTTAGATGTGTTTGTGTCTTTCTGTGTGAGGTCACTTGTCGTCCCTTTTCAAGGTTTAATAGAGGTTCACAATATCATGTAAATTTTACTGATAGTCCAAGAAAAAGGCAATTGTACCTCTAACCATTTTTTGGAAAATATAAGTACGTGCCTAATTCTGCTTGCCTCTATTTAGGTTGATAAACCCCAAATTTTGAGCTTGAGTATTATAAGGACCACAAAAGAAATTATCTGAATTCCATATCAACGATAAAAATCAAATTTGAGCACTTACTTTTGAATGATTTTATAGAACCACTGCTATTTCTTCTAAAAATTTAAAATGTCAAATAAATGTGTGATTTAATGTTTAAATATTCTAACAACTTTCCTATCAAAATGATGTATAAATATTATGAATTCAAATGACAAAGCAACCACGGGCTTATCAGGTTCTGAGGGTCCTGAGATTAATAAATAAAAAGTGCCTGCATTCAGAATAAAAAAATTATTTTGTTTCACCTTCACTTTGAAAAAAAAAAAAAAAAAAAAGGTTAACTTTACGAGTGGTACTAGGATAATAATATGTGTGCGTCTATAATTTGTATAAAAGCTAGTGATTTTCTTAAATGTGAAATTAAAATGCAAATACGACACCATCCCTCCAAGACAACAAGGACATGAGAGCCTTCTGAAGATAAGAAGAAAGGAAAGAATGGAAATGACGTGAGAGCGTGAAGTGAAATTGGTGGGTTAAGGGTTGACTATTCTTTTTTTTTCTTTATTTCATTTTCCAAATAAGTGGAAATTATTATTATAACTAAAAAGGGCAACAAGAAAGAAAGATAACAACAGAGAGAAGAACCTGTAGAGAGTCTTGCCAATCAAACGTCGTTTTGGCCGCCACACTGGTCTATGTAAAATCTCGACTCCACGCGAGGTAAGTTTGCATACCAAGGAACATCAAGAGCGTATCCCACCTATAGAAGAATAATCTACTTAACTATTTTCAGAAAAATCTATTTAATTATTTCCTTTAATATCAAATGAAAGAAAATAGATTGTGGCAAGATGATAAAGTTAGTTTGGGGCTTTTAAGTTAATTAAAGCCACGGATTTTCGCAATTTCATGGCGAAATAGAGTTCTCTCTAGTGAACCTAGACACATAGTAATTTGCATGCCAATTGTACCGTCATTCCGTCCGAGATGAGAAGCTAGCGTAGTGGGTAATGGTTGACACACGTCTAGTATCTCAGAAATGGAGTTAATATAACGGTTAGTAATTGCACGTCAAAGTAATGAAAATAGAATCCCGTAAATCGAACTAAGCACATAAGATAGCCCGACAAAATTCAAAGAGTAATGTCCATACCTCGCCGGGTAAGTCCTTGGTTATGATCCACTTATCGAATAGCTCGTTAGCTTCTTGTTTCCGTCTCAGAAACTTCGCCGCATGTCTGTTCGCATCCTTAAGGATTTTCTCTCCCGGGAAGATCAATTCAGAGGCCTTATACAGATTCAACATTCCGGTGACTGGCTCTATTAACTGCCCCATGAAGCTGAAGAACTCGTTCCCGCTCTTAAAGTTTTCAAACACCTCTAACGACACCGAATGTAGTATAAACATAATTATTTCCGCCAACTATTGATACAAGAAAAAGAAAAGAAACGAAGAAGGAGCTGACAAGTACCAGCAGACACTTCATAGCCATGGAGTCTCAAGAGCTTGAATCCCATGGAAGTATCATCAATATCAGCCACATTCGAATTTCTTGCCCAGCTGATCCCTTTATCACTCCAATATCTGATACAATATTTGTCTTATAGATTGAACTCGGTTTCGTTACGTAAATTTGCTATCTGAATTTGACATAATTAACCCGAGAATTTGTGGCTGGATGTATAGATTTTGGAAGTGTGACAAAAGCTTCAATAATTAAATTCAGCATTCGCTTCTTATGCTTAGCCATGTCTCGAATGCTCAAAAACTACCAATTTCAATTAATATTTCAAATACTTCTCCTTTTCGGCTTATGACATGTATACTTTTTGGCTTTTCCTCCACAGTGGAGCATGAAATAGTTTGACATGACTTGAAAAGAATGTAACTTGCATTTTAGATATGTGTTTCATCGTATTTGATTCGAGTATGAAATGAGTTATAAGCAGATACTCAGGAGTAAAAGGTTATTCCAAGCACGGTACGAGTTGCACAAGTAGTCTAGCATTTTTTTTTAAAATCTTTTTCTTACCTATAAACGTAGCTCATGCATTCTTTGATCTCTTCCTTGAAGTACCTAGAGACTCCAAGTCGCTGCAAGCGGTCAACGGCCCACAGATGCTCGAACAAGTCAACCGGATACACATTTGGAACTAAACGAAGTTTAGAGAAAGAAAAGAATAAAAAGGAAAAGTCACTTTCTAAAGTTGATAATTAGTGACATCAACAACTTCAAAGAGCTCATCAAGTGTTACGTTAGGGAAGATAAGTTAAAATTAGCGACTTTTTTTATTATTAATTAAGACTTGTGGATGACATGCATCAAGTGACCTTTTTTTTATTTTAATATATATATATATATATATATATATATATATATATTTGAGCTTTTTTAATTAATACATCAATCATTACCTCATATGATCACCTCCTAACCAAAAAGTTAGCTACTGATAATGATTGGTAGGGGTGAGTATGGTTTTAGAGTAGAACCGAGAACTGGATCTATAAGAATCGGCCCAATTCCTGGTTCTAGAAAATGTAGGATAAATTTCAGGTTCCAAAATTAAGGGAACCTAATCGATGGGTAGCAATCTAGAACAAATTTTTGTGTTTTTCTTATTTTATATCTTTACGTGATCATGTTTTTCTTATTTTGTGTCTTTGTGCGATCATGCGGCATTCCATGACATCCAATTATGAGTATCTAATCTAAAACCATTGGTTTAAGCTTTAATGTCCAGCCATATCTATAACTAAGATTTTTACTTTGTTAATATTTCATAATTTTCATGTGTCTAAGTATAAATTGTGATTCATGAATTATAACAAATGGTATTCATTAGTAATAATGATTCACTACAATTATATAATTAAGAGTATAGTTAGAACCTGATCAGACGCTAAAACCAACCCTAAAACCTATAATAGGATAGGTTTAAGGTTCTTAAATATGTAGGATAGGTTTTAAGTTCTTGAGGATGTGAGGTAGGTTTTAGGTTCAAGAAATTATGAAATATGTTCCAATAGGTAGATTTCAGATTTCAAATGATATTTAAACGGAACTCCAAACCGCTTACCTCTAATGATAGATAATTTCACAAAACAAAATGGTGTTGGTACTACTTCTTAACAGTCTTATTGGCGAATCAATGAGAATAATTAATCAACTTTAGAAATATAAAGGAAACTGCAATTAATTGAAAAAGTTGACTACCTCCTCCATGGAATCTTTGGACAGTTCTGCTTAAATAATTCAAGCAATTCAAATCCCTGGTTTGCAAGAATGCAAATGCAGTTGCGGAGGGAGAGAACAAGAATGACCCATCTGCGTTCTTCAATTTTAGTAGCTTTTCCCACTTCAATTCCTTCATTCCTTCCAAGCTGTGGAGGAGACTTGTGGGCACTTGGTGCAATAGGTCACTTGGTATCCTTTGTTTTTGTTTTTGTTTTTTTTCCCGGCCCCCGGGGGGGGATCACAACCAGAGCACAGCATTATTATTACCTCCAACATTTACTAAAGCAAACCCGAAATGGGCGATCTTGCTTTGAGGGGAATAAATAAGCTAAAGACAATTATCACTACTAGAAGCTTTGAGCTCCATAATTTTTGCATTAAATTTCTTACTTGTTGAGCTTCGTATTCCTGTTCGCGTATATCTCTCGAAAGACTGGAGAGTCGTCACATATCTCGATCTCCAATTTCCAAGCAGTCTCGATAAGCGAAGGAAAAGTAACTTCGAACCCAATGGGCATGTGTTCGGGCTTCTCCTCTGCGAGTTTAGATATGTTGTCTTTGAAGAATGACATTCCTGTTGAAATCACGAGATTGAAAGTTAATAATAATAATATATCCCGAGATGAGAACAGTTGTTTCTGTCGATGCAAGTTGTCCAAAATTACAAGTCAACAACTTTGAGGAAATATACTTTTTTTCTTCTAGAAAAGGGAAATTTCTCACAGCCCCATGTAAGTAACCATTTATGGATTTCAAATGCATAAACAGCGATGGAGATTTTCCTTTTCCTTTGGTTGTAAATGAAAAGTTCATGATATGGAAGGAATATGGTTAGGCACACCTTTATCGCATTTATCAGGATGGATCTTCCAGTACTTTAGAGCTACGACACAAGCCAAGGTGTTGAGGATCCGATCATGGGGACAGAAGAGGAGATCGTCACCCCAAGAACCGTCGGGATGCTGATTGTTTGCGATCCATTGAAGAGCTTCCGGGAACTGAGGGTTACCGTTCCCGCCGACATCCTCTACAAGAGCAACCCAAGCTGTGTCGTAGGCCGACGTACTTATTTTTCCGTCACTCATCGACCAAAACATCAACTTGATTGCTTTGACTCGTTCCCCGATCTCACTCGATGGAGAAGCAACCTTCGCGAGGAGAGAAAGATCATGCGGTAAATATCATACAACACAATGACAGATGTTGAGTATTTGATCATGCTAATTTTTTTTTTAATAAGGTTATTAGAAATATTATGTCTGGATTGATGCATGATATCGCCTCAACGTCTAAGTTAATGTATGTGTTATGTCAGAACGACCAATCGCAGTTGTTTTCTTCCAAATTTACATCAAAATTGACTGAAGTAATTCTAGTTGTGCAAAATGGCAAGAGCAAAATATTACCTTGACCCCTTCAACTCCTAGGTCATCCTCCCCAATCTCTTGCCACTTCATAATAGGCACGTCAATTTCTGCGCGCGACGTCCCATGTCAAGCCCGGAGAGGTCTCACAAACTTTATGCTTTTATTACAGATGTTATCATTTGATTGTCATTTTCTTTACACTATGGTATATTGATGTTGTTAATTAGTTAGAAGGAAAAGAAATCAAATGAGGTGGGCATGAGGAGTGTACCTTCTAGAGGTTCCCATGTGGAGTTGCAACTGGGGCGAATATTGAGGTGAAGTCGCTTGTCGTTGTTTACAAAAGGCCAAACTCCTGCAACGTTTTTCAACTTTCGATTGATTAGTAGTTGGTGGGGATGTGTTGGTCATTCCCCTCATTTGTTTGTATTTATTTAGCTTTGCATAGAAGGAATTTGACATTAATATTAAAAAAAAAAGAAATGTAAAAGAACAGTTGATGACGTGTTAAAAGTAAACGAGCGCTTAATGGTATCATCATTAAAAGTAAAAGAACGCTTAATGACATGTGTTAAAAGTAAAAGAACACTCGATGTTATTGTACATCGCTTGACAATGAGTTGTATATACTTTTTATATTCATATGTTCTCCTTCCATTTATCAATTTAGGTTTTTGGGTTTTGCACATGTGCATCCATCCTTGCTAGTAAAACTTTCTCTGTCATTTTGCTCTTTATTGAGACATTCACCGAACCTCCTAGAAATACATCTCTCACATATGAGCTAGCTCTCTATCTCTCTCTCTCTCAGATTTATGAGACGGATGAATTAATTCGAAAAAGAAGAAGATGAGAGTTGATGAAGAAAGATGCCTATTCTTTTACGCATGGGAAGGCGAAAACTAAAGCTGATCTGCAAAAGGGATGGCTCATCAAAAGCATACATGGCGCCCACAAGTTGACTCCTCACACACGAGAGGAGGAGGAGGAGGAGGAGGACGACGACGACTGACTTACCCAGAAGATGGAAAAGCTTGGTGGTGGAACCTGGAGCGAGACTGGAGGAAGAGCAACATATTGCAGGAGAGAGAGCGGATAGAGAGAGGAAGAGATGAGAGGACATGTTCATGTGACAATAATTTCATTAGAGTTGGTGTTGTCGCAATTGCCGTCGTTGTTTGATGCAGTGAAAGGTATAAATAGGGGGAAGGAGGGCAAGGGAGTGGGAAGGATGAAGCAGAAGCGGCTTCCCGACAGATTCCCGCTACTGACTGAACAGTACCAAAATGAATTTCATAAATTAGGAAGAGCCCGGAAGTACTAAGGAGGCCGCGAAAGCCCGCTGGGCATGATGCACTCGCGGCCCCCATTCCAGTTCTGTTCGGTCGTCTCCGTGCACGACCGTGACAACCGATGAACGACGCTCCATCGCGTGCTCGCCCGGACTCCCGCGGCCACAGGCAACTGAACGGAACGAGGTCGTGACCGAAACCCTTATTAAGATCATTCATAGGTTGCACACGCCATTGGAATCCCTCAGATCACGGAAAGAGGACTACGTGTCTGGTGGTTGGATCAGCAATGCGAATCGATTTTGAAGTTGATCCACTGGAACATGAGACAAGCGTGTTTATTGTGATTTTTCCAGTTCAGTCCTAAATCTTTTATAATTGTGTCAATTCAATTCATCTGGCTAATTTTAGCTAGTCGGATCTGACATGGACAATTTTTAATAATATTTTTTGTTTTTTCGTTTTCTCTTTCTCTTTCACTTCTTCCTTCCTTTTCCTTCGTTTCCTATGGTGGCCGACAAGGCTTGTAAGCCATTGGGCGAGGGCCGCGAGCGAGGTGGCTTCGCCTAGATCTGGGCAAGGCCAGCCTTGCCATGACCTCGTAGCAAGTGAAGGTGGCCTCGCTCGCAACTAGCGAGGACCCATTTGCTCGCAGCTAACCTCGCCTAGATCTAGGCCAGGCTGGGCAAGGGTCAGGACCCTCACAAAAGCCTCGTTAGCCACCGTAGGGAAAAAAAGGAAAAAGAAGGAAGAAGAGAAAGAGAAAAGGAAAATGAAAAGAAAAATGAAAATGAAAAAAAAAAAAAATTTATTTAAAATTTTCTACATCGCCCCGCTAGCCAAAATTGACTGAATGGATTGAATTTGCACAATTGCAAAAGGTTTAAGACTGAATTGACACAATTGTAATAAATTTGAAGAGTCTCTTTCCTTTGAACTTCCTTCCTTTTTTGGGCATTCTTTGAAGCTTTTTCACCATGAGCACAATTTCCTCGTTGTCTTTACCGTCATCGTCCGAATCTAAATCATCGAGTCAATATTAGATTTTAAAGCCATTGTTTGCATACCCCTGGTGTCTTCATCGCTTAGACGTTCTTCTTCATAGGATTTGAGTATTTCCACGAGTTCATCCACAGAGAGAAGTGATATTCTCTAAGTTTCTCGAATAGATGTCTTAATATTGTTCCACTACTTTGACAGTCCTCAAAAATCTTGTTCACTTTCGTAGAGTCTAATACAAGTTGCTCTTGATACGCCAATCCATTGCCTTTACATTCTTCAAGTAAATTTGTTGAACATGTCAATGATCGATTCTTCAAGTTTCATCTTGAAGGCTTTGTATTGCTAGAGAAGAATGTTTATCTTCATCTCCTTAACCCTATCAATTCCTTTGTACTTTACCTGCAACCTGTCCCAAATTTCTTTTGCTGATTCACATGAAGAAATTTGGTTATATTCAGAAGAAAATAATGCACAATATAAGAAATAAATTGCTTTAGCATCTAATACTTCTCTTTTTTTTTTCTTTTCTTTTTTTATGTTCACATCAAATAAGGCTAAGACTTCTAGTTTTTTGCCTTCTTCTTTGGACAAAGAAGTTTCGGGCCTTATGCCTCTAAGAACAACATCCCACTCCAAGGGATCCTTGGATTTGATGAATGCTTTCATCTTGTTCTTCAAGATGTTGTAATATTTTCTGTCGAAGTATGGAGGTCTTGTATCACTATTCCTTTCATCAATCTTGATGCAATATTATTAGTCAAAGAAAGATCGTTAACTCAGAAATAATAAAACACTTCAATAAAGAGTAATCAAGTTCTGATACCAATTGCTATGATTAAAATTATTACCTAAAGAAGGTGAATAGGTGATATTGTGGTAATGAAAGAATTTAAACTAATATTGCAGCAAAGTAACTTTTGGTGATAGAAAGAGTGACGGTTAAATCTTACCAGTGTGTAATTCTATTACAATTAATAATAAAGAGTTAAACGATAGAGAACTGCACACACAAAATTATAGTTGCTTGGCTTTTGCAAGCCTATGCCCACTCTTCCATGCTAACAGCCTATTAACTAGATTCCACTATAAATGAGCAATTAAAGGTTACAAGATTTGAGCAGTGAATAACTCTCTACACACTCTCAGCCTCTAAATGATTACGCAATATTGCTCCCAGAGACGAATGTATAACATTAGAAAACACTCTTCAGACTTTGGAATTAAAAGCTTTAATTCTCATAAATACGATATTTCTTTCAGTTTTGAGACTTCCTCTTATACTCCTCTCATAGCTAAACATTGGACATATTTTCAGGAGAATTATCTAGCTAATCTTCCTGTTGGCCTGGATCTTGCTTAGAAGGTCTGATTGGTTCAAGATCGCCAAAGACAATGCTTTCCATAGATTTTGCTGCCCATATAGCAATTTAGCTTTCCAAAAGTCGAATGCTTCAACTTGGAAAGAATGTTTCATCTCAAGTATATCATTCTAGGAAAGTCAAATCTTAGAGAGATATTTGGAAACTTTCCTTTTGAAATTCCTTATGTATAAGGTAGGAAATCAAACTAATCAACATTAACTATTATGTGAGTATGTAGCCTACTTCCTAATCGTTTGACAGAACAAATAAGGTAGGAAATGATTAAGCCGCAACTTTGGTTCTAATTAATATTATCTAATTATTTTCTATTAGACTTTCCACCAGAAAAATACTTATCATCAAAACCAAAGTCTTTACTCAAGATAAGTTTTACCATTCTTCAAAATTGCTTTAGGGAATATTATCTCAACAGACTGCACAAAAAGGTGGTGATTCAGAAATTGAAATTGTTGTTCAAGAGGATGATAGGAGAATAGACAGGACAATGGCTGTTGATTTTTCATTATATCAAGTCGCGATGCGAGATTTCTTTTTTACCGACACCCTCATACATGCACCTCACCAGATCTTCCATGCGCGTGTGAGCCGCCTAAGCTAGGCCCGCTCTCCCTTAATACTAGCATCCTTGTTCCCCATAATTATCTTACATCAAAAGGCACATCAAAAGGCACATCAAAGGCGACAACTCATTCACCTTTGACATCTAGGGCACGATTCATTATTGTCACGCTGGCTTCCATAAGTGACAAATTATATTTGTTGCCTCCGGTTGCCCTTGGTGATAAAAATGAAAGAATTCCAATGCGACGAAGCAAACACAACAAACGGTCCGTGATAAAAACTTTCGCGTCACCTTCAATTTACTTAAGAAAGTTTGCTACAACCTGGTGTAGGACGATTGCTGCTAGGCTGAAAGAACCGTTTTCAATCTCAGTCAGAACGAGTCAAACGTGCATGGCTCGTTTGATTCTCAGCTTAGAAACCGGTTCAGATTTGCAACTAGCGTTTATGAGAGATCTTGGCATCTTCCTTACTTTCTCTCTTTTTTTTTCTTTTTTTTTTTTGCATTTGTCGAAACCTTATTGGAGGAATCGGCATATTAAGGTGATGTTTCGAGAGTCAGGCATGTGAACTGTGACACGACAACCCTCATAAACAAAAAATGAGTTTATTCCAGGTTGGTGCAATCCGTATTAAAATCGAGTGGCATGAGACAAAGCCGTCATTTTCTTGATTGAATTTTCTCTTTTACAAGTGGACTCATGTGATTTTCTTGCTACAGCTCAATCGGATCCTTTCTCGGCGAAATGATGCCTATATGGTAACGTCCAGAGTGAGGCACCCGACCGGTTGCGCTTTTACTTGATGAAAGAAAAAGGGCTGTTAGTCTTTTGATTATTCTATCATGGCAACTGTACCTTTGCCCCGAGTTACCAAACGCTAGTGAGCTTCAGAAAGTAGAGGTTCGGCATCCACGTTGGAAGGAAGGAAATTATGTAATGCTTATATCACGAGATGTGCCAAAATTATGAGCAAGTCTCATCATTTTCCAGGCATGAGCATCCATCTCTCATTCACTTCATGATGATCGACAGCATTTGCGTGGTTCGGTCATATCGGACCAATTCGTTGCACGACACAAGCGTTGCACAATACGCTTTTTTATGAGGCTTGTGCCTTTGGTTGCCTTTCACTAAGTCTAAGCGGACATAGAACTTGCGCTTTGGGATATAATTACAATAGTAAAATTATAAGAAAGGTAAATATGAGTACCTTACTATCATCAATTCCCACAACTAATCAAAGTCACATTCGAAGATGACATTTTAGCAGAGAATCTTTCCTTTCCTGGCTCCAAGCATGCCAAACCAAGAATTCCTTCCGGTTCACGTGAGAAGTATCATGAGAGCCTCGGCCAGCTTTCGTTCTTTTCTTTCTTCCCTCGGTCCGCCCAAGCCGTACGCAGAGTTTTAGTTTTGGTTTTGGATTTCAGGTATGGAATGTGTTTGTGGGTCTTACTTAAAAAGGATCAATGACGTCTGAGAGTCCGACCTTTTTTATGCTTTACCGTCAGATACCTGAATTCTTCTCTTGTTCGATCGAGTGCCTCAACTTTTGGATTGAGCTCAATGGAATACCCTCATTAAATTCGTATGCAGAAAAATGCTGATGTGGCGCCAACACCATTATTTAGCCACTTGATGCGCTAATATGGACTCTTGCATGAAATTTTTTGTCCACGACCTCCTACTTGGAGATGCCAGCCGCCGCCACGGTTGGCGCCGCCTCCTCCACCAAGCTTCGATCGTGGCGCCATCCGAACAATGGCTTACGATCCGCAAGTCAACATAGGAGGTCACCAGGAGCCAACGATCGTTGCTTGCACTTCTAGGACCAGAGTAGCTTTCGAGCTGCTTCTTTACCACAGCCGACAATTTCTCCGGTCTCTGGTGATGCCGTTTCCCTCACTACGGTCACGCTTTCAAACTCACCATATCAAATACAAGATTGGGAAACATTCTTCGGAAATGTCGCGGCCAAAGATCTTGTCAAGCAATTGAAATGTTTCTTTTAGTGCGTTAATTTTCCTTTCAATGTGATTCTCTGCTTCTCATGCATGAGGATCTATTACTACCCAAATTTGATTCAAGGCACAGACCTCAGATCAATGCACGCGACATTAATATGGTGGTGGCCAGTGACCTCCATCGGAGATCAACTGGAGCGAGAGAGAATTAAAGAGTGAGAAAGGGACTAACTACGAAGATGGTACCAAGCATAGGGCCACGGAGGCGCAACAAGAATTGGGATACTGATGGTGGCACCAGTCATGGCTAGGCAAGCTACAAGCACAAAGGAAGCAAATGGAAAGAGAAGAAATTATTTAATTCTTTTAATTTGAGTTGGCACTCCTAGTTGATATTTCTACACAGGTTTATATAAGTAAACAAGCCATGTCAGCAATAAAAGACATGATATGACACTTCATTTAACAAAATCTCTTGTTGAGCTACATTTAAAACGTTGAGGTAAACCAAAAGAAAAGTTCAAGTACTTCGATAAAAAAAATAAACGAAAGCTCAGACGCTTGTGATGTCATTATTCCTATTTAAAAATAGCAGAGTTTGAGACTTGATTGAGTTTTAATTGGCAAGTACTTTAAACTCGAACTGTTGAGTATATCAAGAATTTTTTATGGGCTTGGACCAACGGTAGGGCTCGTAGGCAATAAAATATCATTATTTTTTACAAATTTTTAGGTCAAGAATTGAGACAGAAAAAGTCTTTAGTTTTTCAGAACCACCTTTTGTAATTCTTAAAATTTTATAGTAGATTTTGCTTCTCCTCCCTCCGTAGTTTTTCCACAAGGGTTTCCACGTAAATCAGATTTACTTTTGAAGGCAAAACTAAATACATAATTGACTTTTGAAGGCAGTAATGATCATGAGATTAGTTTAGTTGCTAGAGGAAGGTTTGTTGAGAGAAGTAATGGTGGTAGGACCAAATCAAAATCAAAGTATAAGGATTTGATTTGCAACTATTGCAAGTCTAAGAGGCATATCAAGATAAATTGTCTGAAACTAAAGGCAAAACAACAACAAAAATAATAATAATATGAATCAGCAAAATCAAAGGAATGCAAATCTTTAGAACAATAAGAACTACTAGATAGGTAGAATTAGGGAAATGAAAATCCCACTCAAGCAACTGAAGAAGAAAATAAAGATTGGTTATTGATTGCAGATGATAAAGACAAATTCAATGATAGCGAGATTCATGATTCAGGCTGTTTGTACCACATGTGCTATAATCGTGACTAATTCTCCACGTACAAAGAATATAATGGTGAAGATATTTTAATGGGGAAGAATGATAAATGCAAAGCAGTTGGGATTGGGACTGTCAATATTAAGATGCATGACGGCATCTTTAAAACTTCGGATAATGTCATACACGTTCTTAATTTAAACAAAAAACCACATTTCTTTAGGTACACTGGATGCTAATGATTGTAGGTTTATAGTTGAAGGTAAAGTTATAAAGATTATGAGAGGTTCCCTTCTATTAATGAAAGGATTGAAAATTGGCACTTTATATCAACTATAAGGTACTATAGTTACTAGTTTAGTCACAGTCTCATTCGCTATGACGGAATTAGACAACACTAAATTATGGCACATGAGATTAGGCCATATGAGCATTCGAGGGATGGAGGAGTTAAGTAATAGAGGCCTTCTATTTGGTCAGATAATTGGAAAACTAAATTTCCGTTAGCATTGTTCTTTGAAAAATAGAAAATGATTGATTTCAAGATAGGAATTCACACAATAAAAGGCAATTTGGATTATGTTCACTCTAATCTTTGGAGGCCTCAAAAAATTCTTTCGAAAGGCCCTAGTTTGAGATATTTACTCATTCATTGATGATTTTTCAAGAAAGGTTTGAGTTTATTTTTTAAAACAAAAAAATGATGTTTTCATTACATTTGAATAATGGAAAACATTGATTGAAAAGCAAGCTGGTAAAAAGATTAAGCAACTCAAAACATATCATGGGCTGGGATTTTGTGAAGGTGAGTTTAATGAGTTCTATATAATTGAAGGTATTATAAGGCATTACACTACAGTGAATACACCACAATAGAATGGTATTGCAGAATACATTAACATAACCTTATTAGAAAGGACTAATTGCTTATTGTCTAACGATGTAATGTGTTGGGCAGAGTCCCTTGAAGTAAAGTGAGTGTTTTGTGAAATTCTCTTCATGGCTTTCTAAACTTCTTCTTCTTCTCCAACCTAGTAGGATCCTTTGAGAAATGCAACTCGGATAGTTAGAAATAATATTATCCCGGTTCTATTTGAGTGTCTCTAGGCTCGAACTAAAGAGCAAAATGGGTTCTTGCCAAAAGGCTGTCCTTGAAGGGCTTGAACAAGAGGTTCGCCCACTGTGGGAAGGCATATCCGCAGGAATCTGACTTCATCCTCCCTAGTTCTAAGTCTAGGTCCATTTCAGTGGTATCAAAGAGTTTTGGGCTAAAGTAGTCAATTCAACTGTTTGGTTGATAAATCACTCTCCTTGCACATCTATTGAGTACAAGATACCTAAGGAGGTATGGTTAGGTAAACTTTCTAATTATTATTCTCTTCGAGTATTTAAATGTCCAGCATATGTACATGTTAGTGAAGACAAACTAGAGCCTAGAGCAAAAAAAATACATCTTTCTTGGTTATGTTTCTAGTGTAAAGGCTTATAGATTTTGGTGTGCTAATTTATCTAAGATTATTATTAGCAGGGATGTTACTTTTGAAGAGTCTTCTACTTCATCCTATGGAATCATCTGTTCCTTGTGATGAAAATTCGAAAAGTGTTGCGAAGAAGGTAGAGCTTGAAGTAATTTCTTGGCAACTTGTTCAATCGTCTATTGGTAATATTGAGAATGAAGAACCTAAAGAGGGATAGTATTCTATTGTTAGAGATAGACCAAGAAGAACAACAAAGCCCCCCACAGAAGTATGAGTTCTCAGATTTTGTTGCTTATGCTCTTTTAGTTGCACAGTCATTAGAGTATAGTGAGCCTAAGACCTATAAAGAATATGTCTCTTCAAAAGATTCAGCAAAGTTACTAGCTGCTATCAATGAAGAGATGGAATATCTTGAAAATGATCATACTTGGGAGCTTGTTAAGCCACCAAAAGAAAAGAAAATTGTGGGTTGTAGATGGGTTTTCAAAAGAAAGGAAGGTATTCCTAGAGTTGAATACATCTTATTCAAAGCTCGTCTAGTTGCTAAAGACTATAATCAAATGGAAGGAGCTGATTTTAATTATATGCTTTCACCTATCGTTAAACACAGCTTCATTTTAGGTTTTTCTTACATTAATTGCTATGCATGATTGAGAATTGGAACAACTCGATGTAAAAATAGCATTGAACTTGAAAAGAAAATCTATATGGGTCAACCAGAGGGTTTTCAACTTGAAGGTAAGGCATATCATGTTTGTCTATTGAAAAAGTCTATGATGACTTGAAGCAATCACCTAGATAGTAGTATAAAAGGTTTGATTATATATATATAGCTGTGTATATATACACAAACTTTTAAGTGACTATTTCATTTATTTGTTATTATATGTTAATAATATGTTGATTGCAATAAATTTGATATACAAAATTTGAAGGTAAAGTTGAGCGTTGAATTTGAGATGAAGGACTTAGGTGCGACAAAGAAAATCCTAAGTATGGAAATTCAGCAAAATCAAAAAAGAGAAAATTATATATCTCCCAAAAAAGCTACATTAAGAAGGTGTTAGACTGTTTTGGCATGAAAGATGCCAAACTAGTAAATACTCCTCTTGCTGCTCATTTTAGATATTAGCTCATTTATATCCACAAATTGATGAAGATATAAAATATGTGTCACATTCTTTATACTCTAATACAGTCGGTAGTCTTATGCATACCATGATTTGTACTTGGCTTGACATTTTATATGCTATTAGCATGGTAAGTAAATATTTATCATACTCAAGCAAAGTTTATTAGCAAGTTGTGAAATGGATTTTGAAATATTTGAAAGATACTTCTGATTTAGGTTTAAAGTTTGGGAAAACTGATGATATTCTAACAAAATATGTTGATTCTGATTATGCTAATGACCTTGATAAGGGGAAGTCTCTGATTAGGCACATCTTTACTATTGGAGATTGTGCAGTTAATCGGAAAGCTACTTTACAACATATAGTAACTTTGTCTACTATAGAAGTAGAATATATTGCTATTGCAGAAGCAATTAAAGAAGTCCTATAGTTAAGAGACTTATTTGGAGAGTTCAATGGATCATGGTGTGATTGTTGTCCATTGCAATAGTGAAAGTGCTATACATCTTATTGAAAATCAAATGTATCATGAGTGGATAGAGCACATTGATGTATGGTATCATTTTATTTGAGACATTCTTATCGATGACTATATGAAGGTCTCGAAGATTGGTACAGAAAACAATCCAATTGATATGTTAACAAACCCTTAAATTAATGTTTGTTGCAACTGAATTTTACTCTAACAAGAGGAGAAGATTGTTATTTATGTAGAATTCAAGCAATGATGCAAATCTATTGAGTATGTCTTGAATTTTTATGGATTTGGGCCAACATTAGGGCTTGGCGACAATATCAATACTGTTTTTCTTAAGTTATTAAGTCAAGAAATTGAGACAAAAAAAGTCCTAATTTTTCAGAGCCTCTTCGTTATTTTTGAAATTTTATAGTGGATTTTGCTTATCCTCCTCTCATGGTTTTTTCTGCAAAGGTTTACACATAGATTTAATGTTCTTTTATTCTTCTCAATTTCAATTTCCTTATAGTTTTCGCATCTACCATATCACAAACTTGACAAATTATCTTACTCAAAAATCATTTACTTCCTAAGTGTATTGGTTATTCAAGTAGCTATTTCATTAATTCTTCAATTAATATCTTAATATATTCACCCAATAAACGAGATGAAAATAACCGGCTTTCAAGTTCTCATAAGTGGGATGGATTAGGACTCCATTTAATAACTGCGCTCGAGTTTTGGGTTTGGGACGTGGTCAGCCTGCCAATATCCTCCTCACCGTTATGCCGATCCCTAATAACTTGCTACTCATTACATTCCCACAATGTCACGGACGCAGTTAACGTTGAAAGTAATGCAAATGAACTGCCGGTTGGAGATCTTATGTAGGCCGAAGATTATCTTCAAGGAAGAAAAACTATTGATGCTGACCAAACCGTCATTGTCACTTAAAAAAATTGCCATGCAGCTATAAGCACATTCAGCAGTCCATGCATCCCCGATTGCCGGAACTACTTCTAACCTCCGTACTCTCTCAGATGGGATCTTGACAGAATTTTACCCAGCACGCCTGTTCCTAAACAGTAAGCAACTCCTGAAAGATGAGATCACAAGTTAGAGGGATGTAAGCATGGACTAGAAACATCTGGTCCAAAAGAGAGTCCAACCGGTGTTGGTAAGTACGAATAGAAGAAATTTCGAAAAGCAAATTCTAGCACAAGCAGAGGTAAATGAAAGCTGGTGTGCAGGTACACCTCATTGACCTCAGTAATTGGAGGATGGATCCAAGGTTTTCTTTCTTTAACACTATAGATTCTGGGTCCAAGGTTTACTTTCTTTAACGCTATTGATTCTTGTATGCCTATCAGAGAAGCAACAAACAAGTATCTTCTCTCTGATAATATCTTTGCATTTGCTAGGACAAAAACTACCACATTCAGTCTACCTAGAATCTGCACAGGGATCATAAGGATGTGACATTCTTTTCTTTCTAATTGGTTTTTTTGTTACAAAGGAGGTGATATTCAGGGTGTAGGAATGACCGGTATATTTGTTGTAATTCTCAATTTTTGGACCTCAGTTCATGAGGCCAAAGTGTTGCAGCATCAAAAGAGGGTGCCATTGATATAACCCAGCAAACTAAGAATGTTTCAGCACTTTCAAATACCCTCGCCCCCGCATAAGGTTTGTCCTCAATGGTGAAAAGGGGGGAAGATCAACTTAACTAGTGATACAATCAAAAAAGGATTTTTCCAATATATCTTCAATTGATCCTAGCAATATCGAAAGAGAAGTTCATAATTCAAGCATAGCCCTTGAAATTCTAAGTGATTGATTTCAAGAATGCATTTCCCAATTGTAATGCAGACCATATGTGTCTTGAAAGTGCATACTGAATGCCAGAGGTATTTCCACATCATATGACACAAAAACAACACTTTGCATGTGACAAACCACCTGTACAGATATCCATGCCTGATATGTTTCTATGCATTCAACAGCATGAACCATTAGCCTCATTGAACTTGATGCTATCACAAGCAATGCCACATTCTCTACCAATGGATGAAACAACCACTGTCAAATAACTTATCATTTACCTTCTCTTTCTGCTTGAAGATGGTGTCAACTTTCTTCATATAGTCATCCGTCAGCTTCTGAACAAAATATAAAGGTTTTATATAAGAGAGAAAGGGACATCTAACGAGTTGTGTGGAATGGGAAAGTATGCATCCACAAAAACTTCATCAGACTAACAAAACACTACTTAATGGTAGGCATTCGCACAATGCAAAACAAAGAAATCTAAGTAGACCAAATCATTTGATAGGCATAGTTATTGAGGCAATACGGAATTTGGGTACAGGAGGATTATCATGCAAACCTCTCTTCATACATGACTCTTGTTTTTCACTTTTATCGTATTGATTTATTGTGTAAATTGCATGTACAACAGACTCTGGAGCACCATAAAAAGAAAACAACGTAAATAAATCAAATACTTTACACTGTAACAACATTTGAGAGTTGAGAGTAGAGAGAGCATTTCAAGCAATCCAGCTTCAGCATAACTGGACAAAGCATAACCCCACTAAGCAATCAGAATTTTTTTTTTTTTGTAACTTATTGGTTCCTTATCTCAAAAGGCGCTACAAAGTTTGTTTGTCCATGCCATTCATCAACAAAGTGATATGAGTATCGAAGGTAAAATAAGGGGCAAGAAGATTTCTTATGCCCACGGTAACAAGTCTGGAAGAACGTATCTCAACATTCAATGGCAAAATGCAGGAGATTACCTGCAAATCTTTAGACAAATCTTTCACATTGTCTTCTGAAAGTTTTTTCTCCTGTCAGAAGTGGATGTGATGAGAAAATGAACATGCAATGGATTAAAAGAGGAGAAACCACACATAGAAGAGGTAAAGCTCAGAAAACAAGAAATGAGACAGACAAATAGATTAAAAGAGAAGACGATCCAGTAATTAGAACCTTCTCTAGCTTTTCATAGGTTTTTAAGGCATCTCTTCTTATATTCCTCAATGCCACCTGATAAGAAAAGAAAGGAACGGAGTTGAAAACAATGGTGGTAGAGGATAGTGTGAACCACCAATCACACATATTGATCTCCAATGCATCATATGAAATGAACATGCACAATTCCACACGCGTCAGCTAATTATTTGCAAGCTAAGCAATTAAATCAGTGATGTTAAAGACTAGTAGTCACCAAGATCTGTTCCACTATCAAGACTACCTGCAACATAGCAGGAGCTACAGTCTGTGCCAGATTTAATCTTTGGAGTTCTTGTACAAGGTAAGTGGTTTTTTTGCCTTCTTAACAAGATGATGATGATCACAATACCATGGAAATGATTCATTTACTTGAGAAGGTAAATTTCTAGTTGTCATAAGCATCAATACAATATGTACATCTACCTTCCCTTCTTCAGCCTGCTTTGCCACAATTTTTGACAACTCCTGCAACAGTATTGTGAGAACCAGTAATCATATTAATTTATTAGCAAGCAGTTAGAAGTAACATTGAACGTATAACATTATAAAGGAGTACCTTCCTTCTTTCAGATGTGAGTTGTGGGAGAGATAAGCGGATCACTTCTCCATCATTATTAGGCGTCATACCGAGATCAGAGTTGACAATAGCTTTCTCTATGGCCTTTAAGCTGGAATTTTTTATAATTCAAAATGCATGCCATTATTTAACTAGTGGGCAAAAACAAAGATACATCTCTTAAATCAGAATGCATTCTCTAGCGAGAATGCTTTCCCCACCATTCGACAGTAATGACAATTATAAATTCACCAATCAGTAGAAAATGAAGACCAAAACATCTAAAAATAATCTGTAGAGTTCCTACAATTCCCTGATCTGTATCAAACAAACTACTTCAAGGATTTAACATGACACCATCAGTTCCAAGCTTAAAGGAACAGAAATATACGGCATGAGATACCAAAATTCTGCAATGTGTCAAACATACCTGGATTTATCATATGGCTGAATTAAGAGAGAACTCGATTCAGGTGTACTGATTTGAGCGATGCTCTTTAAGCTGACTGGACTCCCATAGTACTCCACCTAAAATAATGTCATGTTACTGTTACTGGAGATAGCAGTACAGTGCTCCAGAGAACTATGATTGTTAAGCCAACATAAGAACTTCAGAGATGTGCCAAGATTGAGCATAGTTTAGGCCTGGGGATAATGACAAACAATTCCTGAAATTTGACCCAATATGTAATTTAGTCCCGAACTTTCAATTTGTTTAATTTGGTCCCTGAACTTTTAATTTGTTCAATGTAATCTTTGAACCTTTGGTACACGTTTAATACAGTCCCTATATTGAACATGTATCAAATTCAATACTAGGGATTGCGTTGAACATTCTCATACAGTACGAACATGTACCAAATTCAAAACTAGGGATTGCGTTGAACATTCTCATACAGTACAAGGACTGTATTGAACATGTACTAAAAGTTCAAGGGCTACATTAAACAAATTAAAAGTTCAAAAACCATATTGTTCATTGGACAAAAGTTCAGGAACTATATTATATAAATTAAAAGTTTAGGGACCAAGTTGCATATTTGGCCAAAGTTCAAGGATTGTTTGTGTCATTTTCCCTTTAGGCTTGTATCTAGGGGCAAACAAAAAATCAGCATTTACTCTATTCATTTTGTCATCTTCCCCCAGAAGTTGTTCTCCACATACAAGGAATATCACAATCACATGAATATAAAGAAGGAATTGCCACACCAGAGAAAAATCTCATGGAAAAGTCAGTATGTGATGATAACACCTAAAGAAGGAATCAAAGTAAAGCATCAGTCTTCTTAAGTTGAGACAATCTAAAGGAAGCAAGAAGGAATGAAAGCGGCAACCCAATAAGGAAGCTAATCCCAGAAATTCTCGAATATTGGCAATTAAAGTCTATGCCCTGACTTTAAAAACATGCAAAGCGCTTTCAAAAGCAGAACTTCTGCAAAATAGTTCTAGTTAGAAACACATGCTCATCAGCTTCTGACTTCAGCCACAAAATTGGTATGGTTTCAGATGATAGGATACTAGCCTCCTAAGGCGTCTATGATTCTTAAGAGAGAGAGAGAGAGAGAGAGAGAAGGGACGTAGGTATAACAGCATTAGAGTTCATATACAAGATGGTTGGAAACAGATCATGCAGCCCCTCTTAGATGGAGCTAGATCATCAGGTATCAACATATATTCTCAGCCATAAGGATAAAGAGAGAGAAGGGCCGTCATAATAGCAAAAAAATGGAAAATTTTACTGACCAGATGGCTTGTTTTGGGTCAGAAAGAAAATGCTTGTTTGGGTACAATAAGCTTTTTCAGAAACATATTTGTACCGAAGGAATAAGCACAGAGATGATACCTCAACTTTGTCCAGCATAGCTGGGTTCGTCCTTCCAGTTCTGATGGAATTAAATTTTGATCGAACTGTTTCGATAGTCTTTTCCATTCTTTCTTTCTGAGGGAAAAACAACATAGTAAACAAACCGCTATGTAGCATGACTAAGCACATGCAGAACAACGTGCCCATTCTATCTAATTTTCAGGACACTAAAGTCCAAAATAGTTATGCAAGAGACACTCACAACATCTTTTTCAATCATAGACTTCTCAGCTTCTATTTCTTCAGTAGTAGCACACGTCACAACTCCTGCTCTGAAATGGAACGAAGTAATCTCAAGTTTAACACCGCTCTACAGAATACAAGCAGAAGAATAGTAGCTCACTCAAAGCAACTTCAGAAGATTGTAGACAGAGTGACTTGGGCCTCCAAACAAACCAAGGTAACTTAATCAAGTAAATCCAGACTCGCTAGCTACATCAACTCGACTCGACTCAAGTACCGAATAAAGAAAAGCTTGGGCTTGCTAATACTTCAATCAAGTATCTCAAGAGCCTAATTTAAGTTGCTGCATTCTTTTATATCTTTGGCGCCCTATATTTGTAATGAAAACTGTGAAAATGATTTAACTTCTGGTTTTCACTTTACTGTGATAGCTCTAGTTCGAGCTCATGCTGGGAGCTTACATCAAAACCTCTTTGTGACAACCGAGTCGAGCCAAACTCAAAGTCGAGAAAATCAAAACAGCGACACTGCCTCCAGTCAAGATTACAATCTGTAGTCGAGTTACTCGACATCAAATTCCGCAAGTAAGGCTAGTCCGAACTTCACCAGACTCCCTCACACGCTTCAAGCAGACTTCCAGTACACAATGAAGCAATGCAACAAACACATTGCTCCATACAAACCAACATACCATAACCGCAACCGCAACAACGTAATCCAGAAAAGGAACAAAAGAACAAAAAAAACAAAAGGACTCGCCTCTTTTGCAACAATCGTCTGGGGTTAACGCGCCCGTCGCGACAGAGACTCGCCGCGGCCGCCCCGCCGCCGCCGCGGATGCTCGCGTAGCTCGCGGCCGAGCGCAGCGAACACGCGGCGGCGCCGCTGCACGACCGGCATCCGGAGACGTCCGACCATCCGCGATGCGAACCTGCAAACCGAAAACCTCTCGTCACTCCCAAAAGTCACCTCCAAGACGCACCAGCGGGAACCGCGGCCACTCATCCTTTCCATCGCATTGAAATCGAACGAAACGAGGCGAGGCGAAGGAGCACAAGCCATCGCCGGAACTTGGCGCGCGCGCGCCAACCGACCGGGCATCGGTCCCCGTTCCCGGCGGGCGATCGAGCGACGAGGCACGGGAAGAGGAATGGAGCAGAGCAGGACGGACGTACCTCGGAGAGCGAGGAAGGTCCCCCGGCTCGGGTTCGGGTTCGGGTTCGGGTTGGGCTGGAGGAGGGAGCGAACGGGAGGCGCGGGTGAGAATGGCGACGCCATTGCTTGGTGCGAAGTAAGTGAGAGAGAGAGAGAGGGGGGGAGAGAGGGAGTGGTCAATTTGGCGCTGACGTGAGAAGAAAAATGCAGAGGAGGAGATGGTCCGAAATGGATAAGAGCTCCTCGGCCCGGCGGTTCTTTCGGGTCGGGTATGAGCTTGTCGGATTTTCAGACCAAGGTGGGCCGAATTGGGCCGGGCCGGATTAATTGTTGTCCAGGCCCGACCGTCGATTGAGTGTGTAGCTGCTTGGCTTTTCGAAGGGCCTTGCCTTTACCCCTCCTATTTACTTTTTGTGAGCGTGAAAATATCGTCGATTTTCTTTTTCGTTTTTTATGAATTTGTAAATTTTGGAACGAGTTCTACGGAATCTGTAAGACAAGCTGACAAGGAAAAAGCGAATTAATCTTGTCAAAGGCCAAAAAAGAACTGGGTTTAGAGAAAACGATTCATTAGAAACTTATCTGTTCTCCTTTGACCGAGTCATTTTTACTTGATTTAATTTATTTAAGACTAACAATACGTAATATTCTGAAATAGTACCGCTGCAGACATTGACTCCTCAAAATCATATATTGCACAACAAAAATTTCCATAATTGTACCGTTATTCTAATTCAATTTTCTGCCGGCATTCTATCTTTTATGCTCTTGATTGCCCTACATTTTATTTTATGTGGTGCATCGACAACTTGACATGGATTATTGTTACACAAAACCTCCCTAAAAACTCGCCGCTCACTTTCAACAAGGGCCTTTTTTTTCTTTTATAGCTGAAACGACTCGTTTCGGCATGGCTAGAATTGGGAGGTGAATTGAAATGGTTGTTCCAGGGATATTTGTCAAGTGATGGTTGGGAACCAAGTTGCACTTGAGCAACCAAAATTCATCTCAACTTGGGCGCCTTTTGAAGCGATGTCGTCGGGGTTCCATTCGTAACCTAATTCACAGCAAACACTGAAAATCCTAATTTGGCAAAGTTGGTAATGAACCCTTATCTGTGTGTCCTCATTTCAATTAGCTAAGTCTATTATGAACTCCATACACGCCAAATTCTACGTTTGGAAGCGCCTTGACAGGTGAGTAGTAATCAATTGGGCATCAACTACTTTTGCCTAACGTCTAGGACCACTAACAACGAAATTGCTTGGAATGCTAATAGAAAGTTAATTTGGAAAAAGTGGGATGAAAAATTACCAGACCAATTTAGGATATTTATGTGGTACTGGCCCATTAATTTATTTGTTTGTCCACTAGACCATATATTTGTTAGGAGAGAAGAAAAATAATCGTAGAAACATAATCGTGTTGGGATCGAGGAGAACAAATAAAGGGTTTAGGAGAGGTCAATCCGATTAATTTTATGTAAAATTTTAAATCCCTCCAATTCTTTTCAGGGTATAAAGTCGAGAGATTTAGTAAAATTCTATTTATACCATCTCACGTATCTATTTATAAATGCACAAATAAAATTTGCATTGTAATTAAATTTTTTTCCTTTTTTCTCTCCTTATAATTTCTTTATCATTACAAGTTTTATAATCTCCAAATCCTTTTTCTACTCTTTCTTTCTCGTAATTACTTTAATTTATACAATTATCCTTTCGTCTCTAATCGCACCATCCGCCGATATAAAAAGAGGTGTAATTCAAAACACGGGTTTCGCTCTCTCGAGGCCACGATCGCCGTCTCTCCACCACCAATTCCGACAAAACTTCAGGCGCAAAAAGGAGAAATTCCATCTCCTCCTTCTTTGATCCGCCAGCCTCCACAGCAGCATCGCTTTCAATCCAATTTCGTCCAAATCGAGAATGGCCAGCGTGAGGAGGTCCCTCGTGGGCGCGCACAGGATCTTCAGGTGCGCCGCCGCCGCCGCCGCGTCCCGCCGGAGCTCGGTCGTCGCTTGGCCTCCGAGCTGCTCCGAGGCCCCCCTTCTTCTCAGGTTCTTCGCCGCCCCGCTCGCCGACCCTTTTCGTTTCGTTCGGTCGCGCGTCCAAAGGAAGTTGCTTTGATGGGTTGTTTGTTTGTCTTTTCTTTTGGGCAGGCCTCAGAATGGGTGGGTCTCGCGCTTTTCTAGCGGCGGTGACGGCGATCGGTTCCTGGGCGTTGATTTCTCCGATGAAGAGAGCAAGAGGCGATTGTGCAACAGGTTCTTTTTTGTTGTTGTTGTTGTTGTTGTTTATGTGTATTTACCTTTGCGGTTTATGGATTCTTTTAGATGATGTTGCGAATTGATTTGGACAACATGGTATGATTGGTTGGCTTTGGGTTCGCATGGAGCAGGTTGTTGTACAGGAGCAGGCAGAGAGGATATCTGGAGCTGGATCTGGTGTTGGGGCAATGGGTGGAGGATAATATTTATTCCATGGATGTCGATGGGATTAAGGCACTCGTCGATGTTCTTGACTGGGTATTTCTTCCTCAACCCTGCTCTCTCTCTCTCTCTCTCTCTCTCTCTCTCTCTCTGGCCGATTTTCCATGCCCATGTCACGATCAAGTTATGCAATTTCAACTTTTCATTGTCTTGCTTGTCATTTTGGATGGCCGGCAAATGCATCTGTTTTTTGTATTTCGTTTGTCCCCGGCAACAATTAATCACTATAAGTGAGATAGAGTCGTTGGTTGAGATCTTTGAGTTATTAAGGAGAATACAGCTATTTTTAATCTTGTGTGCACGGAATAGATTGTTTTTGAAGAATTCTGCGCAATTATGTATTTTGGATCTGTGTTCATGTGTGGATAATGGTAATAGTTTTGTTAGGTTTTAACTGATGTAAATTTTATTGAAGGTCTTTGCCAGAAAAATATCAAGCATCGAGGCTTATAATCTTACAATATGATTGGTTTAAAGTACTTATTGAATTAATGGTTTTGCTCCTATCAGATGTACCTTTTCTTAGTCGGGTTATTTTGTTTGAAGAAATTCTTGTTTCAGCCCTGCAGTTGCAGGGTAAGTGGTGCTATTTAGAGTTTGTGTAGAGAGAGAGAGAGAGAGAGAGAGGCAATTGAGATATTTTCCTGTCAGTTGTTGGTGGCATAACCTGCTGCCTTTTGAAGCAGTGTAATCTTGGGTTGCTGTGCCTGTGATGATGCTTACTTTGTTGTCTTCTCTAATGTGACTTTGCCTGAGTTTTTTGGGATGACATAAATTTTTATCACAATGGTGCCTGGGTGTAAAATTATAATTTGTGCTCTCTATGGCTGGAATATGCTTATTTTTCATGAGAGCTTGTGCCCTGTTTGTGGAATGTTTGTGTTCTTGATTTTAAATGGAGGCATGCAAACGATGTTATCATCCACAGATTGAAGTTGGCTTGTGTGAGATGCTTAAGGACATTGTAAAATATTCTTGTCCCAGTGGTGGAGCTAGGCCATCCCTTCGTAAGGGCGACTAAGAAAATTAATTAATTACTATTTTTGTTAAACTTTATGAAATAGATTTTTTAGCTTACGATCTGATAACCATCTATCCTTCCAATATTATTTTTTTGCAAATAACATAGTATTGTTTGAGCTCGTCTCGGTGTTTATAACTATAGAAGAACATGCACTTGCCTGTGATTCTCCAAAAGTAATCTTTTTTGTCTGAGAACAATATGCCAACATGTATGTCAATCAACAATAAACTTTGTTAAATTAGGTCAAAACTTCATTTTGCTTATTTTTACTGAGATCCGTCATACAATTCTTCCTATTTTTGTAGTTTAAAAGCCAATAACTTGAAAGTAGGAAAAGATCAGGCAACACTGACTATCAAAGAAGAGGAAGGGGGTGCAAACGATGAGAGAGAGGCTTGCTTCGGAGAATGAATGCCATGAGGAATCATTAGCTTCATATGTCAGAACAAAAAGTTAGGGATTGTAGATGATTATGAAAGAGTAATCAACTTTCTTTTTTCTTCCCGTGAAGTGAATGTCTTGGATCCTCAGTCTCCACTCTGCAGAGAGACAGAAGTACAATGGCCTGCAAAGAGTAGAATTTTGTGTGCCAAAAAATAACATGTTGCTGCAAAATCATAAGCTCCCTGTGACACCTGGGGTGGATAATGACCCTCAAGTCTGAGATGATTACTTCTTCATCTTTTCTGTTTGTCCAATCCCCTGATTTGATAAAGGAATGAGTTCCTCGTGAAGCATTCTCCTTGTGGCAGGAGCTAATAGCTTATAGGTAGTAACAGTTACAATGCTGCAGAATCAATAATCACCATTGGGACCATATTTTTATTTTGCCAAAGCAAGGAGACTGCTTTTTCTCTTTTTACTAATGCTCGTTCAATCCTTTATGAAGGAATCATTGTCTGGCTGACATTGGGTGTCCTTCTGTCTGGGTGTGGGAATTACTTTATTTGCATTGCTAGCACTTATAAGACCAACTTGTAATGCAGGAAAAGACCAAATAATGATCCTTCAATCCATTAATTTTGCTTGCTCAATGACTTATTGTGCTGAGCAGTAAGCACTGAAATTTCTGTGTTTCACATTTAGAGTTGTCAATTTCTGTCGATTGGTCATGTTTGTGGATGAGATTGGTGTGCTCAATATACTCAAGTTTTACTACGATTAGTCTAAAAGTCTATGATTTTAAGATGGCATAATAAAGATTACTATCAACAATTACTTATAATATAGCCATAAGTAGTGAATAATAGATAAGTCTAACTACTTCTAGCAAAATAGGTCAATGTAGGTCGGTCATTAATCAAGTGGACACAATCCATTTAATTGAACAGGTTGGACAGGTCAATGTTGGGTCTTATTGGTTGAACCAAAACCTAAATCAATTCTAATCTTGTCAAACAGGTTGATATAATTATGACACGCACAGAATTAGCACAGACTAAACCTGCTGACTTCCTGTCTGGTTTGAATTGTGTAGGTCTATTCTGTTTGACATCGTCACCCCTACTCCTGTACTCTGCATCTATGTCTTCTTTCCTTTGTTTGAGTTGGTAATGTGATGGAAAGTATCTGGCTAGTTAAATGTTGCGGATGGCATCTCTGGGCATCTTCTATACTAGTTCTATAGGTTGCAGTTAGTAACTCATGTGACCTTTATGCGTCTTGATCTTTCATTTCCCATCACTAGGAAAACCCTGATCTCTGGAAGTGGCTGACTAACCAGGAGCAACCCCCAGAAGCTGTGAAAATGAATCCGGTGAGGTCAAACATGCCGAAATGTGTCTGTTGCTTTCAATCTGAAGAGGTGGTCTTGGTATCTCATCTTCTTTAACTATCATGGTTTTGTTCTTCAGGTTTTCTCCGCTGTGCAGAAGAAAGTCATGAACAACCTCAATAGTCACTCTGCCCCTGAGACACGGGCATTACCCGGGCAGCCATGGGTGAGAGGGTGGGATGATATCAAGAAAGGCCGAGATGGCCCCATCACCGGGAATCAGTAACTCTGGCTATATTTGTGACATTAGAGGGTTTGGAGTACATTACAAGTGATGGGCAAGGATTTAAAGCTGTGTTAAGTTTGTCATTATAATGCGCACGATGTAGTCTATGACATGAATAAGGGCAGTGTTTGTATAAGGACGAAATAATTTTTGCCCCTTATTTCTGTTACGGCGTCTCTTTTCATTTGTATAACGGCTGCCTTGAATCTATGCTACCTTGCTCAATGTCCCAAATGCGGGCTCTAGAAAATTTGAGTTCTGTAACCTATGTTTGCCTGGGGAAGCGATGAACACGCCTGGGAGAGTGAAAAGGTACCATTTTCTGAGATGAGAAAGTCCTACTAGAGATGGAGAGAATTCATTGACAGAATTTCATCTTTCTGGATGCAAAACCCTACATGATGATGAGTAAACATGCGAAATCAATCATTAAAGTGTAGAACGAAAACCGTGGGCACTTTAGTTGTTGAGTACTGTCGGTATAAGCGGAAGGTGTGGGTGTCATGTTGCATTCATGAAACCGCCTAGTACTGACGCTACTGACTGGGTTCATGGCGTGTTGAAACCGCAACCGAAGCCATGCAGTGAAGTCAGTGTTCAGTACATGCAGCGCTAGGCCGAGGCCATTATCACACGAAAAGCTTGCGCAGACCGTGCGATTGTACGTGGGTATATGCATTGAAATCGCGAGAAGCGGGGAGAAAAGGGAGGGGGGACATGAGTCTTGGACAAAAATAGATAATTGAGATTGGGATTAACTGGAATCCGTCGTGGTCCTATTTTTGGATGCATGGGTCTTGGAAACGTACGAGAGATTTTTTCCTCTTGATAAAGTCGAGTGCCTCCTCAAATCTTTTTTTCCTTTTGAAGGCTGGTTGCATTGGATCCGATCTTGGTATCTTAATACCTCGATTCTTGATTGGCATGACCCATTAAAGACTTTAGTGATATCTGGCAGACATTGTTGGAGCAATTTAGGTGATGGATTGGATTCTCTCTTTCAATGGTGGAGGGGGTTTGGTGGGAGTGGTTCAAGAATCTATATGCCCTCAGAAATCTTTAAACGCTTTCTCACTTTGACAATAAATATGTTTATCATGATATAACAAACATATCCAAGGGCAATGGCAAGTAAATTGAATGTCAGAGAAGTAGTGTTTATTTAAACCCACGTTTTCTTTTCTTGGTGAGGATGAGGATGACTACGCACCGGCAAGTTTCTTTAATATGGGTATCTTTAGTTGTTTTGGATACAAACACTGGACACTTGATAAGACTAGAGATCCTGTTATCCAATACGACAGGTGAGTATAAAACTCGTGGAGACTCTTTTCGTTTAATGAGCGAGAGGCATCGGCTTAGAGATCATGCTATCTAAAAGCCCATGAAACACCTCACAAACTCCATGAATTAGTTAAGTTTGGGCCTTTGCGCAGTTGGCTCCAACTTAAAGTAGTTTGCACGCAAAATTTATGCTAAATCAGATAAGGTTCTTGTTTTTAGTTGATGAAACCTTGATTGCCCTGATATAAATTCCAACTCCAAAATTGTTGAAGAAAGTAGGATTCATAAAGGTCTTCTATACATTCTGCCACAAAAATATTGTTCTTTAAACCGGTCCATTTTCAATTACCATGCCAAAAATCCAATAAAAAAGGATGACCAGCCGATTCTATTTACCACACCGCTATCGAATACAACTATCCAACCCATTTTTCCCCGTGATCTCGACAGAGGTTCGATTTAGGTGTTAGGGTATAAAGCCTATTAAAAGTGGTGATTCACAAATTTAAAATCAAGAACACATTTGAATGAGGACCCTAAAAAAGGCGAGAGAGAGAGAGAGAGAGTGCGACCACATCAATAAGTTAATGGTAGGTTGGTAGCTCAAACAGGGCCCCTTTTGGCACTTATTCTGCCTTCTTTCCATAACGTAATTAAATTCTTGATAGGTGAAGGGAATCATTCCTTTTTTAATAAAACAAAGAAACTAGCCACGAAAGAAAAGTGAAAGCAGCCTCTCGATGCTTGGTTTGGTGAAGGAATGAATGAAGAGGATTCTCTGAGAGCATTGCTTGGATCTTTAATCAAATTGGGTTCTCGATTGTCCCGCGACATAACGTACAAAGACTTGCCTAACATTAGGTAAACTCTAGAGAAATATTAAGGCGAGCGAAGGTACGTACTTCCCACATTGACATCTGGCTTTTGAGGTTATGGAATTGATTTGCACTGTGATGATGATGAAGGGGGTTGTTAATTTGAGTTCTCAAAGTACATGCCGAGCGTCGCTGAATATTAGAAAACATCGGGGGTTTTTTAATTAGTTAGTAGTAAGTTGTAAGTAATGAATGCTAAAAAGCAAAAGAATTCATGTGTACTATTTTAAGCACCGGCAAGGGAAAAGATTATTCCCGTTAGCTTCTTCGGTCATCGAATGATTATATATAAGTGGAAGGATGGACAACCACCGAAATGAACAACCAGCACACGAAGATATTAGGGCCAACTTGTGGAGAAGTGGTGTTTATGATACGATAAGCATGCGCAAAACTTTATCTAATCTCTTGGATTAGGTACGCTTAAACCCCTTCATCCGTCAAACATATAATTAACTTCCAAACTTTTTCACAGTCAAGCCACCCGATTTATCTATGCAATTGAGTTCTCCCTTCATTTTTTGGCAACTTCACTTATGTGAAATTGTCATTGTGATCTAACGTGAGACACCATATTAGCAAAGCAAACAGTTAAATAGAGAAGACTCGACAAGGAGGGCTCTCTCTGTTTTTCCATTCTAGTTGCTTCTTCTTTGTAAATTTGTCGATGTGATGTTCTTGTCAACAAATTCATGCTGCATGAGGTATACTAGATGAACAAAATCGATGGAACTATCGATAGGGTATACCACAAAATGTTCCAATTGCACTAATTAATCTTATCGTGCATGGCCAACAACCCACCAGAACCCTATTGGCACGGATCATCATCACCTACACCAACCGATTCATGCCCTATAGTCTTTCGAGGGTTGGGTGCAAACTCTCAAGTCCCCAATCTTATCTTGAAATCAAATCACATAATTGAGGTTGATAAAGCCCTAGAATCTGCTTTCTCAAAAGACGGACGGCTGCCTCTTAAAGGGAGGAGCGATAAGAAACCACATCAATTAAAAGGGAAGGAGAAAGCCTATCAAATAATTAGTGAAGGCTAAAGGGATCGTACCGCTTACCAAGTTGCTTCTCATTAATCTTCTCTTTATTTCACTGTTTACCATGGTTGGGTGTGAAAGGAAGCGAAAGTAAAATGAGTCAAGCGCGTAAAAGAGGGGCCTGGAGCCTTCTCTAGGGGTTAGAATCTTTAGCTTTTCACTCTTTTTGTAGCTATCTGATTGATGGCAAAAGATCATGGGCCATGCAGCTTTTTTCACGACAAGGACCGTATGCATTACTGCCTGGGAAAACTAGAAATTTTGCCTTTTTGTTGCTTCTTTTGGCTGGGAGAAATTTGGCGAGATTGTTTCTCTTTGATAAGCAAGAAAATCAGGAGTTGCATGCAGTTAACTTATGGAAAAGGTTCGAATGCAACCGGATTATGAGATTTTGGATATTTTGTGGACCATCAAATTATCGGGCGTCCATGTGCGAGTTCCTGAATTATTTAAAAAAAAAAAAAAACTTGGGATTAACAATAGTAGTAGTGAAAGAATATGTTGCACAATAATATTGTATAGACAATACTCTGAAAAAAAAAAACACTTACAAATAAGAATATTGTGCACATAATATTAGCATTTGAAGAGGGGAGAAAAAGCTAAAGAATTGAAAACATCATTTTAGCACCTTGAAAATAGAGCCTAACTTCGAATTTTTTCATTTCCTTTCTTATTCGAGAACTTTAGTCTATTACAATGCAAAACACGTCTATAATGTTAAGGTGACGGTACCTAATATAAGTGAGTTGATGGAACTTTGCCATACCTAATTTGTGAAATTATAAAATGCAAAATTTCGTTCGAGATATAATGGATCGTTAAGAATTATACGAAATATTGAGCACGTCGCCCTCACCAGTCACCTCGTCTGTCTTGTCATTGAACAAAAAGACAAACATTTCATGGATGCCTGGCTTCAAATAAAAACTTCTCTCAAGTACCATACGAGCAAAAACTTGAAATCTTTCCCGGCAAGACTCATAATTGGGTTTATGTATAAAGCATTAAGCAATCTAAGGGCACTTTCAGCAAAAAGTGAAAACGATACCTTTCGAGGCAATTTAAAAATGAGGAAAAAATTTACATTTCTAATAAATTACTCACCGCAGATAATAAAACTTTATTTTCCCAAGGCCCATCAGAACTGCCTAGAAGGCACCCTTTAATATTTCTTTCTAGATAAATGTAGGCATGGCAACTAAGTAAAAAAAAGAAAGAAAAATTAGGCGTATAGAGCCACGTATGGAATTTCGTCTTTACTGCATGTATTAAATAGAATAAAATAAAACCACAAGAAAAAAGAAATAATTAAATACAAAGGAGGGAGGATTAAATTTAATGCGGTGGGCCAAGGTCCGAAATCGAACTGATATTTTGTCGGGTTCGGTTCGGCTGCGCCCCAATTGCGAGCCGTTTTAGCCGACTCCGAGCCGCCAAATTCGGAGTCTCCACGCCTCCCTCCGTCCTATTAGCCGCCTCCTTTTGACCAGTATTTCATGGACACTTGGTATATATATTTTACAGCAAAATTTCGTTTTTAAGGCGTTAATTACATAATTTAGTGAAATAAATAATGCATCTGATGAGAATAACATTTACTCGTTTAGTTATTTAACAAGTGGCACGAAGAGGCATCTTATCCTATTTTTACGAATAATTGGATATTTAAAATTTTCAAAGTCAATCGATTGTTTCAAGCTAAAAAGTCAATGTGGATGTGAAGCTTTTATCGTCATGCCTTAGGTTTTCCCAAAGTTGATCAGCCATCTCACACTTTTTTTATCAAATCAAAGTATGTCAATTCACATACATCATCTCATGTCCCCTTATAGCTTATGTTGGGTCGGATTTGACTACAGGATAGTGAGGTTTTCTTATGTTTCATTTTGGCATGGTATCATTCAGCAAAATATGGAAATCTCTTGGTGCAACATCTCGACTTTGCTACTCTTGTCTAAATCATGTATCCTTCTTGTTGATTAAGTACGTGGGTAGATCTTTATTCATGAACGATTTTGATGATTGAGATCTTGCTAGCTCAATGAATCTTTAGTGAGGACCATTGAATTACACTATGACACCAAGCGTCTGGTAACTTGGGAAGGTGTTCCTTCGGTTAAATATTCCAAATACTTTAGAAGTATTTAATTACAAGATACATAAATATTAATATTAATATAAAGGTAAATTGCATTGACTCGCTCCTATGAACATCACACTCTAGCTTTTAGGCGATACTTGCAATTAGGTCGCTAAACTTTATTAAAGTGATGCCATGTTAGCATTTGGCTAGAAAAGTCAATTACATTCTAGTCAAAGTGCGTCAATTGAAAAAAAAAATGTAGAGGTTCAATGCATTGGGTGATTGAAATCGAAGTTTATTTTCCTAGTTGTCAATACCACCTAAGTTACTGATATCGACTGAATCTATTCATATTTTCCATCTTAAGGTTATGATACTTGAAGACACCATATGAGGGCCTTTTTGTGGTAGGGTTGGCAATCCTAAATATAAATTCGTTCGTATGACATGAAACTAGACGTAAATGCAAGAAGAAGAAAGAAAAGAACGTAACATGTCATGGTATGATTGATGTTTATATAGACATGCGAGGATATGTGATTGTTAGCCAAATCATTTGACTTGTTTCAGTGTTACCGTGAGCCTATACATATTAGAAGTAAGTACGATACGTCGACATGAATGAGTCCCATTGTGCATTGCAAACTTGCGCCTTTACAACCAGGAAAAAGAAAACTTGCGCCTTCCCTTGGCATCATATCGCATGTAAAAAGCTCAATACATGTGGCCCCGGTGAATATTCTATCTAGGAGACACATTGTCACATTCATCCGGGATCGATTAACTTGAATGCTCAAAAAGAGTCTTGAAAACCCAATTGTTCGTGATCACAAGCCTAGCGACTTGGCGGGACAGCACATCATTAGGTGCGAGTCTTGACAACGTTCTTCGACTCATCCGTTCGAGTCGGAGAGGGCACGATCGAATTAATTTCGTTCAAGCTTTCTCAGAATTCTTCTCGCAGGGTATGATTATGCAGTCGTCCAGGAGATTCATGCGCCCCATAAGACGTCCTGTCCTTGCATAATACGAACAGGTAATGATCTCAATGTCGATCGATGTTCATTCACATCCATTACATATCATCGTTCAATGTGTTCTCCACAAACCCTAGGCATGCTATTTCTTGAATCAATCCTCCACACAAATCTCCAATCTCTACAACATATTCTCAGTTTATGTAACCTAATAAGAGAGCCAATACCAAACTCAAGAGAGCAGAGATCATGATAATTTTGTCTAATAGGTAATAAATTGTTTATCATGCCACTTCTTCTCTTGCAGATATCTTAATATTCCTAATGACGTATAGATCCATGTAAGAACAAAGCTTGCACATCCCATTGCATGACTTCTCATCCTAACGTGCTATTTCATCCTGTAAGTTTCAATTCGTGTAACTGTTACACCTGTAACGTGTTGCCCATGTGCAAAACATCTCGTATCATATACATTTCAACCTTTTGCTCATATTCTCTAGGGGTTTCGACTGAAAGCTGGCAGATGACATTTTAAAATGAAGTTACTATTATCTTGAAGATATAATCGGTAAAGGTGTTTGTTAACTGTTGGATCTACTTCAAACAAATAAAAAAATCGCTCTCAAGAAGGTACGAGGAACATGCCTACCGCACAGCCCAGGAAACCTCCTAACAACTAATTGAAGTGAAGGCCAAGAAGCGTCTGACCGGCGGTTTCCATAAGATCGACGAGCTCTCACTTGACCGATCGATCCGTTCGGGCAAAGGGTTGCACCAAAAAGGGAATTAGTGTATTATTACGCGACGCCGACGGCATAGTACACCATCAGGCGAGTGGGCAAAGGTCCTGGTCCCGACCCAAACATGGCAAAACGAAAACAACTCTTACTTTAAGCCGTAAATCTTGTCCTACCCCATGTCCTCATCGCCCCAGCTCCGAACTTAAATGTAGGTGGGGGCTGGCCCTTTTGCGCACATCGCTCTCTACCTAACTCAATAAAAAGTTATCCCCATCCCATGCCATCTCATCTCCCCCCACGCCCAGCCCCACGAAAAAGGTTAGGACAAAAACCCTAAATTTATAAAGGCGAGAGAACGCATTCCCCCGAAAACAGCACCGATTTCAATACTATACACTCCTCTCCCTCGATCGCTCGCGTCGACACGATCGCATGTAGAGCGGACAAAGTACGGTCTTCCTTCGGTACCTACCGGAAGAGGACAGAAGGACAAATTCAAGAGGGAGCAATTTGGGGGGGGTGGGAAAGGGGGCGCTCTTTCTGCTTCCGTGGCTTTCTATCCTTGTGTAAAGGAGTAATTCTACGGGAGTGGAAGCTTGTTCTGCCTCGCTGTATTCGCGCAAATCGGCTCCCTAATTTTACCCGATATCCCTCAGGCTGTCATGCACCCTTTTCTGTACTTCTTCCTATTGGGGTTTTCATATGGGGGGGTTCAAGGAGTTTTTAGCTAGGCTCCAAGGTTCTTTCTCGGTTTTCGTATTTCGTGTTGTGTGGGTTGTATAGAAAAAGAGACAGCTGTTGGTGGTCAGATCTCAGGTTGTACATTCTTGCGGGGAAGGGTAAATTCAGGGCCGATGGGGGTCGGGAATAGTTAATGTGCGACCCCTTTTTTTTTAGTCATTGCTCGGTACCACTTGGGGTACGTCGTCAGCCCTGAGATCTCACGGTGAAAACCGTGTGCATTCAATGATGGTCAATGGAGATTCATGCTGGATCTTAATCGGGGGTTTACATTCAATGAACCGTGTCATTCGCCGGACGAACTAATTGAAGATAATGGAGAAACTCAATGCCGATTCCATGGCAACCTGCCCCGTTCATCGATTTAGCTTTTACTTTAACGGGGATCGACCCGATTGAAATCGACGATTTGGGTATTTCGTGTCGTGTCTAATTATCACTAGCAATGTTGTCGCGCTCAATGGCATCTTTTTCTCTGGTGAGTAATGTAATGTACCAACTAAAACTACCAAAAGCAGCTAAAGAAACTCCATTTTTCTTCTCGCCACATACACATTGAGAGGGACGCATCTCAGGCTAATTGGCTCCCACCTAAATCTAAAAAGCCATTGGAAAAGGCAAAGGCCAAGTTAAGCTGAGGCTCGTTACACAAAGTTACAACAAAGTGGGAAAACTACCCCCCCCCCAAAAAAAAGGAGACTAAGGCAAGGAAAAAGGCAAAAAAATAAAATAAAAATTAAAGAGAGAGCTTAGTCAACGGCCGTTAACGAGGGGGCTAACGGCGGGATGCGAGTCCTTGCAGGGGCTCGGCGGCAGGCTACTCCTCCCCGAGGCGGCGGCGGCGACGAGCCGTTGCACGAAGCCGTCGAGGCGCTGCCCGTTCGTCTCCGTCAGCAGCCGCTTCACGCCGAACGGCAGCGACTCCACCCCCCTCTCCGCCAGCACCTCCTCCTCCTCCCCTTTCCGGCATTCTCTTCCCACCCCGCTCGCCTGCGGCATGTCAATAATGAGATATTGTCAATTTGAATATATTAATTCTTGATAAATTATAAACATTTTTTACCAAAAAAAAAAATTAAGACGAATTTTCACAAGGGAAAATGGATTGAGTGAAAAATTGGGTTTTCATTTATTTTATTTAATTTTTAGTACCTGAATCCTGACGTAGTCCGCTCGGTTCCAACAGAAGGCGTTCCCCAGCATCTGGTCCACCGCCTCCGACACTCCGTCCAGCGCGATGCTCACCACGTCCGACGTCGAGCACTCGCCGCCGCGCGGCGGCGCCTTGCCGGCGGCCGATCCGTTGCCCAGGGACAGCACCAGCAGGTCCTCCACGCCGTTCACCGACGGGAAGTCCCCCTTGTTGTGGAGCACGTGCGTGACGGCGGCGGCGGTCGGGTTGTTCATCACCAGGCCGCCGTCGACGGCCGCGCAGCAGGTCTTCCCGTCGACGGAGGCCAGCGCGAACGGCTTGAAGTGCCCCGGCGTCGCCAATGTAGCCCGGCAGGCCTTCCAGAGCTCGAAGTCGAAGCTCGGCGAGTCGGTCGCGTCGGCGCGGGAGAACACGAACGGGGCGGAGCTGTTGAGGTCGAAGCACGGGATCAGCAGGGGCTTGCGCGCGTCCTTCAGGGTCAGGCACCTCCCGTCCTCCCGCGTGAACAGCTCCTCCAGCACCTTATCCATGCTCCTCCCGGAGAACCTCCGCCGTCGCCGGCAGAGGATCCCCGCGGGCCGGAACATCTCGGGGGCCCGGGCGGTGAGGGCCTCGACGGCCTCGCGGGCGGAGTAGAGCGGGCGGCCGGAGGCGTCGCCGGCGGCGAGCATGGCGGCGAGGACGCCCCCGAGGCCGGTGCCGGCGAGGAGGTCGAAGGAGTCGGAGAGGGAGGCGGCGGGGTCGCCGGTGCGGAGGCGGATCTGGTCCTCGAGGCGGACGAGGGCGGCGCCGGCGACGGCGCAGGAGGTGCCGCCGCCGTCGATGCAGAGGAGGCGGGTGCGCCGGGGGGGCTCGCAGCAGTGGGAGAGCCACTTCTGCTCGAGCTTGGTGAAGATCTCCAGGGTGACCTTACTCAGCTCCATCCTCAAGTTCTCTCTTTGCGCGTGAAGGGAAGCTATTCAAGGGAGAGGGCAGCGACGTCGTGGCGTGAAGAGGGCAGGGTCACGCAGAGGAGGAGGGAGGGCATTAATGGCGCGGGATCTGCTGCTTCTCTGAGCAGTTCTCTCTCTGGCCGGAGCTCAACGGGGGGTTTCGGAGGAAGGGGGGAGGAGCACTGTAACCGTGCAGAGGAAGATGTTGTGGGAGTGAGGGAGTGAGTAGTGGTTGATCTGAGGGTTGAAGAAAAGGAGAAGGGAGGAGAGTGGTGGTGGTGGTGGTGGTGGTGGGTGGTTCTGTGTGTATGTATATATATATATATATGACCTTCCTCTCTCTCTCTCTCTCTCTCCCTCTCTCTTTCACCCTCTGTCGTCGGTTTTATTTTATTTATTATTTTTTTTTTTTTTGGAGACGTACTGCGCGAATGGGATCTTTCTTTCTCGTTATTTTTCACTGTTCGTTCAGATTTCACTTTAACTCCCCCGTACCCCACCAAAAAATTAAAAAAACAGATTTAACCTACGTCCCCCCCAAAGAAAAATAAATCAGATGTGACTAAGTTTTGTATATAGTACGTATAAACCCATCACGGGTGCAGAAATATATCTATGAGGAGAAGGAAATAATTGTTTTTTTGATAAGATCCTAGAGTTCGGGGATTTCCAACTCGGGAGCTGGAGTTATTCGATCTAATCTTGCAAATAGCTGGTAAAAACTGTAGATCGCAAGCTGGATTTGTGAGATTTAAAAGATTTATTGGGTGTTTGACGCACCTTCGAATAATTTGGCTTCTATACCTGTTTTTTCTAGATTAATAAAAAATAATACTTGAATTTTTTATAACGTTATACTGAGAACTAAAGGATCAATATGTAACGACTATGCCTTAGACATGCACATTTAAATGTATCGTATAGAGTACTTATTATATTTGGTTATTCGAGAAATTTTTCTGTAATTACACACTTTTTCTTATTGTTTTCTTTTTAAGATAAACACCAATGCAATGGAAGACTCATTTTTCTTTCTCAAATGATTATATATATTTTCTTCAAACAAAGGAAAAATATAGAAAAGGGTCGTCTATTATCTCAATCTATAGAGAAATATGTAGTTTTGCTCTGATTTCTTTATCTATAGTATAATTGGTAATGTCTAGCAGTTATGAAATAGAGAACTTAGACTTTGTTTATTTTGTGAAAAATAAATAATTTACAATATTTTTTTCTAAAAATTATCATTTGTATTGCTTATAAAAATTAATGAATAAAAAATGTTTTTCACTGTTCATAAAATATCTAGATGTAAATCTTGTCATCATTTTATCAAAAATAATTGGAACCTTATACTATACTAAAACTGACTTAAAATGCATTTAATGTGGATATCCATTAATTGAAGCCTCTTTTCTTCCTAGAGAAGTATAGTAATAACCCTGTGAAACTTTAATTTAAATATAAATATCTGAATCCGTTACATAACATTCAAGTTACGTGCATTGGTAGATAAATTCTTTCCTAAATTTGTGTCCTCTTTATTATTGCTCAAAGATAAATGCCAATCCAACGCATGAGGCTTTTCCTTGTCTAATAAACGCTTAAATTTCCCCAACTATTTATATCTCAATCTATAAAATAATATTTATTGGTACTATAATGTTTCATACGTAGTATAATTGATGATGTCTAATATTTAGGAGGCTGGTAAGTTTTCTAAATTTATCGCAATTCATGACATATACACAGTAAAATTAAATATACTATACACAATAATAATTCATATATTTTATTCGCATCATGTGAATGTATCATACGGAAAAATGATTTTTTCTTCTTTATAAATTGTTAATGATTAGGGCGAATAGATTTCTTCACGATGGATTAGAGATTTCATATCATTTCTTGTCTCATCGCATCCCATTCTCAGACCTAATGCAATCTTTCCTGTTCCATGACTCCTGATTCGATCCCTAATTTTGTATTAATGTCACGTTTTGATAGTTTTTAATGCTCATAATGGATTCCACGTGCCATGAGATTTTATGGCAGAACTAAGCATCCAGACCTCTCTTTATTTAGGTTTAGTCATAAAGTGACGATAAAATTTATGTAATAATATATCATATAATGAAATTAAATTTTGAACATTACATGCATTCAACTTATTGAAAAGACTCTTCTTTTTTGGTAAGGGAAAAGACTCTTCTTTTGTCCATGCAAAATTCAAGATTTTTCCACGAAAATGAAAAATTCAGAAAAAAATCTCTCGATATCTCAATCTAACTACAAATAATCATATTGTCCTATTTTATATATATAGTAAAATAGATTATGTACAACAATGACGTGATATAGAGAGAAGTCTTTTATTTTTCTTTTTCTTTTTTATTCAGAAATTTCAAAGGAAGAAAATTGCTCATATAAGTGATTATAGTTGCAGATATTCCCTGAGACCGACTAGATACATCTAATTTATATAGCATGTAATTTGGATCATTTCTCGTTCCTTAGTTGGACTTTTTTTTTTTTTTTAGATTCCAAAAAGAATATTTTCAATTGTACTGCTCTAGGTGGGATAGAAGTAGGAAAATAAATAATAACAGGCTCTTTGAATGTGTCCAATACGTTTAAATCATATATTAAGTACTATAGTCGATAGTTCTTGATAAATGTTTCTGAGAGCTCTAGTAATATATTGTCGGAAGCACTTCAATAGTAAAAATAGCCGTGGCTTGGGGCTCGGCTTGAATGACAATGTCTCGACTTGAATCTTGGCCTTAACTAAATCCTCTCTTTTGTTAACGCTTTAAATTGACCTCAAATGCGTTAATTGAAGCTCAAGTCAAGTGACTAACAAGACCACTCAAGGATCTCCATCTTTAATGCTTTTTAGCATGCTCTTGAAAACATGTCAAAAGAGAAGAGTACTTTGATGTTTAAACATATGCGTTCTTGCATTTTAAGTAATGTGGAGGCCAATCTCGTAATTCGAGGTACAAAATTTAGTGGGGTTAACAAGATATGTAAGCAATTATTTTCAGAAAAATATTTTTTATATTATTTAATTTTCGAAAAATAAACAAAGTCATTGATTACATTTAAATTTCTTAAATTCGAGCTATGCTCCATACAATAATTTAAATCTTGCACTTGGCTCTCTCTCTCTCTATTTACCGGCCAAATGATATAAAGCTCAAGTTCCATTTCCTAAGCACAAAAAATGAACTATATCGAATTCCTGTTTCTTATATCGGAGTTACATTCACCTATCTAAATATAAATGATAAAGTTATTTAATTAGGCTTGCGAGTGATTTAAGAATTAAATCAATTAAGCTCAAGTGTGCTTAAATTTAACGTTTGAACCGCCCAGACTTGAATTAAAAAAGAATAATGAGATGGGTTGAGTGCTTGGCAAGCTAAGTTACACGCATTGTAGTGTCAAAGGTTTAATATAGTCCAAACCATTAAAATAAAAAAAGTCAAATTTGTATAAAGATAAAAAGTTGGGTCAACCGACCTTCGTTCAAGAAGAGGTGCTTCGCCCCTGTTCAAGTCCCTCGTTTTACAGTCTTTATAGTATTTCCTTCATGTGAATGTTTTATTTATGAAATTCCTTGTGATTCTGTAAAAGACGTAAGTTTTTGTACGCAAAATAAATTTATGCCCTTTTACACACGCATCACAGGTGCATCATATCGCTAATTTTTTTTGTAAATTCAACCAAAACATGTGTGTTGTCAAGTGATGTTATTAGGTAAAGGTGTGGTTGAATATTTAAATATTTTAACACTCCAGCTTACATACAATAGCACTTATTTTCATACCATGTTAGGAAGTTTAACTCAAAATCTTAAGTTATTAGATAGAGGGAAACTACATGTATATAAAGAGCATGTAAGACTCATTGTCAAGTGATGTGAGATAATATTTCAAATTGTTGAATCAAAAGTCGAAGCCTCATTTTTTTATCTCGATGCTTTTTGGTTAATTGGAATGGGGTTCTGCATTAGTATAATTTCATTAGAATGGAAGGAGGTGGAATTGAGTGAGAATCAATGCGAACGAGTTAATGAAAAAAAAGCAAGTAGACAAGAGGATGGTCAATTAACAATGGAATTTGGTAACTTTTGTACGGTAAAAAAAACAAATTGAGAATGAATCGAAGAATTTGAACTTTAACAATGGAATAGTTGCATATTTTAATTTTGTTTGTTGAGAATCAATTTGGACAAAGTTATTTTCTCTTATTCACCAACTTCTTTGCCTAAGTAGTAATCCTACAAAATTTGCATAAATTGACTCCCCTTATACTTTTCCCCACATGTTAAATTCGACTATACTAATATTGAAAACAAAAGGCAAAGAAATGGAGAGCTACTTTAATGTACTAAATCAAAATTAAGGAAAACATGTCTGTTTGCACATTCAACGCGATAGTGCTACCTTCTAATTATTATAATGCAGAGCAAAAGTTCTCTATCTAATCATACACACACACGCGCGAGAGATAGTCTAAATTGAGATGATTAAGATATATAATTACACTAATTTTCATTGAAGAGTTTAAATTAATGGGTTTTTCTCTTTTGGGAAATCGATGTTCTCGGACATCGGATGCCTGAAAAGAAATATGGTAGAAACAAAAAAAAAGGAGGGAAGGCTTCTATAATCTAAAGAAATGTTGTATTTTCTTTTTCATGTGTGTTTTATTGTCAGAGAATCGGGTTCCTCATCGGTCTTTCCCTCTATCTCCCTCGATCCGTGGACTCCAGTCAGCGCCACGTTCCGGACAGGCTTCGTCAAACAGGTGATCATAGCCACCTTAGAAAAGCCTGGTGGAAATCAATAATAATTAAAAAGGAAAAAAAGCCATCTAGATCTTGAGGTGAAATCTAGGTGATTTGCCAAAAGCAAACATGCGTGGACTCGGGCGCCAAGAGGATTCGATTCGATCCGCTCCTAGTGATCTTTGATTTAAGTCTTGTTGAGAGCACTCCGAAAATAAGATCTTGAACGCGCTAGGAAATGGATCGATTGAGGTGCGCAACTGCTGACTCAAGAACTACTTGATCGTAAAAATTGTAGGACCGACGTTTCTTATAAGCCACTCCATTCATGCAAGCTTGCTCAAGACATGGATTGGACTTCATTTACCTTAGTCACAAAAGTAATCTTTTGCAATTGGATAATTACATAAATAGTTCTCGAATTTTCATTAAATGTGTAATATGGTCTCTAAATTTTTATAATGCTCAATCTAATTCATACACTATATGAAAATATTTAATACAATCATTTTATTAATTCAAGTTTAGGGAATGGTATTAAATATTTTCATATAACACATTGATTAAATTAAATATGTATCGATAGTTTATGAATTATATTGAATAAATTAAAAATTCATAAATCATATTGTACATTAAATTAAAGTTTATGAATCACATTACATAGGCTGAAATTCATGGACTACATTACATATCTTTGTCATTTTCCCTCTACAATTCGGGTCACGAGGGCGAGCTTCGCTACAACGCAGGTAAATCCAACCGACCAAGATAAAAGCAAAAGCGTACGTACCTCCATCTACTCACATATCCCTCTCATCGAAAATAATATACATATATAAAAATAAAAATAAAAATGATCATAAAAAATAAATGGAAAAATCCACGCATTTAAGTTCACTCGCACGGACCACCCATCACTCCGTGTCCCCATGCCATTACTCCCATGCAACGCACACGTGTGGCCTCATCTCCTGAATATCTTAGACATCAATTCTCGCACCAGACGCCTTCACGATCCTACTCAATCTCAGCCGCTCAGCGGCGCGGGGCCCCACGGCGGCGGAGGGCCCAGATCGAGCGAGCGGGACTCACGGATGCTGCCGCGGTCTAGGTCAAGAGCCTTTTTTCGTCCCTGAGCAATATGCGCATTAAGATCGCGATAAGATCCTGTCTCCCGGGGGAAACCCGCGTAAGCTTTTTCCTCTCCCATCTCATCGCTCCCGTCGGCGTCATTCTCCTTCTGCTCAGGCGGTGAAGACTTAAGACTGGGAGTTGAGATCTGGAGCTGGAGATTTGATATCTACAGATGAATGAATACCGACACACAGAGAGAGAGAGATGACATTGATGTGGACGTGTAATCAGAGCCTGGATTTTCCATGTTTTCCCGTCCCAGCCCACCGACATGCAGCTCGACTCCAATCAATGAACCCGAACTCTCTTCTTTCTTTTTCGTCAGATCTAGTGAGGATCAATCAATCATCTCGTCCACAATCAGGATGATTGATTTTACATCACTCGTGCAGCATTGTCCGCGTACTTTGCATGGTGCCCGCCACGCCAGTGCTTGGTGGGGTGATGTTCCATTGCGGTTCACCTTTCTTTTTCAAAGGAAACTTCGGCATTTAGGTCTTGGTTTTCACTGTGACGTTGGACGTGCTCAATACCCATGTTAAGGATTTGCCTGGAGTGGGTTTCTGCTCTTCTTCTCCGAATCTAATGATATCCGAGCAAACTGATGCGATTCTAGTTTTCGTTTCACGCTGTTCTAGTTCAAGATATGATGGATGAACTACCATTGCGGTAATTTATTTTTGGTGAAACGAAGATGGAGCAGGCGATGCCTAAAAGTATCTCGAGGGTCCGTACGATCCGCGTGGACCGAGTCAAGAACGAGTCGCCCACGTACGTATCGAGGAGAAAGTTCTTCCACGAATCAAAGTCATTTGTACGGCGGTACAGCTTGTTGCGAGTGTCCTGTCCTTGTCCCCAGTTGGATGATTCAGAGCAGATTTTAAGGTTAAAAAAAAAGGCCCAACCACGGAATTGCCGTACTCTTATCGGTCTGCGAATCGTAACTCCATGGAGTAAATTGCAAATGCGGTTTCGATGCACTAAATTTCGGTGCACTAAACGCATGATGAGCGTTTCAACGTCGAAACTTCTCGGTTAAATGCTTACAAGCATCTCGAGGAGACTTGTTCGCAATGACCCTTTTGTGTAATACTATTTTGCCGAAAAGATGCACAAAGGTTGATTGAGGGTGCATTTGTCTCGGTGGAAACTTCATGACAAAAAAATAATATATTTTTCATAAAAATCATTTTCAAGAAATTTTTTTAGTTTTTATATGTTTGGTAATTTTAGGGAAAGTGATTTCATTTTTACTTGAAAGGCCGTTTTCCCTTCAATTTAAGTTTATTGTTTTTAGTTCATGGAAAGCATTTTCCGTAAATTGGTTAGCTTTTCGTCATTTAAAAATCAAAAAGTTGGAAGACAATTTCCCAGAAAAACACTTTTTCTTCAAACACACAAACCCTAATTGATGGCCTAAGACTTGTTGATACGTGTATTAGCTTAACTAAATAACTTTAGATGCCTATACCAAAATCAAATTTAAATTTGTTGGGAAAATCCCTCAATGTTTTGAAGACGACAAAATAACGAAACTCTGCTAACGTATTTAATGTTTAAGTAATAAGGTGAAAGATGCACAAGTCATTATGCATATAATATTCGAATGGGAACATCTAAAGGTCATGAGTTTTCTATCAATGGTGAACTAGGCACTAGATATAGAAGTGTCTACAAGCTAGAGGTATTGGAGTAGAAGGTGAACAAGCCTAGAATTGGGAGTTTGGTAAAGCCTAGAAATACCTTGGATAGGGATAGGTGAACATACCCTAGATAAGTGAACGGCATGGTAGAACCATGATTGCCAATACAATTGAATATCACCGGGCAATTAAAATTGGATATCATCATATGACTGGAGTTGGATATCATCACATCAACAATATGGATATCAACAAATTTTACACGCTGGTATCATCAATGCATTTGATTACTTCGGATCCTATTGCTAAAGCTAAATCTATTTCTAATTATATGTTCAAACACAAATCCCACTATTTACATCATTATAGTTTGGGACTTGACTTGGATTTCCAATACAGAAAACATTGATTGATCTTCAATCTTGAAGATTGTCTTGCAACGAAATCCTTACGCAAGACATCTTTGATTGATTGACAATCATTTCAAAGGTAAACTACTTTCCTTAATTGAAGAACTCTACTTATGGCAAATGAAGATTTGCTTGAATGAGCAACCAAATCAATGGGGATTCCAGTTTGATCTCTTAACAGCAACTTAATCTTTCTTTTGCATCTTGTATAGTGGGTTGATTGGAGAGTATCCTCTGAAGACATCCAAAGGATAGATTGGAAGTGAATGAGTATAGAAGGAGACCAAAATGTTGAAGATTAAAGAGAGGTCCAGAATAAAAAAATTCCATAGTTCAAGAGAATTTCATCTTACATACTTACCCTATTGTAATCCTTGAGAGGCATTAAAAAAGTGACCGTGTGATATTGTGAGACCAATCACTTCCTTTTGTAATATCTTATTTATTGACCAATGAAATCCAACCAATATCCAACCAATATGCTATTAACATGAAAGAGTGGATGTAAACTTACTTAAAGCAACTGCTATATATTCTATATGCAATTTCTTCTATCTTTAATCTCTCATAAATTATTTCTCATAGACTTTTGCATATTAGCAAATATCATCGTATCATTGTCAATATTCAAACTTTGACCTTTGCACGCTGGTGAACATCATCATATCACTGCCGATATTCAGACTCATATTCCCACTTGAATCAATATTATTCAACTTGGTCGTTTTTACTTTCGCATTAAATTGTCAAGTTTTTTTTTTTTTTTTTCAAAACGATACCGCTAGTTCCAACAAAATTTAATGGTTAGTAACTAGGTGCTACTACATGTGTTTCGTAGGCACTCTCTATGCTACTGCATGCAACCATCACACCTAACTTATCGTGCAAGCCAATCGAGATCGTGGCAATGCGAATAGTCTTCCTCAACTAACACTAGATCCAGCACCAAAACGAGAGATAACAGCTGCCTCGCTAGGTTCCACGACAGGATATCGGGTTGGTTTCGCATTCTCCTTCCTCTTAGGATATCGAGATCGATGCTGCGGGGTAGGCTGGGCTGCGCGGGTGCGTGTCCGCGCGAGACACGTGGGGAACATGCGGGTGCGTGCGTCGGGCCTCGGTTCCTCCGGCCTCGTGCGCGCCATCGGTTTCCGGGGCGGTTCCCCTTCACGGCCCCGACAGCCTCTGACTCCCGGAGCCAGAATTCACGATCTCCATGCAGCATCGTCTTCGAGGCGGGGGCCAGGGACGATCGATGGCTGAGTTGAGCGAGGGAGTGAGTGAACAGCAGAGTCAAAACTCCCAGTTCGACCTGAATGATTTCCGGATCAAAAGCGCGCTCCTTCCCGGAGAGCTTTTCACCAATCAGATTTGTCACGACATCTGGAATTCTGCCCGGACGGTACGGGACAAGAACTGCATGTCACGTTCATGCTGCGTTCTGGCATAAATGGAACTTCAAAAGGCAAATCAATTACGAAGAGATTCGGCAGAGCATTCTGATCATCCGTTTATGCCTAAAATATAATCCAATGTGCAACGTGGCCTTTGAATTTTTGGTTCAAATTTATATAGTTCTTAAATTATATAAAAATATAAAATATTGTCCATAAACTTAAATTAATATATGGATAATATTGAATATTTTCATATAATTTATAGACAAAATTGAACATGCATAAAAAATTAATGGATTATATTGAATAAATTGAAAGTTGATGAATCACATTACACATTTGATTAAAGTTCAGGGATCATATTGAACAAATTAAAAGTTTATGGATCTCATTGTATATCAAGCCAAAGTTCAACGACTATTTGTATTATTATCCCTTAAACTAATGGTCGGAGATGATCGTGTGACCCTCTCCCATCGCCATCGTGAAGGAAGAGGTTGAGAGAGGTGGTGACGGTGCCCATGTCATAGCTCCATCGACCATGTCGTGGGGCAGCCCTGAAATCCAAGGACTTAGTATTTCAACCAAAATTAAAAAATGCACACGAATTGTTTTGAAGCCCATTCACAATGACAGCAACATTACATAAGCATCAATGTAAGTATTAGGATGACAATACCAGAAAAATACAAAGAAAATAGAATAAAAAGGGACTAGATGACAAACAACCCCCAATTTGAAAGTGGAAAAATCCAGGTGATGAATGAGCTGTGAGTGAGCTCACGGGGGGGAGCAAACCTAAATTCATAGCATAGGATGGAAGGCTTTTTAGATAGGAGACACGACCCACGAATGGAACAAAAGATACATTTCTTTGTCATATCTTTCCCGTGAAGAAAGCTCCAATCCAGAAGATGCTCTCAAGGGAGTCACCAGCTGTCTTCTTTTGACCTCTTATATGTACGTTTTGCATTAATGTATTTTCGACATTCATTTGCATGCGACCATGCAATAGCGATGATTTGCAGCGACTGCATACATTAATTTGAGGATACCGTCCCTTGGATCCATGCCTGCCCGTCTCTCCATACCATGAATTTTTCTGGCTCTGGGACAGTTCAAATGGGGCGGGAAATGGGTACCGCCCCCTTGGATATTCTCGTATCCATATCTCAATTTCAATTTGAACGCTGCCCGAATACCATCACATGGCTTCTGAGAATGGTTCACAACGGAGAGAGAAAATCAAGATATGCTAAAGCCCACGTTTATGTTGATAATCATTCTAGCTATCATTAGATCGAACGGATCTCTAGGGATTGAGTGTCAAATCAAAACTCGAGTGATTTAAAGCATGCTTAATGATCTCAGATCTAAAGCCAAGTCTTGGGAACAGGCCAATACCTGTTGTACTGCTCTTAGGAAGACCAACATTGACCATGACTTGATATATGTCGAATCTTCATCACGAGACTGATTAGATATGGTTGGGCATTAATAATACCATTTGCATAGAGGAATCGTTGGAATCGTTTGCTGACCTATTACGGGGCTCGTGGAGAGTACCTTATTAGTACATTATCACATGGCTAGCTAGAGCTTCTTATGGGGAAAAAGGTGTCAAGGAAAGGACGTATTTGTGTGCAGAGAAAATTTTTAGTGCATCCGACACATGTGAACTTTGGGCATATCGATCATCTCATATAGATCTCATGGAGATCTTGTCTAATTTAACGATATACATTAGTCACACGAATCGAGAAGAAAGAAATAATATTTTTTGCGTCCGTGTGGGTGGTGTTTTATGGTTTCAAGACAAAGATGTGGAGATGTATAACTTTACATAAGATGCGATTTACTCGTTTGTCATTTATGACTGAGAGAGAGAGAGAGAGAGAGAGAGAATCTGCCTGATGGGACTGTACTACTATACTATTCTGCCCACTCTCAACATAGAAAACAACATAGGTTATATCATAAACTAAGCCATTTTCTGATGAAGATCAAGCCAAAATAAGTAAAAAATATGAACACAAAAATAACGCCAAAAACAAATCTAATTTAACACGAAATTTATCCTCTTCAACTCTTCATCAGTAAGGCGCCGGAGGACTTTTAACTCGGAAACTGGAGATCATCTATTCCAATGTTACTGACTACATACAAACCATGTCGAATCGGGATCACCTGCAAAGGTTAAAGATCCGAATCTGAACGGCTCATGAGATTTAACCGCGAAATAGCAAGTCCGAGTGTCGTCAGCCGTACCCCCCCAACCAACAGTGTTTGCCCGAAAAGAAAAGGGAATCGCACGCTGTGCAGATAAAGAAAAGAATAGGATGTCGAACAGGGTTTTGGTGAGAATCTCAGGAGGGGGCATGTGCCTGCAGGAAAGACGACGGGAAGCTTCTCCCGTCGTGGTTTGTTCACTAGCGGCCGTGGCTTTAGCGAGAGAGAAAAGATTCGGTCGCCAGCCCCTCCGCCGACAGTGTCGTCCTTAGTTGGCAAAGTCAAACCTGTGAAAAACCAGGGACTTGTACCGAGGCGTATTCGTAGTTTTGAAGTTCATGCATCTAAACAAGCGAAGTCAAAATACTTTCAAAACTCGAACGCCGGGAACCGAGTCGAGTCGTTTGACACTCGGTGCTTGACTTGATCCGAATAGCTGGATTGAATCGAAGCTCGATTCGACTTGAATATTCTTTCTTTTAGTAGATCGATACCTCTAACTTAAATATGCAATGCTCGATACTCGAGTCAAGCTCGAATTTACAAAGTCAAAATAAACTCGCCATGCTAGCTCGGTGAGCTTTTGTCTGAGACTCGAGTGAAGGTCAAAGCCCGAATATGGAAGTACAGTGTAGAATGGAAAAATCGATGTGTTTTATCTGTTTATTTATACGTCAAAATGTGTACTGACTAGACTCGGAAAGCATTCAGTCAAATATTATTCAAGCTTGAGCTTAATTATTGATTAAATACTAGAGATACTGACACTCGAAAGGAGTCAAGCCTATTTCGAGTAACTTGATAATCGAGCTAGTGAATAGTGCAGAAACATGAGATAAGGTCTCGGTCATTAATCAATAGAGAGTTTAGGCTACATTTGGTTGTCGGGTACTGAAGTCTGATTGAAAAGCGAGCTTTCCATTTCATTCGTCCAAGCTGTCCGGTCTAATCTTTGGTCAAATCTTGTTTCCCAAATTCTCCACTGTAGTTGTCCAAGGGTCAACAAGCTACGATGCTTGGGTCAAGCCGTCTGACTCAAGCCCTAAGGAGATGAAGATCCAGCTCTGGATCTCAAGCCCTTTGTCATGGTTGTCTTTTTTACAATGCAGGATTCATGTCAATTGACGTCTTTTTCAAGTTTGTAAATTTGTGGTAATTCAGAGTGCTGCATGAAAAGAGGAAAGGCCGGTATCGAGTGATTGGTAAGTAAGATCCACTCTGAAATGATCGGCATCACATAGGCTCCGTGGTTACAAAATTCGTGTTTTCCTCTTAAAAAGCTTGGCCCGCACGGTAAAATGGTAACCGAAAATGATTGTAGGATTTGTGGGTCATGGGCCCATTCGTGATTCTGACCCATCATGCTTCCGACACAATCCGGCCGATCCCACGGGAGCCAAGCTCCGAGACGAGGATAATCGTGACCACACGAAGTGGTGATCATTTGAAAATTAATCTTACTTACGAATCACTCGATGGAATGTTACTGCGCCGTTAAAGGTTGTCGTTATCCGCAGCAAAGGTAGGAGTAGACTTGCCAAAATGAGTTAGACATGATACTGAGGTCGGTGGGGGTGAATTTTTGTCTTATGGACAAGTGTATTTCCGTGAGGAATTTTGTTATGTTGCCACTAACGTTCAATGTATACCTATGCCAGATGGAATTTGCCATTTAATAGCAAAAACTGAGTAGTTTACTTCTCGATTTTAAAAGTAGGATAAAATGCCGTGTATTCTCAATAGGGGTGGAAATAACTCTACCCTGCCAAAACTTGTTAAGATAAAAATAGTATGATCACCATGTTATTATTCTGATATAATTCACTTGACTCGATTGAAGTTTCTAGAGGTGTGTCCAAATAAAAATTTACTCTATAATGCAAAATTGGCAACGGACACCTTAGATTTTCTTTTCTTTTTTAATCCGAAACATAAAAAAATTTCACAATATACAAATTTTGCCGTGAATTTTTTTCATTGTTTTTTTTTTTTAAAAGGGGAATAATATTTTAAATGTCGGTGAGTATAAAGGAAAGAACCTATGACAAAGTCCAAAAAGGAAAATGAATCCACAATATACTGCCATAGGGAAAGCAAAGTTTGCTTTCACCATAAAAATCATCATCCAATGCAGGTTTCAATTTCAACAAATAATTCAATAAAAAACTATCCCCTCTTTTTTACCTTACAATTGACAAATACAATATCTTTCTACCTTCAAGATCATCTACTAGCAACTGTGGGAGTACCAGGTGGAATCTTCCTTGTTAGACCAGCTTTCTGTGATCCTGCAGGACTGAATCGACCGCTCAATTTGCAGTCCTTCCGACACTTCCTTCTCCAACAGCAGGCAGTATCGCTGGAACGTGTCGATGCTTACATGTAATCGAAAATCTATGTTGAACAGGAACTTCATCTCCAGCCGGTTCAGCTCCGACGTGCTCACTCCGCCAACCTTGGCGTAGTACGCATTGTTAAAGAACCTGCAGAGAACATAAGAAATAACCACTTCTGAAACTGGCAAAGCGTGCAACAAAGGATTCTCTCTGCAAGCTGAGAGTTTGGGACATGAATTCACATTTCAAGACTACTAAAGCTACACCCAACACATTAGGAATTGATTCACGAGGCAAGTACTTACGCATCATCGACAAATTTCGCTGCTACAGTGAGACTTGTTATAAGAAGGCGATGAACGTTTAAAGAAGTCAAGAGAACATCCGTGTTCTGGACGAATCTATCCATGTAAATCTGAGCAATGACGAAACAGGATGGACTGCAAGCCGAATACTTGAAGATGCGTTCAATGTATTGGCGAATGGTCAGAGCGGGCGGTCTTACGCCGTGGAAAATGGTGATTACATCTTTAGAATGTGATGTCTCCAGAAGCCTCTCATTCTTCTGGACAGATCTATCAAGTGCTGAAGAAAGGAGCATCAAAACCCGAGGACAGCCCAATATTTTTTTGCCCTGTTCTCTGAGACCAAGAGAAAGGTACATGTCTGCAGTATCAGGTGACAAGGTTTCCATGTCAGGGATTCCTGCAAATTACAACTATCATTAATGAATCATTTCCAAGAATTTAGTTGAACATTCTACAAAACAAGCATCTCGAGGAACTTAAAACCAATACAAAAGGCACTCTTCAGAATCTTAGAATGTCCTTCATTCACTTCTGAGTTTCGATCTCTACCCTCGACTCATTTTATCAATCTACGATAAGAGGCACACCCATTATTTACTTCAATCAAATTCAAGTCCCTCGTAGGAATTCCGAACTTCACCTCCTGTTTAGGATGTTCCTCATGCCAATTCATGTTTGCGGAATGCATATGCATTCTAGTCAGAAAGCAAATAGAAATGAAATGTAGGGGTTGCACCACAACTTCCCCAACACAAATGACCAAAAAATTGGAAACCATCACACAATTAGATGCAATCATTCTAATTGCATTCACAGAACACTCTGATTTAAGAAAGCAACTTGAATATTGAACAAGCAAACAAAAGAGAGATGATACTAAGTTGCCCCCAGGTGCAACTTCAATTTATGAAACTAGCAAGACTGTGCCGCAAAAGTACAGTGCACCACCAGTAATGATCAGTGCGAAACAGTCGATCAAGACTAGCCTACATTCCAAAAGGATATTCTTTGGAATGTCCATACAGAGATTCACACTTATCTCAATCCTCTCAAACTCTTAAGATCCCAACCACTGATTCAACCATAATTATGCATTAATGCTCCCAATTTGTGTACTGCTGTAGTACAGTCAAATATGTATGACGAATTCATATTACTATCTTGTTCGATAGACATGCTTGGGATTGTTGCTTAAACAACTTTTCAAGGATAAATCTCAGACTCTCAGCTCCGCATAAAGGGCGAGAACGACATTTGTAGAAAGATCCTGACAAGATATAAATGTAGTTATAAGCATCAGCATACACAAACACATACTTACATTAATTAATGTAGTAGGTATTCAAATTCACTGGAGGTACAATGATTTGGAAAAACCAAAGAAAATTTTTCTCAGGTTTGGAGAAATTTCAGAAGGAATGAAGCTACTTGGACTAAGCATACAATCAAAAGCTCAATATTGAACAGACAGATTAAAAGATACTCATGGCCATGCTCGTGACCCAACTAAATTTTTTTTTTTTTCAAACAACACTTAAGAAGAGTGTACTTCGCCATTATGTGACTGGATAATCCATCTAGCCAGCACTCTAGGAGCAGAGTCTAACCTGCCTTAACAGAACTTTACAAAATCTTAAGCAGAATTTTCTGTCTTCGCTACAGAACTTGACATGGCAAAGATGAAGGTTCTCTCCTCCAGACAAGATGAAGCACACTTGACATTACTTAAGTTTAAATCACATCGCTATGCTTTTCTTGATAAATGCCCAGGGATCTCCCCACGCAAAAACAAGACTTACCGCGACCCTTTCGAAAATCCAACTTCGCTACCTCGCTATGCATAGATTTCATACCCACAGCGCTCATTCTCCAGAGTACTTTAAATCCCAAATTGCTCCACAAAAGAAATGGGCTTTTTACCCAACAAGCTTGATTAAGCTGTCAAAATAAGTAGTTGACGAAAAACCTTAAAAGCTGAAACAAGAAAATTCTCAAGAGACATCGAAACAGGACATCAAGAAATCCAAAATTCCCAATTAAAGAAAACGAAATCGACCAGATCTGTCAAAGAACGCCCACATCCGAATTAGCACTTGACAATAGGAGCGAAAAACCAAGACATTTCACTACTTCACACTAGAAACTCAGACAACCAAGATCGATTCTCTCATCGCAAAGATCAAATTCTGAGACCGCAGCCGGGCAAACCCAGGTCCAGCAAGATCATACCTCACCCAGAAGGCTAACATAATCCATCTAAACCTCAGAAAAGAGGGTTGAGAACGAAAAAGAAGAAAAAGAAATAAACTTGAGGGTCTTACCTGGTCTCGAGAGCTCTGTATCTCGTTGCTTCATCCTACCTGCACGAGCATATATGGAGGCGAACAGCAACAAGATACAGAGCACTTTGATAGATCATTCGTACTTCCTTCAGGCTCTCACATCCTTTCCCCCCCTATTCTCGCCATGTCTCCTCTGCACTAGCTTGCCACCGGCCAAGACACAGAGAGAGAGAGAGAGAGAGAGAAAGAGAGAGATTGCTTTCTTTAGTATCTATCCATTCACAAGTGTCTCACCCTCTCCCCTCACATGGAAACCTCCTTTTTACTTTTGCACACTTCCCCTGTTCCCCTCTCTCTCTCTCTCTCTCTCTCTCTCTCTCTCTCACCTTCCATTTACTTTATGGAGAAGACTGTGTCGGTAGTGGAAGCAACACTTGCTTGTAATTCTTGGTGGGGTGGAATTATTTTGGATCCTTGGCCTTCGCGGTGGTTCAACCAAGGGACCCACCAAACACCCCTCACCATTCTCTGGTCTTGATCACTGGTTTTCACTTTTTAGTTTCCCCCAATCTTCACTGGCGAAAACCAAAAAGCTCCCTGCTTTACCTTTTACAGGGTTAGAAAAACAGGGGACCTGCGCAATCTACCCCTGACCTTCTTCTCAAGATTTCGCAGGAATCACGGGCTTGGCATTTGGCGATACTGTGAAGAAAAATATCGTCACAAAGAAAAGACAGCATGACAAGAATTTCCGAACTGCTCCTGATATTTGCGAGTCTAGTGTGAATGGTAACATTTCTTGACTAGAAGAGTTTTTTTTTAGAAATGTTTCTTTTCTATTTTTATTTGGAAAACAATTTCTATATAAAAAAACAGTTTGATAACTATATAAAATTTTTACTCTAAAAATAGAAAAAGAATAAAAATACGTTTGGTAAAAAATAGTTTCTTTTTTATATTTTTTTTTTTTTTATTTTTGCCGGCCGATCGTTGTTGCCGCCGTTATCCGCTACCACCGCCGCCGCTGCACGTCCGCCCGCCGCCGCCACCCAACCCATTGGCCGCCCCCACCTGGCCCCCATCCGCCTCCAACGGGAATAAAAAAACGGCGGTGACCCTGACAGGCGTCGGCGGCGGCGGCGGCGGCAACCGGGCGGGGGTCGGCAGCGAGCAAGAGATGAATAAAAGAAAAAAAAAAATTCACTTATTTAAACTTATTCTTAAGAATAAAAAGAATTTTTTTTACTCATTTCTATTCCAAAATCATTCCTTTAATTTTTTGTTAAAACAAAAAACTAAATTACTTATCAAACGGTTTTTATTCTTTTTTTGTTCTGAAAAAGAAAAGAATAGAAATTCTTGGGCTAGGGAATGTTACCATGCGCTGCCTAAATTTCCCTTGTGAAATAATGGGGACCCATAAGATTCATTGGTCGAGATCGACCGAGCTCGTACCTTTCAGGAGCACCAAGGAATGGCGTGCGGTTTATTTGCAGCACTACAAGTGGTCTACTTTGTCGTAACTTACGTCACCGGATAGGGACCGGCAAAAAAGAAGAAGATCATCCCAAATACGGATTATCAATTTGGAAACGTGACGTCAAATGCCATGTAGAATATCAGGTGACAAGCTTTTGACTCGATGACAATTTTGGTCTCTCACAAAAACGGACTGTCAGTATATAGTTATGGCCAGATGTACACTTTATATGATACAATAGATGGACTTTTTAGGAAAATCAGTACAAGTACAAAATCACATATCTTAAGAAACTTTACCAACTTGCAGACTCGTACGCCTCCAAGGATCGCTTGCTCAAATTTTACAACCGCATATTCTTTTAAGTTTTGGATTGTATGGGTTAGGCTACTTTGTCCTCATGACATCTTACTCTTGTATTATGAGAAAAACAACAAGAAAACAACAAGAGTTCGATACCAACATGTTGGACATTGATATGACTTTGAAAGCCTACGAGGTGCACCTCATCCGAGCTAAAAAGATCTATTTATCCCTTCCGCTCGACCCTTACACTTTTTTCCTTTCGGTGAATGCATGATTTGTTATTTAAATTTAGTGACGATAGAAGATGTATAATGCTGCTTCTATGTGATCCCGAAGCCTAATGTTGTGCTATGGTACATTCAAATCCAAATCACTCCAAAAGTGATATCTCCCAAACTTCACATCGGGGATAAGGATCAATTCTATGAACCTTGAATCGGACAAGCATAATCACAGCAACGGAATTATGAATCTAGGAGACTTGCACTGTCCTTCAAGGGAACGATTCCCCGATCTTAAGTTGTAATAATAGAGCAGGTTGTCGTAACTCAAAAGTCGTCAGGCATAAGATAATAGTACTTCACGATCTAACCATCATGAGATTATAGAAATCCGCCGTGGCGCTGTCACTGTCAATGGTCCAATCATTTGCCACCCAAACGAAAGCTTTGTTCCACCAGACATCAGGGGATGGACGATGCCTGGTATCCATGATGAGGTGGACCACTTTTCTGTCCCTTCCTCCTAACGGTGGCCTGTCAATGGATTGCATTAATTAGATTTATTAGAAGAAATACATAATATAAACATATGTTTATTGGCGTACAAGATATCTCCCGGAGGTATGGTAGGTTAGACGTTGCGTCCTTACAATGTCCAATTTCAGCCCGCAACGAGAGAACGTGCCAAGCATTTATTTTGAAACTAATTTATTTTGGCAGAGCATGGGAAGGCGCAACCCTTGGTGGGCTCATTTGTCCATCAACATTCTATGGACGAACCGACAAATAAATATACGATAATGTATGCATATATTTATATGATAAATAACGAGGAGGATAGCATTTTAATGATAACTAAAATAAAATATCATGTAAATTTATTGATATCTTTAAAGTCAAAGAAGGGGTGGCCTTCCTCTTTATTTCCCCTTTCTTTTCTATTACAGCGGAAATTCATATTGATTCGGATCTCGGAGGATGGTTACACACAAATTATATGAAATCTTGAGACATGCTAGAGCGAGTAGCCCCGATCGACCATTACAGCTCAATGCGCGGACTGCCATCTGGCCACCACCTCGTCATTCCACGAGACATCTGGTGAGGTTGCTGTCTTCTGAAGTTATTAATTTTTCAACTTAAAGGCGTATCGGGTAAGCGGAAGCCTCGTGCACGTAAGCTTTTGGATTATGCGGATTCCATCCAAAGACCCGCGTCATCTATGCACTAACAAAAAACAAACTATGCAGTTAGTGCATTCACCACAGGCCATTGAGGACATTTTTTTCCTCGTGGACGTTCGAGATGAATTCCAAGTTTAGTTTAATGCAATTGTGTGCGGTCCAATCGTGGAGACCTTAGAGGACAATTTCGACATCCATTGGAAGAAAAAAGGACAGATGCACAGGATTATCGAGAGTGACTTTGCAACAAGAATGTTTAATGTTACTAAATTGTATCGTACTACTAAAATTTCCGAACGTGCATATAAAATAACTAAAAATGCATTTCATTTGAAAGCTTGAGGGACCCAACTACTCACTTCTTTGTCCTGAGCTGAAAATGGGGGACAATTAACAAAATTAAAAAAATATTAAATCTATTATACTTATAATAATTCGGTCTTAAATCTTTCGATTGTGATAATTGAGTTCATTCGACCAATTTGAAATCTCTGATGTGAACGTTCACTGCTGTCTAAAGTGATATGATTAGGGTTGATATTGATATTTTGAATTTTTTTTCATATCTTTTGGTTTTTTTTCTTTACTTTGCTTTGTTTAAGACTAAGGGCTACTATGTCCTCGCCCAATGCTCTTGCCAACCACAGTAAGAGTGTTGCGACCATTGCCCAAATTTGGAGAGGGTTGCAATGCTGTTACTATAGCTAGTGAGGCCATGGGAAAGGGCTGTGATGCTCTCACCAGCCAAAGCAAAGGCATGCGACCCTTCGCCTAAATCTGAAGATGGCAAGGGCTGCAATGCCCTCACTTCGGTGGCCTTGCTTGCTCTTAGTCCAAAAATGTTTATAATGTTTATGTCGGTATTGTTTGTGCTATGTAGAATGGCAATATCTATGTCAACAATTTCCATATAGATTAATTGGCAAAACATCATAATGTTTGGAATTAAATTGATATAATTGAAAAGTTTATGATTAAATTAGTACAAGTCTAGTAAGTTTATAATTTTAATTTTTCTGCGGGGACATTAAGATCCATTGTTGTATATAGAATAAATGAGCAAAAGTTCAAATTTCCTCGTCCGCCCGAATTCTGAAATTTACGGTGATAAGTCTTCAGAATAGAACCCAAAGAAACAAAAAAACCAAACTACTCTCAACCACTTCCAAATCCCAAACCTCTCTCTCTCTCTCTCCCTCTTCAACCACTACTAGCGTAGCCTCCAACTAACGCCGCCATCTCCGACGGCGACACGACAACCCAATGCCGCAATGGAGGTGAGCCACCCCTCCCTCCCTCCCTCAGATCGACACCGCTGTCGAGCTGCTTGGTAGGGAAGACGAAGAGAGAGAGGGATTCATGACATAGACAAACCAAGGAAAGGCGGAGAGATACGAACGAACATCATGGATGGCAAGGCGGCGACTCGGCCTCGGGCGGCGACGGCGGCAAGGCGGGTGTGCGCGGCGTGAACGGCCGGGCGGCCATTGGCACGGGCCGAGACAGGGAGGAGAGGGGAGCGAGTTGTGGGTTGGAATAAAAAATGGCTGTTTAGTAAATAGGACTATCATAATAACTTAAGTTAGCTGCAACTTGCAATGGAATCACGAAAGTGAGAATGAATACTGTAGAACTAAATTCAGGGAATGGTAAATGATATATAGCTACAAAATGTGAGATAAAACTTGTTTTCACAAACAAATTTGACATTTTGGTTTTCCTTGGTTCAACTTCCTCCTCATGATCGTCAATTTCATTCCTCTTTCCATCATAGTTACTCCCTTTAGAATCGCAGTGCATGACCTTGTTTTGGTCGCAGGGATAACGACCTACAGTAAGATTTAATTCATCTTATCCTTTGAACGGTAATCGGCATAAGAGTTAGGATTGCTGATGATTTACTTACCTCGTCCTTGCTATCTCACCTTGAATTGAATATACCCGAATTAGGCGCAACAAGGGCCCGGATATCTCATCCTAGGTCTAAGGGGTGGATAAATTTCAACACATCCAAATCGGTCAGCACATTAACAAAGAAAAGCACACAGGAGTAGCGCTTCATTCTTCTTTATTAGACCAAAAACAATGGGCACCACCAACGTCGAGGGCCGTCAGCCCGACGACATTGTACAGTGAATGCTGGATTGCCTATAAAAGTTAATCTCGTAGTTCTTGTCTCATCAATTTCTAAGTTGTCCTAATTTAGAGATAATGACTTAAATGGTCCCTAAACTTTCACCGAAGGTACAACATAATCCTCGAATTTTTAATTTATTTAATATAGTCTTTAAACTTTAGCAAAATGTGCAACGTGGCTTTTGAACATTTTATTTGTTCAATATGGTCATAGATTTTTTTTATACATGTTCAATTTAGGCCTTGAATTATGTGAGCATATTCAATATTGTCCATCCATGATTCAATTTCGAGCGCAATATCTTCACATAGTTTATGGACTGAGTTGAACATGTACAAAAACTCTATGAATCAAATTGAATAAATTAAAATTTTAAATATTACATTACATGTAAGGCCAAAATTCAAGGACTACTTATGTCATATTCTCTCTTATTTATGTCCGGACGACGAAATGCAGCCTGAGAGAGTGAAGGCAAAGTAGAAGAAGGGGCCGGGCTCGAGCCCAGAGAGAGAGAGAGAGAGAGAGAGGGGAGAGGGCCACGGAGGGCCCACGGAGACGCTCCCGCGCGAGGAGGGCTTTCTGTCGCGCTGCAGGAGGAAACGGACAGCGAACGCTGCTTCGCTCCCAATCTTTCAATTTTTTTGAACTTTTGAGTTGAAAGGGCCGAAAGGCGAATCTCAATGGCTTGGCTTCCATCACTTCCCTGATTTCTTCCCTCCATTTCCACCCCCACTCTCCCTCCACCCACCATTCCGAGCGCACCAGCCGCGTCCGACCAATCTCGGGTTGCTCTCGTTTCTACCCAACAAGGTAACCATCTGTGTGTGTGTGTGTGTCTTAGGGTTCATCTCTTCGATGTTCGGCGGTTGTCGCGGCTGTTCTCGTCGGATCTGTCGGTTGTTTGCAATTGGGTTGCTTGCGGGACTGGTTGTTAGTGGAGCGAGCGGATAAAGCTTGGTTTTTTCTTCTTGCGAGTAGAGTTTTTCGCTGTGGCGTGACTGTTTATGTGGCGCTGTTGCGGTTGTCGTTGATGGGTTTCTGGTGCCGGTGCGGAGTTCTCGTGGCATTTTAATAAAAGGGTTTTTGTGGGTTCTGGAGGTTTTACTCGGTCTGTGTCCCCGCAGTCGTCCGTGCCGGCCAATTGGGTGACTTCTCCTCCTTCTAGTTGGTTTCTGTACGAGTGTTGGGTCTTCGTATTTCAGAACTGCCCATTGCATTTGTTCAGTCTAATCTAGTGAAGAAATCGGAGCATACAGTTATTTGAGATTATGAACATTTCCGCGTGAATGAATGGCAGGGGTTTGTTTAGTATTGGATTTTATTTGGCTCGGGGTAGAGTAATTTTTTGCTTTCCAAATATTCTGAGTTGATGTCTTTGTTTTTGGTAAGAAGATGTCTCTTGCCCACCTGAGTTGTCGGGATTGGTTCGCCTTGGGCGGAGTAGAGGAAATCATTTTTCGACTGAATGGGCCTTTAGGAATCCGTGAGACCTGTTAAGGATATCTCGTGTCATAAACTACTTGGTCCTATTCTTGGCCAACATTGGTCTTTGGAGAAGAGTCCATCCATGTAAATAGAGGGATTGTATTGGAAATAATTTGATATGTTGCTCTTGATATATGGTCATATGTGTTTGCTTTTTGGCTAATTAATGGTTGGATTATGATCTTTAGCATCTTAGAGAGCCAGGATATGCTATTCTCATTTGGTTAGGTGGCTGTAGGCCTAGTCAACAAGACTTTGTAGGTTAGTTTGAGAATTTCTAAAGAGAAGTGCACATGGGCATCTGAGAAGATTACATTTGCGTACAGTGTAGAAGTCAACTATTCCTTTAGTGATATGCACGTTTTGCTGAATGATATTAGAAATTGTCAATTGAGTCAAAGGCCTGTACTTGATTTCGTAAGAATAATAGAATCATGAGATCTATAGTCATTTTGATCTTTGATCCATATAAATCCAGTAAAACAGATTAGATTCAGCTTCCATGGCATCTGACTTGAAAAGCATAGATTTGCATGATTGTAGTATTGTTGTGACTCAATGTGCAGGTTTCCTTGGGATGGATTCAACCACACACAGTTTCCAGCGTCGGCCACTCTCAATAAAACTCTGGCCGCCTAGTCAAAGTACTAGGATTATGCTTGTGGAGCGTATGACAAAAAATCTAATAGCTCCATCTGTATTGTCTAGAAAGTATGGCCTTCTGAGTAAGGAAGAGGCCGAGGAGGATGCCAAGCGCATTGAAGAGAGCGCATTTGCTATCGCCAATCAACACATGGAGAAGGAGCCAGATGGTGATGGGAGTTCTGCAGTACAAGTTTATGCTACACAGTCAAGTAAACTTATGCTGGAAGTCATCAAAAGAGGCCCAAGGATGAAGGTGGATGGCGAGGCCATTTTACCTGCAAAAGCTATTGCTGCAAGTGAAACTGTCTTTGACATCTCTGGAGGTCGACGGGCCTTTATTGATGCGGAAGAAGCTGAGGAGCTTCTTAAACCATTGAAGGCACCAGGGAACTTCTACAAGAAAATATGTTTCAGCAACAGAAGCTTTGGCTTAGATGCTGCCCGAGTTGCTGAACCTTTTCTAGTATCTGTCAAGGATAAATTGACAGATGTTGATCTGTCAGATTTTGTTGCAGGAAGACCGGAAGCCGAAGCTCTTGAAGTGATGAATATTTTTTCTTCAGCCCTTGAAGGTTGCAACTTGAGGAGTCTGGACCTATCCAACAATGCATTGGGAGAAAAGGGTGTCAGGGCATTTGGAGCACTTCTAAAGTCTCAAAATAATCTCGAGGAACTTTATTTGATGAATGATGGTATCTCTGAGGAAGCTGCTCTGGCAGTTTGTGAGTTACTTCCTTCTACTGAGAAGCTTAGGATCCTTCACTTCCATAATAACATGACTGGAGATGAGGGAGCGCTTGCCATTTCTGAGATTGTGAAGCATTCTCCGGTGTTGGAGGACTTTCGATGTTCTTCTACGAGGGTAGGCTCAGATGGTGGAGTTTCTCTGTGTGATGCACTTAGCGCATGTTCCCGGATCAAGAAGCTTGATCTGCGGGATAACATGTTTGGTGTCGAATCTGGAGTTGCTTTGAGCAAGGCTATCCCTTCATTTGCTGACCTAACAGAGGTGTATTTTAGTTATTTAAACTTGGAGGATGAGGGCACAGAAGCTCTTGCCATTGCTCTCAAGGAATCTGCACCTTCCCTTGAAGTTTTGGAAATGGCAGGGAATGACATTACTGCAAAAGCTGGTGCTGTTTTAGCAGCCTGTATTGCAGCAAAGCAGTTTTTGACCAAGTTAAATCTGTCTGAGAATGAATTGAAGGATGAAGGTGCAATATTGATCGGTAAGGCTTTGGAAGAGGGCCATGGACAGTTGGTTGAAGTTGATTTGAGCACAAACTCGATTAGAAGGGTTGGAGCAAGAGTCCTAGCCCAGGCTGTTGTGCAGAAACCTGGATTTAAAATGCTGAATATAAATGCTAATTTCATTTCGGAGGAAGGGCTTGATGAGGTAAAGGATATATTCAAAACTTCTCCTAATATGCTTGGTCCACTTGATGAGAATGACCCTGAGGGTGAAGATTTTGATGAGGAGGCTGATGAGGAAGGCGCTGGTCACGAGGATGAATTGGAAGCCAAGCTCAAGGATCTGGAAATAAAGCATGAGGAGTAGTTTGGTTGATTCTCTGATTGTTCGATTGAGAGAGTTTTTAGTAATTTTAAAACTGGTTCAGCTCTATTTGCAATGTCTAGTTGCTTAATTTTAGGTTAGTTAGGTGATGTTCTTGTCAAATCTGTCATTGCATGTGAAGTTCAGAAACATGTAAGATGATGATTTTTCTTGCTGGCAAGTTTAGCAGATCATCATAGCAAAGCTCCATCTGAAGGGTATTTGATAAGGTTACTTGGGAAAATTTTTAAGCATGTTTTGAAGTCTTGTATATCCTCGGGACTTCTCTACGGTGAAAATGGTCGACAGTTAGAAAAGGTAGTGGTACTGGCACTGCTGCAGCCTAAATTGACTGGATATCCTCGTGCATTTTTGTATGTGCAGATTCCTTATATGTGCAAATCTAATGGACCGTAGTTTCATGTTAAAATCTTGGAAGTTGATTTGGATGGGATTATGTTTGCATAAATACCAGTGTCTCATCGCCTTTTGAGAGCGTACATGCAGGAACCTTAGGCAAGAAATTAGTGGGAACCATCAATAGCCTGATCTTTTAGTTCTCACTTGGAGTCTTGTGCTATTTAAGAAGTCGGAGTACGACCATAACAAGTGACGTATGTCTTCAATAAGCCAATACGAGAATTACAAGGAGGGGTCAAAGCCGAGAAGGGGTACTTGCGCAAGTCGATATGACATCTAGGGGGAAAATTTCATGAGACGCATCCTTTTTACACAGCCACTGGGACTTTAAGAGACTCTAGTATCTTATCATCTATCGGAAATTCCATTGGCTTCTTGTCTCTCCCGATCTTCACATACTCCTCAAACCGTTCCTTCAAATCTTCAGGAAGGTTCGTGGTACCTTTCCACCCCAAAATCTCTTTCGCTGCTCTTGGTTCTGCATAGAAGTGCTGCACAAGCAGAGAGACAATGTCAGATAATTCCACAGTCAAGGACACAAACAGGCTGCGATTCGGAACTAATGACATTGTCAGGCTGTAAATTATTTCTTGTGAAGTCTATCTGTCGCCGGACGAGGTTTCTCTCGCTAAATGCTAATTAATTCGTATCATTGCACGCTTTCCTATCACTGTATAAAAGGGGGCTACTCTGAGAATTATTGTGACATACATAGGTACGGAACGGGAAGGCTTTCTTGGCATCTACTCCAACTGTCTTGGGATCGTAGTGCACGATATTGACGTCTCGGCCAGCAGCCTTAGCACATAGCCTTGCCATCCCATCCAATGTCACGGCTCGGTCGCTGACACAGTTGAAGATGTTTCCAGATGCAGCAGCTGGGTTCTCAACGGCAACAGTGAGCATAGATGACAGGTCCCTAACATGGGAAATGTTGGTCAGCTGCATCCCTGGACCGGGGATCAGTATGGGCCTGCCTCGGACGATGCCTATTTTACCACCATGAAAGTTAGATTCTTGTGATAGAATTTCACTTGCTGCAATGCTGAATGGCCATTCACTAAATACAAAGTCGACAAGAACAACAAAAAAAGGTGGTTAATTTTGTCGGCATTATCTCTGATTTGATCTGCACATGTTTGAAACCTGAGTACAGCTAGCAATTGGAACAGGATTGGTCTTAACAAAATTTAGCTAGTCTCAATGACGTTCGGACGTGAAAACAGTCTAATCAAAATGAGCGCTGGACAAAACGGGAGAATAGATGCTAGGATGAACTGTAAAGTGATAGGACTCTACCCTTTTGCTGTCAAAATCTACATTTCCATCCCCTAAAAGAGCTAACTGGTGAGTCTAGGCGTGGTGTTTGTGAAGAGCCGGCAGGTTCATGTTTGTCAAACATCAGAGATAATTGTTTTAGCTTCATCTAGGCTATAGATATTTCACAAAGGTATCTTTATGAGGCATACGACAGTAACCACGGCGGGGGTGGTGAGGAAAAGTGTCTCTGAATAATTCCGCTGGAGGCTTCGTACATGGATACAACTCCTTTTCAGGCCAAATATGACAGAAAAGTAGTCATTAATAAATTTCTGAGCAAAGACTTGAGATCAATACTTACGATCGAAGAACCACTCCTCGCAGTCTTTGTTGTTGCCCGATCCAATCATGTACTGTGGACGGAATGATGCCCAGTTGTCGAAAATCTCTGAAATGTACTTCTCCACTCCAACATGACCGGCATCAGCTTTCACAACATCCTGTAATAGGTTCAATTTGAACCAGTTCAGTTGGATATCCTATGTCTCATTTGTGAATCTATGTCCTCATCCCCAGTTTAATCATACCCCTTCAACATGAGGCGGTTCATCAGTCGGCTTATAGATTCCGGCGCTGCTGATGAAGAGGAATTGCTTCACTCCGGTGCTCTTTGCCCAATCTGCTACCGGCCTGTTCGTGCATACAAGAGCGTCTGCCTATATTAATATCCTATCTCTCTTCGACTTCTTTTCCAAATGCTTGCAGAGCAATGCAGTAAACCGAACTACCAGCATTCAAAGCATCGAACTTCATCATAGATATCGTGAAAAGTAAGAGGGAAAATGAAGCGCGAGAAGATTGCACGAGCAATTTTCAAAGCGTTGGTCCTTCTCAATCATCCAATTTCACTTATTTGATCAATGTTCAAGATAAAGGAGAAAGCGATGATGGGTGACGATTAATTAGCAGTTGGTCATCGAGCCGGTCGATGGCGTGATGTCTTCAACGTTAATTCAATGTCCAAGAAAACTATGAACTGTCACAGAGATGAAAAGAAGAAAGATCAAGGAGCAATAACAAGAACAAGAACAGAACCTGACAGCATCCAAGTCCTTGCCATTGTTGTCAAGAACCGCATCAAATGCTTCTCCTCCCACCGCTTTCCCCACATCCCCAGGGTCTCCCCACACCGTTTTCCCCCTCCACTCACGATTTCCTGCAATACAACATATAAATAAATGACTCCAAACAGAGAAATTTGAAAGTTCATAATTCACTGCAGAGTCCCGAAAGCACAGACACTGCAGCACAACACACATCCGACACGAAACTACGCAAGAGCAATGCAATGCTGTTGCTAAAACTAAGTGCCGGCTATTGCCAATATCAGACGTTCAACAGAACTTCATGGATTGTGGAAAGCGCTGAAATTTGCGAAAATAAAGCCGGACCGAGAATCGGTTGAAAGGGGGTTTCTTCATCTTGTCGGAGCCCTCCTCGCCGACGGTGAGGACGGTGACGGAGTGGCCGGAGGCCAGGAGCTCCTTGGCGAAGTAGAAGCCGATGATGGCGTGGCCACCGCTGTTGGTGTTGACGATGAGCACCTTCTTCTTATCGGCGGCGGCGGCATTGACATAGAAGGAGGAGGAGGAGGAGGAGGGGGCAGAGTGGGGAGTGGAGTGAGGCCTCGCCAGGAAAGAAGGAGAGGAGGGGGAGATGGAGAGGGAGAAGGAGAGAGGAGGAGAGGAGCGAGGGAGAGAGGGGAGGGAGAGGCGGGGGGTATGGGGAGAGGAGGAGGAGAGGGAAGGTGGAGAGAAGAGGAGAGAGGAGGACGAGGAAGCGAGAGCAGCCATTGATCCTTTGGATGATCCCCTTCTGCTTCTGCGTCTCCGCTCAGGAGATATGGGAGCCAGCAGTTTTTGTTTGTTTTGGATAGGAAGGAGGGATTCGGTTGGCGAACCGGACCGGAGCCTAACTGCCTGCCTGTCCGGTTCAGTTAATACAGTTTATCTCCCTCTCTTTTTCCTCTTGTGCTTTCGTTTTTTTCAGAGTTGGAAGATTTCAGAGAAATGTGGCAATTTGGCTCAGCTCCATCAGGCTTTTAGCATTAAAGAAACTTACACACACACATATATATATATGCATGTTTGAGGTGTTTGATGTTGGCTATTAATAAATTAATCCTACCTTGAATGTGAGGATCCCTCATTGGATTGGGTGGCTATCGCCCTTGCTTGGGTTGGCGAGGGTAGCCCTTTGCCAATCCAGGTTTGTGCATCCCTCGATCGAGGGCATTGACCTCCATTGGTGAGGGACGAGGCTCAACAATGGCTGGTAGAGGAGAAAAGGTTAAAAGGAAGCAAAAGGGTAGTAAAGAAGGAAAAGAGAAGAAAGGAAAAATGGGGAACATAAAAAAATTTAAAATTTTGAAAAATCATTGAAAGATGTTCTCTTTAGTGCTGGTCGTGCCATGAAAGACGACAAGCGTTCACATGAACGATTTTCAACTAAAAAATTACTCATATGGACTTAATTGACAAAAATCTGAAAAGGTTTAAATTTCAATTGATAAAATTAAAAAGTTTAAACTGAATTAAAAAAAAATGTAATAAATTTAGGACCTTGACAATTTTTCCCTGGTAAAAGAATGTCAAACTCTTCTTCTTTTTTCCTTTATCTTTGTATAACATAATATTGAGGAAATTGCAGGCTTTTCCATTTTAAAAAAGAATGAGGTCTAAATCAGGTCCTCTATTTTCTTGCATTTCAGTAATTTTAATTCCTTGACTTTGTTCTAGCAATCAATAGTTCTAATTGATTCGATTTGCACAATCAAGCTTTTCGGTCACCTAATTACCTACGCGAGAAAAATTGTCGAGTCACATATTTAACATCGTGCTTTAGGAACCACATCAAAATGATAAGAAGAAAAGGAAAAATGAGAAAAAGAAAATGAAAGCACGAAAGAAGAGAGGCTCCCAAGACTCAATTCAAAATCCTTTCGTTGACAACTTTGACTAGTTGGTGAAGCTACTTTGAAGATTGGGAGGCCCTCTTGAACAATTTCAGAAAAGCACAAGGACAAAATGGGGCCATGTAAATTGCAGAGACGGAATTAAACATTCGACTAAAGAAAATTCTGAAAACTTTAGTGTCATCAACGGTTAGACTTATAGTTTTTATCTTCTGAACATAACGTTCACATGTTATTCGAGTGGCATCGAAACCTTCGAAAAACGATGAACTTGGGTTCTACCAACCGATTTAAACTAGACCCGCTCAAATGCAAATTGAAAGGCTGGCCTGTAGATCTCAACTTGATCTCACCATAGCTCACAAAGGAGGGGCAAACCTGGCCCAAGGCAATGCTAGTCTCGTCCTCATTTTGTCTTTCCAAAACTAGGTCGCTTGCCTTGTCCAAAAAGGTGTCAAAATTTTCGAAAACAGGTAATTCCATTATCTTACAAAGGAATTCAAAGTGGAGCTTGTCATTGGCCTTAATTTTATTACTCAAGCCTATTAATCATAAGAAAATATTTATAATTTAATTACATCATTGAGTCTAGATCTAGTTAAATTTGGGTCAAACTAACCTTTATATAAGGACATTTCTAAATAATAATAATAATAATAATAATAATAATAATAATAATAATAAAAAAAGCTGCATATATCAAAACTTGTTTACAAAATTGGTTTGTCAAAAATGCATTATGTTATTCTTGATTTTTGAATGAGTCCTGCTAATTTGAAGGGTCATTCACAATATGACACATCACTTAATAAATCGATTTTATTAGTAGTTTTACAAAAAATCTCAAACCCATACAACATGGTACAATGTATTAGTTTAAAATTTTCACAACAAAATTATTAATTTGGGACAACTAAGGCACTCTTGTACCAATTTGAAAATTTTGATGGTATTATCCCAAAGAAGTCCCATCAACAAGGCTCCCTCAGAAGGCGCGCTCACGAGTAAAAATCCTTCTTTACTTCATTTATCTTTTTGACTTTTTGGATGCGGACCGGATTTTCTTATAACCAAGATTCACGGGGTTTTCTAGTTAGATGAATTTAATTTAAATAATAAACATATATATTTTTCTATAATATATATTTTTTAAAGATTTCGGATATCAGAACGTTACCCCCAAATCGGCGCCCTCCATTTAAAAGCCACTTCACCTTCTTCTCCATCAATCTCTCTGTCTCCCAAGTCAAGGCACGCTGAAACTAGCCGTTACTCTCTCTCTCTCTCTCTTCTTTATCTCTCTAAAGCTCCCATGGCTGCTTCAGTGGACTCCCCTCCACCTCCCCACTTCAAGGTATCCCCATCTCATCTTTTTTCGACGTGGGTATTTCAAGCGAGATCTTCTTACCGAAACTGGGCGTGTTTGATCGGTTGCAGGACGGCGCGGGCGGCGGCAGCGGCTTCGCCATGGGCTCTTCTCCTACCCTCTCCGCTTCCCCCCTGTTCAGCCCCTCCTCCGACAAGCGCTTCTGGAGCAGCCTGCGGTGCCGTGTCGACGCTCTCCTCGAGAATCGAGACCGCCGCGGGGCCGCCGGTGGTGGCAGAGCAGATGGAGGCAATGGGATGAAGGAGGACTCGATGCTCTTGCTCAGAGGGTTCGACTCTGTCGCCCACAGTCTGTCTCAGCTCTCCGACAACATCGACAACGCCCTTCAGGTGAAATTGGATTTTCTTCCGGCGTTTTCCCATTTGGGGTTCTCGATCCGTGAAAAATGTTGATCTGAAGAGTTTCAGAGCGTTCGATGATGGCGGTCGTGTAAATTTTGAGGCTTTTGCGGCTGATTCCTCCCTCTGTTTTTCATCAGGGAGCTAGAGATCTGGCAAAGCCGCCTACTCTGACGGCCATCTTCCACAGCAATCTTAAGAAGAGTTCAGATGAAAGCAGAGAAACAAAGCAACATTCCGGAGAAGACGGAGAAGAAAAAGAAGAAGAAGAAGAAGAGCAAAAGAAGAAAGTGTCGAAAAGAAAGTTCGATTCGAGCAATTGCCCCGAAGAAGGCGATTCGCAGGACGAAAATGCTCCAAGCCCGAAACTCGCAAAGCTGAACAAAGCCAAAAATGTCTGTAAATGTCGATTTTTTTGCTCTTTTGTTGTCTTAAATTGACCATCTGATTTGTCGGTACCGTTTTGAGCTGACTTAGGCTTTTCGTGATTTGGGATTCTTCTTCAGCTTGCAGTGTCTATGGCAACAAAAGCGGCCTCGTTCGCGAGGGAGCTGAAGTCGATCAAGTCGGATCTGTGCTTCGTGCAGGAGCGATGTGCTCTGCTTGAGGAGGAGAACAGAAGGCTTAGAGATGGGTTTTCCAAGGGGATTAGGCCTGAGGAAGACGATCTGGTACTTGGTTTCATTACAATATCTTAATTTAAATTATTCGAGTGTCTCACAGTGCTTGATCATCTTGTCTACTGATCCTGAACACAACCCGTCTCATGAACACAACTAGTGTCTCTATCTTAGGACCAAAAATCAAAGATTGTACGTCTGTTTATGGAAGTGGGAATTACAGAGATGTACAAACTTGCCTGCCCATGATGCAGTTCAATTTGGTTGGTCTTGTTTCTGATTCTTTCCCTCATAAGAAGAGGAAATCTGCTCAGAAGTTTAGGATTATAAACTGAGTTACTGCTTACTAGTTTAAGCACTTGTTGCTGCAATTGACATTGAGTGGTGACAGAGCAGAATTTGCAAGTGGTAGATATTGCTGATAGACTAAACATGGCGGATCGCGCTTTTTGGCAGGTGAGGCTTCAGCTGGAAACCCTACTGGCTGAGAAATCCAGGTTGGCAAACGAGAACGCGAACCTGATTCGAGAAAACCAGTGCCTCAACCAGTTGGTCACGTATCACCAGCTCACCTCACAAGACCTCTCGGACTCGTATGAGCAAGTCATGCAGGGCATGTGTTTAGACTTCTCATCTCCGCCGCCTACCATAGCTGAAGACGAGGCAGAAGATGGTGATGACGATGGAGCTTCCGCGACTCCTGGGGACGACATTTTCAGTTTTTCCACTTCTCTCGACGGGAGTTTCCAACAGGAACTGTTGTAGGAAGTGGAAGTGGAAGTGTTCATTGTATCAGAAGTCCCAGAAGTGCAGCAACAAAGGCTTTGTTGCCTAATTTTGGTTTTGAATTGGGAATTTGTGGATCAGCCCTTTCCACAAGTGATAATGTTAGAATTTTGTACTAGCCAATATCAATAAAATTCTTCATGAATTTGAATGAGAAGTATATGCACTATCCTTCACGTTTTGAATTGATCAACATCAGCAGTTACATTCCGGACTCTAGTTTTGCCAGCTAAACCAGATGCTGGAAACGTGCATATATCTACCACCACAGAAGGTAGCAAATCAAGCAGATTAAAGGCGAAATGTTTCACCATTTGTGTGTCATATATCCTGCAGAACTCGATGCAGAGATGGATCGAGAATTTCCCGGATATCAATCTGTTAGTGAGTCTGATAATCGTTAGATCAGGAGAGCCAAGCTGACTTACCTCCATTTAAGCTTTTGGACTGACTGTTGCCGCGTCGGTTAACTGATATAGCACGTGACTTTCTTAGTAGATGCTAACTCTGAGAGAGTATACTCAGTTTCTAGTTGACTGTTGGGAAAGTATTGATTGGGAGGAAGAAGAATAAAGTCGGACTTGGAGGCATGAATACTGTCTTTAAGGAATTATTGCCTTACAATGTTGCTAATAGTTAATGGCAAAAATTCTCCAAGATACAACATTGCAAAATAGGCTGAAGGTGGCAGCCTTCTCACATTTGTTTCCGTGTTGCTTCAAGGTTTCTTTTGTTCATCCCTCAACAAGGCTTGATAGACCTGTCTCTTTATGCTAAGGTCAAGGTGCCTAAAAAGTTTAGAATATGTATACAAGAAATATGACCACACCTCTTGTTCGAATATCCCTCTACAGACTTTTCTAGTTCAAATGACCTAATATGTCGACAACGTACTCTTAATGATTCAGTCACTTCAAGGGAGCCTGACAGGCCTTATCCTGCGATGGTACATCACAAAAAAAATCAAACTTCTTGAAAGTTGGGAGGATGTAATTGACGCCTTTCTTCAGCAGCTCGAATTCAATATGGAGATCACTCCACCATGTCAGAATCTAGTCCACACAAAGAAGAAGAAAAGCGATTTTTTTAAGGATTACGCCACAAGGTGGAGAGTTGTGGTTGCCCAGATTAGCCCGGAACCACCGGAGAATGAGTTGATGGACTGCTCATGAAGACACTTCCGCTTGATCTGCTGTGTTGTTCAATCAGCTTATCCCTATTGATGGGCGAATTGAGGTGGCCTTCCGAGATGGATGGGCCACTGAGCAGGCCTCGAGTACTAGCAGGTTCACTGCTAAGAAAGAGGAGCCCATAACTGAAGTCAATGTGGCTTACACCCAACCGAACCATGACAATCATAATCACACTCCAACGATTCAAGTTGCTGGAGGCCAACAAGATGGAAGAAGCCACTTCTCCGATCAACAAAAAGGTTCTAGGAGACGTCAATTCACACCTCTACCGGACCTCTGTCCAAAGTCTTGCTAGTCGTCCGAATGAAGGGACTACTCTCTAATGAGCCGGGGCGAGGAAATGCTAAGCTCTATTCTAGATATAATGCCTCTTAAGAAGTACGATTGCTAGTTGTATCTTGGTTGGACGTGATGTCCTCTCCGAAGAGCGAAACGTGTTCAACACTTCTCACCAACAAGAAAGTAGGGGGTCAAGTAAAAAAAGGTGACCACAATGTGAAAGGATAAGGTACACTTTGTTTCTTAACAATAATTCTGGAAATGCCTCTTTTCCTTCTCCCTTGCAGATGGCAAACTGAGGGGTATATCAGAAGACTTTGATGGTGATAGTGAACCAACTAATCCGATCAAAATAGTAACTCGATGGATGACCGAATTTCTCCAGTCCCAGCTTGCATTTTATTTGTATTACGTAGTGTCTTATTTATACACATTCTCTTTTGCAGGGGTAAGAGCAAAAGCAGAGCGCCTATCAAACCAAATATTAGATTTCCAATCCTAATTGATCATTCATGTGTCATTTTCCCTTCAAATAGTGCCTCTGGGTTTGGTCTTCTAGATATCTTCAAGCATGATAGGTTATTTATTTTGAAATTACAAACTTTTTCGTGCTTAAAATCGATAAGCTCATACATTTTGAAAAGAGATTTTGTTTGCAGATTTTTGCTTGTTTATTTCACTAATTCCACATAAGATTGTCAAAATTGACCAATTTAATGAATGATGTGGAATTACTTGGGTATAATAAATGAGACGTATTAAGATGATGAAAGGCAAGCCCTGTATTGTACACAATCTCCTATTTATATACTGTGAAATAAGCAAAAAAATTCCACAACTTTAATATAAAGGTTTTTCTTGTAAAAAGGTACACAAATCGCAATGATGAGGACATTTTACTTCTTTATTCTAAACACTAGGATACGTTTGGTAATATTCTATTATTGAGAGCAATTTCTACTCAGAAATAATTTTTATTTTATTTTGTTTCTTAGATAAATTTTTGAGCATTTGAATGTGTTTGGTATGACCTTTAAATTTTTTTGTGACTTAAAATTTTTTAATACTTTTATTATATTTTTCTCGAAATTTAAAAATTTATTATATAACTTTTTTTATTTTTAAGATATGAAATTTATCTTTTTAAATTTTTTATTATGTGACTTATTAATTTCTTTTAATTTTTATATCATACTTTTATTATATTTTTCTCTTTTAATTATTTAATAAATTTATTATATACTTTATTTTATTTTTAAGTTATTATATAATTTTATCATATTTAAATATAATTTTTATTAAATAGGCCCTAAAGATAAATCATTGCTTAACCCATTTAAGCGTGAGTATTTAGAGAATTCTTTTATATTACTTCTGCCAAGGACCATCCACATAGGGGCAGAGTGGAGGCAAAGTTGACATTACAAGATGAGAAAAATGCATAAAATTTTCTTGCCCTCACTTGTATCAACTTTCGAGTGTTTTTATTACAAATGAACTCAAATGGGAATTTAAGTAATTTAGATGATGATGAATATTTTTTTTCTATCATATACACTTTTATTTATTGCATAGCCTAATTGAGCTTGCAAATATATTTATGAAAACCTGGGGGCAAGCAAATGAATTACTCTAGAGAGAGAGAGAGAGAGAAGAAGAAGAAGAAGAAGAAGAAGAGCGGCCGAATGCCCAATTGTCAGAAAGAATGAAAATATGGTCAAAGGCCAAGTTTGCAAAGATCATTCCCAACGGCGAAGCACCTATTGTCGAAGTTGCAAAAATCAAGTTTCGGACTCTCGTATTTAATGAAATATCTACACAAGAAGACAAATCCCCAATGAAGGACCATATTGTTAATGATGTCGAGATGGTCACCAACTACAATACTTTTTCAATGAAATTGTTTTGGGTGAAATGAATCCTTTCATTTCTTAACTCATTAATTGGGCTTACGTATGTCTCTCATAAAAATTCTTCAAATTAAGGCATTTGAATTAATGTAACGATTCGATAATAATAATAATAATAATAATAATAATGTAGCGAATTTAAATGTTAACAAGCATAGCTCGAAAATGTGTGAGCAAGATAGTTTCCATCTCATTTACAAGGTTCATGACTTGCGGTAGAGATGATGAATAATAATTTTTCTTCAAATCAGTGAAGGGAATTATCTTTTTACTAAGCCGTTGATCAAATCTACATTATGATCTTCATAAAAGCCCTCAGAGATTTCTAAAATCTTATTACTTGCAAGAAAACTCAAACCCTTGTCGACATGATGATAATGGTAAAATTGAGTGATTCTCGCATTAATGGACATAATAAAATAGCTTCCCCAGATGAAGAGTGAAAAGTCATTTCTAACTAAAATTTCTCATTTAACATTTTAAAAGAAGTCCACATCATGGGTGAATTTTCTGAACAATGATTTTCTTAGCGGAAATTTGATGATGCATATATGAGGAAACCGTTATGCATAAATCTCATTAGAGTTGACAAAAACCTCAGGAATTTTAAAATGTGTCTAAAATAGCTTTAATTGTCTATCTCTTTGATGAATGCATAAGACTATTGACCCTAATATTCTCCGACAAGTAAAATTTCCTCAAAGACTTAGGATGCCTGGCGTTCAGGCTGCTATTCGAAGTCTTGGGTTTGTCTATACACTTTGAACCTCCGGGACACCTAAAGCAAAATCCAAGTATCTCACAGAAGCTCTTTTTGAATATTCGAAATGGAATCCGTATATTTCATACAAATACTTTTACAAATGTTCGAAGTAGAATCCAAATATTTTGTAAAAAGAATATCCGAAGTGAAATTCGGATATTTCAGGAACTCTTTTCAAATATCTGAAGTAAAATCCAAACATTTCTTGAAAAAAAAGAAGACATTTTTCAAATGTTTTTAAGTGAAATCCATGTATTTTGTAAAACCCTTTTCGAATGTCTTAAGTGAAATCCAAATAACTCATAAAACCCCATTTCAAGTATCCGAGAAGAAATCTATGTATTTTGTTAAAGCACCTTATGAATAATCCGTAAAGACGCTTCTCGAATGCTTGAGTAGAAATCTAAATATTTCCTGAAAGCCCCTTTCGAATACCTGAGGAGAAATCCAGATCTCAAGTCAAGACACTTTTTCGAATACCTTGACATGTTGAAACGTCAATAAGGGCTATTTCCTAATTTGAGAAACAAGTTGCCACTGAAGTTCAACGATTGCATTACTTCTGAAAGAGTCTTGAAACGCCAATCCACTCAAGTTGCTTTTTAGACAAAACCAACTAGAAAGCTAAAGAGAGACTTCAACTAGAAACTGAGCGAAAGGGCGGATGCACAAGATGCCTCAACAATGCACGTACCATGAACAAAACCAGCCAAAAAGCTAAAAGAGATCTCAACTAGAAACCGAGTTGCGCTCTGATAGAGTCAGGATCTAATGTGAGGTACTATAGTCAGTTAACCGACATGCTAACGAAGGAAAAACCTAATGCCATTGAGGAACTCTTTTCTTCTTTTATTTTTGGCTTGGCATGCCTTTGAGAAACTCAGCTCTTCTTGGTTTCATCTATCGATCTCTTCCTCTTCCTCTCTTGGGAGAAGCAGTATTTCCAACTGCATCCGGAGAGAAAGAACCATCACGCATGTTTGGAGAAGTAGCATTCCCCACTGCACCTGGAGAAAAAGAACCATTCCGCGTGGTTTGCTTTCCATGAGCAACTGTTTCAGCAGGTTTAGTCAGATCGAATAGCACGACCATTTGTTTCAGTTTGTCCAATACTTCGCTGAATATGCGGTTCCCTTGCTCATACTGCAGGTAGAAGAACAAAAGTAAAGTACCGAGAAAGAAGAAGCGCGATCAGTAAAGGTTAGATAGAACTGTATTTTCAGGTGATTCCAAAATTTGAATTAAATGAACAGAAAGATCAATTACTGTACAAGTTTCCAGCATACTGCTCAATTACTCCAATTTTTATTGGAGCACAAGTCATGCAGCATATAAAGGATACAAGAGACATGTTAATAACAGTGCACTACAAAAGAGAGAGAAAAGAGCAACTCCACAAGTGAGATCGAGTAGATCAATGCCATATGCAGATCTCACACGCATATTAACTAAAGTAGTTAGCTGAAACAGGAAAAAGCTCTCGAATATAAACAGATCAGAAGTACAAGGTCATAAAGTTCTTACTGAAGCATAATGACTTGCCAACAAATGCTCCTAGACTTTATAAAAGCATGTATAATCAAGAAAACTCTAGCATTTGCAAGGAAAAGCCAGAAGCCCAATTCAAGATTCTATGCTATTCAAACTATGGAAAAGCAAACAAACACCGAGTGATGGTAAGCATGCTAATTCAATATTCTAGTAGATAAAATTTAAGTTAAGTTCACCTTGAAATGGTCAGAAGGGGAATGATGTAATGCAAATTCACGTTTTTCAGTGAAATGCAAACAAAAACAAACCTGACTCTTTCAGTGAAACAGGCTAGTGTCTTGGTAAGGCTCATTGGTCAATAATAGCAGCAGTTCAAAAGCTATCAATTGAAACAGCAATTTTATCATATGCAGCAAGGTTTTGGAAGTTCAAACAAGCCACAAGACAAGATCCATGCATATTGCACACTCCCAAAACATACCATTTCAAGTTTGCTGACAGCATTTTCTAGCTTCACGGTAAGGAGATGATTCTCATGTAGCAGGGCTTCAATCTGCATTTATAGTCAAAGAAATAGATAAGCAGAAAGCAAAAGTGTAGTCGAACTACTTTCTTGCTAGAAACAGGAGAATTGGCAAGGCGGCCATAACAACAACCTTCTTATCACAATCCATATGCAAAATTTTGTATTTAGGATCTGCATTGGAAGCACTTCCACTCGGGAAAAAATCCCCAGCCACCTGTGCCATTATAATAAATATGATGTTCGCAAATATCATCAAAATCATTCCACAAGACAGCATAAAAAGTATAAAGAGTTTTCTGCTAGACCACGTAAATGAAGGACTATTGGACCTTAGAATTGGAAGGAACCATGAAACTTGCTAGCAGTTCCACTTGTTTGAGCAGGTAATTGACTTTTGCCTCCAAACTCATTTCACTCAAGCTTTGCTTTTGCAATGGATCTTCTTCAGGTAAAGGTGACCCATCTTCGTTCTCACTGTCAATGGCAGTTATATCTTCAAAAACAGGTCCTATGTCCTTACACCTAGCGGGAACCACAGCATTTTGAAGACGTCCAGATCGGCGGATCGAACCGTACTCCTCTCTAGACTTCTTATAGGTCGACAAGCTGGCAGGTGCTTTCCTTTTAGGCTTTGATGTTTTTTCCACAGAAGGGTCTGCACTCTGTGGCATTGGTTCCGCTTTTTCAAGCAAAGGATTTGGATTTGCAGACTGCGTTTGTAGTCCATTTGGTGGCGATTTTGTACCTTCAGGCGGCAACTCTTCATTCCTCTCAGGGACAATTCCGCTTCCAACCTTTTGACAAAGCCACAAAAAAACAACAACTGCTAAACTTCACAAGTTGGCTACTCTTGAAATTCATTACTTCAGGGCACTTGTCGAGCATATTAGATAAAGAAGAACTCGACTTTTCGAAGCACTACTAATTGCGCGTATCACAAGAAAACCCATAAGCTCAGAAATTCAATTACCAGAGGGCACTTGTTACCAAAATCCTTGAAGATTCGCGTTTCCCCATGGGATAAAAGAATTCCCTAGAGACCTCTTGAAATGCCTACACTTTCCTCATCATACTATAAATACAAGCTCTAACATGTCTTGAAATATGGGCATTCCTTCAAGCAGCCTCTAACACCATTCCATATCCTAACTAGAACATACTTAGCACAGTAATGGTGAGAACAGAAAAGAACGAGAACAGGTCTTTGAAGAGGCGTAAGCCATCCGAGCCTTCGCGCGACTACACTCTCAACTACAAGCAAACAAAACAAGCCACTCTACAGAACCGCCCTTCACAAAACCTACATTTGCCACCCTCGCTAGCGCCAGAGCGATCGAAACAGACCCAATGGGCGTCGACGGAGGGGACACATCGCTCGTCCCGCATAACACGAACCGAAAAGGAAGATCGACGAACGGCCCACGCGAGTCGGAACCCTACTCAGGAAGACGCGCATTCGACCCGATTCGAAGGGCGAAAGCAGAAAACCCAGATGAAAAAAACCGAGAAAGCCAGCGTCGGTCGACGACGGAAGGCGACAGGGCATCGAAGAGCAGCAACGCGGGAAGACCCAGAAGCAGAGCATGAAAAGGGAGCGGCCTTTACCGGCTGAGCCTTCTCTCCAGCCTTCGCGACCTTCGGTTTCCTCTTCATGGCGCTCCACACACACTCTCTCTCGCTCGCTCGTCGTGCGAGAACCGGAAGGTCTCCTTTTATGGCGTCCGTTCAGGGGGCGCTTCGGAGACCGCGCCGGCGACGGCGGCGACGGCGGCGGCGACGGCGATCGCGGTCCCTCCACGTATCGGGACGCTATTCGAACTCGAAGCCCGACGGAAATGACGCGTCGCGATGATGCGGCTCCTTTATTGTTTCCATCCCGTACGTGATGTCTCGATCGGACGGCGCGGTCGCGGCTCTCTGGTTCCGAGGGACGATCGCGGCCGTCGGTTCGTTTGAGAGCTGGGGATCGGCTCGGCTGTTTCCCGCCCTCTCCCCGTCGGGCTTCGAGCGTCCGCCAGGCTAGTTGGTGCTCTGTCCATCGAACGGGGTATTTTTGGAAATAAAAAATATTTTTCGAAAAATATATATATTTTTAAAATCGTTTGAAACAATAAGTTAATGAAAAATATTTTTATCCTTGATATCAATGACAATGAAAATATTTTTTGTTTATTCAATTTTGTGGAGGTGAAGGTAATTATTTTTAAGAAAATGTTTTCAAAATCATTCATTTTTAACAAAATAAACGCATCCTTAGAAAAAGATTTTATTAACAACTGTTTCATTAAGAGTCGTCATCTCCAATGCAATCTTTCTTGCGATATTAATGACATGAATATAAAAAGCACAAGTATTTCATTATTTTAAACATGGTTAACAAGTTTTTTGAATGCCCTTATTGATGGAACCTATTGAAAATAAAAAATCCTCAATATCCTATTATCCTAATTTTGCAGATGAAATCAAAAGGCTCACCGTGGGCTTAGAAAAATGTTAGGCGTACATCTATGCTGTTAGTCTCTGCTAATAATTGAATGAACGGAATGATGACTTCAACTTTACACTTATACTAAAACCGTTCCATGAAAAGCCCTTTCATATATTAGTAAAAATGTGTGAATAAGATATTATTTTAAATAAAGATTTGAAATGACCGGATTTATCTCAATTAAATGCCCGACTAGCAGGCCACCCGAATCTTTCCCTGCTAGCAAGTTCCAACTAGTGGAGCAGGGGCACTTTTGTCCAAATTAATTATGGGAAGAAATCTTTTGTTTTTCTTCCTTTTCTTTTCCTCTTTATTTTTTGAGAACTAGGATGGTCGATTTGCTTCTCCATTCCATCGATCAAGTCTGGTTCAATCATCACCTCATTCTCAAGGTACGAGTTCTATATTCGTATGCTCTTTTGGTTTACTAATTTGTGCTTCTATAGCTCTTTTTCCACTTTGATCTGGCGAACTTGGCTGTAATTGCATTTCTCTGGAACATGACGTTGTTTCGTGAAGAATTGAGCAATTGTTCTCATTAGGTGGGAAAAAGAGCTATAGAACCTCAATTAGTCGATAGTCACAGTCCCTTGTTCTTGCAATGGATACAAATTACTTCATAATTTGGATTTAGCAATTCGCAAACGAGGGTCACATCTTAAAGTCCCAAGATCAAAATTTGGTTTTAGCTAACTTTTGTGAACGACAGCAAAGTCAGGGCAGGTTTCTTCTATACATAGTGAGTATAATTTGTGCTTCCTTTACGAGAAATCCGCATCACTAGATGTGAGAACACCAAGGAACCAGCATCAATCTTAGACATGCCTCAGTTGTGGCTTAGTACTTGCATTGATGGTTGAGTAGAGGTGTGTAATCGGACTGGGTATACCCGGTTCTCGTATTGACCAACTCGGAAAATAAGGTTGGGAACTGGTTCCCAAAATTCAGAATCGGTTTGAATCGGTCCGGAAATAGATTCCAAGTGATTACCCACTCGAAAACCGATTTCTGGATCGGTTTTGGAATCGATTCCTAGACCGGTTTTATAAGTAGAGATCCAAAACTCTTTTTTTCCCCCGATTTCTATTCTTACTCTTGCAATCACACGACATTTTTCATCTTAGCTTTTTTCAAACACGCATGGCACTCCTCTTTTGCCATTCCTCTTCCTCACTTGCTTCCCTCCCTCACCGGCTCCCTCTCACACCGTCCGATGAACGGACGGTGTTCGTTGCCGCCAAATTCTTGTGTATCACATGGATTGGCTCACCTAATTTCTCTTTTGTAGGAGGAGTTATTCTTACATAAATGAGTAGCTTCATGTAGTAGTTATGGGAATGAGATTAATATTAGACCCATGTTTGTTACTAATTCTTTGCCTTATGATTTTATTTATTATAATTAGCCTTGTGGATCCTTAATTTTTTGTTTAGTAAAAAAGTTTATGCATTTATTTATTACAAGTGCTTAATATTTCAATACAAATTAGGAGGATTACGTTATTTTCTCACGTATTAATATAAAATCCGAAGTCGTATAGGATATTAGGAGATTACAAAACAGGTTTCAATGGAAACAGGGTTGACCCTGAAACCAGATTCGAAAAACAGGGTGGATCGAGTATAGGGTCTAATACAAACTAGGGTATAGGGTCTAGAAAAGATGAACCGATTATAATAGGGTTGGGTACAGGATCCAGGGTCCAAGTCTAGACCCTACCCACCTTGGACCCAATCACCCTTATGGCTGAGTATAGGTTGTGCACTTCAAGGCCTTTCATTTTTAGAACTATTTGATTTGGTAGGTGAGCTGTTATACACTCCTTAGTGAATTTCAACTTTCATGATCATCGTATAGTGAATTTCAACTTTCATGATTATCATCTTGCTTTCTTAATTGACCGACATGGTTGTAATTATTAGCTAGCAGGTTCTACTTCGGTTGATTCTATTGCCACGGTGATTCTTGACAAGTTCTATTTAGTTGATTGCAAATTACTTTGCTCAATTTATGTTGTGAATTCAATGAGTGGTACTTTTTAGTTTCATGAGGATCATATTGTTCTTCCCTTTTTGGATGGGTAATATGTGCTCAGGGGTTTCCTAAGAACCTCATAAACCCTTTGCGTTTGGCAATTATGACAAAATTCAGGATATGATAAAATTTATCATATCTTACATTTGGTGTTTGCTTACGACAGGATAAAGTTTGATAGAAGGGGAATATAAACTAAATAAAATTATCCCATGATGAATATATGATAAAAGTTGATAGGATTTCTAACGTTCATAGTAGGAAAGTTATTTTTCTCGAATAACAAACGTATTAAATTAACAAAAATAACTAAATTAAAATTATTCGACCAAAAAAAAAAAAAAATTGAAATATATTTGAATTATAATATAATAAATTCAAAATAAAAAATAAAAATTAAGTTATATTAATTTAATCTTATTTTACTTATATATTTGAATTTAATTCTATTTTAGAATAAAAATTCAATATATAAATATAAACATATATTTACATTTATTACATATTTTAGGTATTTTAATATTTTAGATATATTAGTATAGTTTACTATTTTATAAAATTTTATTAGAGAATGGTAGAATGGGAAGAAAGAAATAACAAAGAAATTAATTTAAAAAGAGAGGAAAATAAAATAAAAAAGAAAATAAAAATAAAATATGCAAAAGTGTCGCGAGAAATTTTTACTATTTTTGTTTGTAAAATTTTTGATTTATTTATACTACTATACCGTTTATACAAAATAATGTACATGATATGATATTAATATATTTAATTGCAATCATCAAACGATGGATAGAATAGTTGATAGGATATAGTAAAATTCGTATATTTCATATTCTATCATATTTAGTCATATCCTAATTAGAAATCCAGATATCAAAATGTAGCTTTTTAGTTTTCATGTATTAAGACATTTTGCATAGGGGTTATAGAACCACGTGAAAAGTTATGGTAAGTTTCAATCAAGTGGATCCGTCCATTAGGGATGATAGAAGGTGCCGTGTGCTCTTTTTGAGAAAATTGAGAGATTTTAGTATGTGGTGATATATATAAGCCTATTTACAGGCTTAGACAAAAGAAAATAAGGGAAATCAAATTAGATGTGCATAATCAAAATAGGTATAGAAAATTATAGAAAATATCATAAATATCTCTAAAATATATTTTAATATCGTTAACATCTCCCCTTAAACTCAAAGTGACATTGTCAATTGGAGTTTGAATTAATGTCACATAGTGCCACGAAAAACTTGTTCCTTTGACAACAATGCGATACAGGCTTGTTGATCTGTGGTGGGCGGTGGTGAGGCGGCATCTTCCAATCTGGATCATTTGAGGGCAATGAGTCATTTGGTGGTGATGTTGGCCTCTTGAAACAACACATGAAATGTCGAGGATTGGAATGGAAAGAGCAAGTGGCCAATGCGGCCGGCTTACGAAACAGTAACTAAGTGACACGGCTGTCGCGACCAATTTTTCGGGGTATGAACCACCTAGGGTTTGGCTAATGGATTGTTAAGCCTAGACTTAACTCGGGCTCTCCCAAGCCCATACCAATTCGCGACTTAGATTCAAGTTTTTAACATGCAATTGATTTTCAATTAGGAGTCGCCACTAATCAATTTATGGTAGGTCGATTAGACACCTAAGTAAAATAATGGGAGAATTATTTTACTTCTACGAACCAGAGATTATGGGTACGGGAACTTGGTTACACTAGATTTCTCTAATGCCCTTTCGGTACCATTCTTTTAATTTTGAAAAATGTTTGGCAATTGAATTGATTTTAAATAAACTTCCTAACATGTGAAGTGATCATACATGTGCGCATACCACCAATTTAACACTCAAGAAAGCAAATGAATAAATGATGCAGAACTTACCTCAAAACAACGAAAGCATCTGCAGTGTTAATTTAGAATTCACATCAGCAGTCCTAAATATGATTTCTAATTAACACGCAATTTTTTGTCTTGTTTTCACTTAATTAATGAAAATCATGCAATATGCAATGCAATCCACTAATTTAACATGAAATGATATGACATGGCAACATGACTTAGCTATATGACCTAAGCAATATGACATAACTAAGCATGTAATCTATCCTAAGCATGAGATGATTTATTCTAAATAATTTTTTTATTTCCCATGAGATTCGAAATTAAAAAAAATGCAACACTTAAATATGCAATCTAAATTAATCTAATGACCTAATTCTAATGACGGGCAATTTCTAATTAAATGCATCTAACAAAAATCACTAAATGACGTGCATTGTATGAATCTAATTCTATATGACGTGCACCTGGTTTTTATTCTAAATAAGCATGCAATTTATTCTAATATGCAATAACGTATAAAGAATGTCCTAATTCTACATGACATATGCATGATGACCTTTTTTTGTGTTTTTGTTTTATTAAAGTTTTCACATAATTAACATGCAATTCAAATAAAAAACTAACAACCTAAATGAATGCACTTTCTTTTTTGGATTTTTATTTAAAAATTTATAATAAGATTGCAATCCTAAATATGCAGGATGACAACAAACCTAATCCTAATTAAGATTTTTTTGATTTTTTTGATTTTTTATAAAAATAAGATTTGACTCAACCAACTCGACGATAGCAAATCAAACAAAAGATAAGATTGATAGCCAAAAATTGACGAACCATATCCCGCGCATGAGATCGGGTTGGTCAATTTTAAATTAAAATCGCAAATCGAATCTCGGGCTTGAGATTAGATTGTCGATTTTTATAAGGGATTGCGAGTCGGATTTCGGGCGCGAAAATCGGACCGTCAATCCCTAGCTTGAGGACTATTTCATATTGGGATATCAATGAACAATTCCACTAACACATAATATTAAAAAAAAAGTAAAATAAAAGAAAAGAAAAACCACCTAATCAGATTTTCTTTTTCTTTTTATGTTTTCTTCTTTTCCGGACACCGCTCGTGGATTTCCAAGGGGAGAGGTTGTCGGTTCGGCAAGAGGAACTCCGGCAGGGTGAACCGGCGGCGGCAAGTGGTGAAGAGGTGAATCGGCGGTGGGCGAGCGCACGGAGGTGAGTCGGCGGTGGCTTCGCGGCTGTGGTGGTGCGGTGCTCACTGGGCGTCGAAGCAGAGGGCTGTCCGTCGGGGCTTCTAGCAAAAGGCGGCAAGAGGCCTTGGGTAGCTGCGATGAGGAGCTCCGGCGTCTGATTCGGGCTGTTGGGCGCGGTGTCCGTGAGAGGATCGAATCGGGGCAATCGTGAACGGAACGACGGTGCGGTGTCCGGCGGGGAATCGGTCGCAGCGCGGGCTCCCGTGGGTCGCTCGGGCGGCGCAAATCGTGGTCGGATCGGGGGTGGCAACGCGTCGCGGTAGTGGCTGGCGGCGGGCGCGGGGCGGCGCAAGGGCGGCGGTGCACGGCAACTCAGCAGGCAGCGTCGGGCACCGAGTCGAACAGAGGCCGAAGGCGCAACCCGGAGAAGATTTGCTGGTGGAGCGGCGGTGGGGCTGTGCGAGGGCGACGAGCGTAGAGGAGCCGGCGACCGTCGGGAGAGCGTCCGGTTGCAGACGCGGGCGGCAAGGGTGAGGAAGACGATGAACAGTAAACGTCCCCTCACCCCCTGCCGGTTGTACTTTGCTTCTGCTTCACTTTTTCACTTTTCAGTTTTGGCTTTTTCCTTTTCTCTTTTGTTTTCGTGCAGGGTTCTTAGAAGAACGAAGAGAAGACCAAGGAAAAGCTTTTCTTTTCGGTGGAATTTTTTACCTAGCCGTCGAGAGAAGAAAAAAAAAACTCCCTAAACCCCTCGCACGCACGGCCTTTTATAGGGAAGGGAATTGGATTTTCAAATTCTTCATCGAATCAACCTTCGCAAATCTTTTTAACAAAATTCATCTCATATTGATAAGTATTCGAGATCAAGATGAAATTTTTTCTAAATCCAAATCTTTTAAAGACAAATCGCAATATTTTTTTACCCATCTGCCCTATCCAAAAAAGATTCATATCTCGGAAAAATTTTAAAATATTATATTCCCACAAGATAATTTTTAATTATTAAAAGCACGGGCTTGGGCCAACTGTTCGCTTCATGGGCCCGATCCATCTAATTTGAATATATCCGCCACCGGTCCAATAAAATGCAAAAATGCAAATAACAAAATAAATGCAACTTAAATCTATATGCTATGCAATTAATAAAATTAACCCATAATTTCCTATGCAATAAATAAATAAATTAAATCATCAAAATTTAGGTGTCAACAGCTGCCCCTTTTTGAAGGTGAACTCGTAGAGGTTGCATTCAAAGACAAATTGAAACCTAAATTTTGACCATGCACATGCATTGAATGACTTGATTTTTTTTTTTTTTTTTTTTTTTTTTTTTTTTTTTTTTCGGAAAATGAATTCCATTTTAAAATGCAATTAACATGATGCATGAAAATGCTAATGCAAATGCATGATGTGAAAGGAAAAGACGTACCTGCAATTTCTTACTAGTCAGTGCGGTAAAGCATCTTGAGGTACATGATAAATCTTTGTTTACTCCACAAGTACCCAACTCTCACTCGGGTTCCTTGAAGAGTGTAACATAGATTGAGACATTGAGATTGAGAAGAACATTCACATCCAAAGTGAAATGTTCAAAGAATTGAGTTGAGACATCAAGATCAGACCGAGATGTCAAAATTTTTTTAACTCAAAATGCCTAGATCTAAACTAAGGTATAACAAGAAGGATCGAAAAACATTCACATCCAGTGAAATGTTCAACGAAAAGAATTAAGACATCCAGATCCAAACTGAGATTTTTGAATTCGAAATACCTAGATCCGGACTAAGGTATAATGAAAAATGTCGAAAAAACATTCACATCCAAAGTGAAATATTTAGACGAAAATAATTAGGACATCTAGATCCCGACTAAGATGTCGAAATTTTGAAATCGAAATACCTAGATCCGCACTAGGTATAACGAGAATAGTTGAAAAGCATTCACATCTAGAGTGAAATGTTGAATGAAAATAATCAAGACATCCGGGCCCAGACTGAGATGTCAAGAGTTTGGGACTCGAAATACCTAGACCTAGACTAAGGTATGGCGAGGAAGATCGAAGAACATTCACATCCAGAGTGAAATGCTCTAACGAAAATAATCAAGACATCCGGATCTAGACAGAGATGTCATGATTTTGGAAGCTCAAAATACCTAGATCCAGACTAAGATATAACGAGAAAGATCGAAGAACATTCACATCCAGAGTGAAATGTTCAATGAAAAGAATGGAGACATCCGGATCCAAACTGAGATGTCTAATTTTTGGAAAATGGTAAAGAAACTTACCTGGAATATCTTACCTTCAAGGAGGGTAGAGTGATCCAAAGTAGTTGGTGTTACATATCCAGAACTCGTACTTTTCTACGGTCGCCTAAAATAGGGAATAGGTGTTGTCGAGGACCCGTACCATTCTACGGTCGCCTTGACGGAAAATTGATTTTTCAGGACCCGTACCATTCTACGGTCGCCTGAATGAAGAAATTGCTTTTCCAGGACCCGTACCATTCTACGGTCGCCTGTTAGAGCAATAAATGTTGTCTAGGACCCGTACCATTCTATGGTCGCCTAGATTTTGCTTGGCTAGGACCCGAACCATTCTTCGGTCGCCCAACCTTGCGAACACGGAATCATCCGACCAGGACCCGAACCATTCTTCGGTCGCCTTAATCGGATTGAATTTGGAGGAAAAATCTTTGGGGACAACTCCATTGAGTGTCGATGTAAAGGACTGCAGGCTAACGAAAGCACGCCGGTCGATATAATGGACAGCTTGACCAAGTCAAGTGTCGATGCACTTCCTTTTAGAATACCTGCACAATGACAAGTATTTTAGAGTATGGTAGAGATATACTTACTTGTTGATATCTCTAATTCTTGGGGATATGTCTTTTGGAATTTAGATATCCCTGTGGAGGCCTTTCACTTCATGGTGGAGGTTTCTCATCTCCTAATATCATGAAACATTCTGAAAGGAACTTGAATTAAGAGCTCTTCGCATTACCGTCATGATTTAGAGCAAAATGCATTCATCGAAGAGATAGACAATTTGAGCTACTCTAGAATGCACATTTCAAAATTCAGTGAAATTCTCATTAATTCAATTGGGTTCATGCATAATGACCTTTGCATCACCCAAATTTCCACTTGAGAGAATTATCATTCAAGACAATCTTCACTCATGACATGGATTTCCTGAGAATACCAAATGAGAGACCTTCAGTTAGAAAGGACTTTCACTCACTCTCATTTAGAGGCTATTTTATGAGAATCACTCCATCTCACTGTCATCATACTAACAAGGGTCCGAGTTTTCTCGTAAGCGGTACGACCTTACCAATCGAGAGGTCTTTAATAGGGACCGTAATGTGGGCTCGGTCAACGGCTTAACAAATGGACTCTTTGAGTCAATGCTATTGAAAGAATAGCTTATAATCATCTCCGGGTTTACAAGTCAAGAACCCTGCAAAATGAGAAAGAAGTAGTCTTGCTCGCACTCCTTCAAGCGATGATTAAAACATGTGAACCCCTATGTTAATTCAAGTGCCATAATCTGAAGAGACTTTGTAAGGAACGTAACATAGGTTAGGTTCATGGGTTGAGAAATGAAAGGATCATCAGGCTCAAAATGTGTGTAAATGGTGAAAGTTGGTGATCATCTTGGCATTGCCACCGGTTTTCTTTTTCATCATTGGGGATTGTCTTCATGAAATGTCCCATTGATTGTAAAAACTCAACTTTTGAGTTCTTTGAGTATTGCTCCATTGGGATTCAACCTTCTACAATTGATAGTCACCTTATCTTGACTCTCTTTTTTTCATCTATGGGCATTGGTCTTGCTTTTACCAGGCACACCGCTTTTCATGCCCCAAGTTCTTATTCATTTTTTTCACTTTTTTTCATGGGCATTGGCCTTGCTTTTACCCGGCACACTGCTTTTTCATGTCCCTTAGTTCTATTTTGATTTCTATGCATGCGTAAAATAATGACACTCGAACTTTCAAGGGTCTTCATCTGCCTTTTGCCTTGCCCCAGTGTGAGGGATGATCACCAACTAGGTTTAATGTGAAATGAATTCATAGGCTCAAATGGGCTATGCAATGGATAAAAGTGTGTATGATAGAGAAAGAACTGCTCTTCATCATTCTAAGGCACTTAAATTACCACATGAATTCAATGTAATAGCATGACAAGAAGATTGATGCAAGTGAGAGCAAGAAAATTTCAATCCATTTTCTTCACCTTATGGTACCATCTTACCTCCAATTTGCCCCATGTGGGGTGGCTCTTGATAGGGGTAATTTGAAAAGAATCTCCACAAGTGTATGGGGCTCAAAAGGGTTAAGCAATGTATCACATGTAGTGTTTGGGATAGAGAAATGAACTGCCCCTCATCATTTCGGTCATCGTACATTTTGCGAGAGAACTCTTTACCTTGTAAATATGGAACTTCCTACACTCATCTTACAAGTGTATAAGTAGAGGATTGTGTATAGGATAAGGCTTGCCTTTCATCATATTGACACGTCTCATTCAGCATTCTTAAGCATTGATGTCACTCCATTAAATTGTCTATCTTGACAAATCTCCACATGAAATTGGTGAGCTAAATCAATATGAAAATTTTCTTTTCAAAAGAGTCCAGCAACTTTAAGCATAAAAAGTGTTTGTGACTTCAAAACAAACAATTTACTACACTCAAACATGATTTCAAGCATTCATTCAAGGAATTGTCCCACAAAGGGATTGTCTCAGCAATGGATGTCCCTAGATTGCCTTTATCGAAAGGGAGTAAACACATAAATTGATCAATCAATGATGAAAATCCGATCTTTGATTTGATGAAATCTTGCTTTTACCCCTGCACAAAATAACGTGCGTGAATAGGATACTATGCAACATCAAAGTAAATTCAAATTGCACAACCATTTTGGCTCGGATCGAGATTTTGTCTCAATCATGTCACTACTAGAATCTGTAGTGCCCCCAATTCATCATCTGCAAGGAAAAGAATAGAGTGTCAATTCCAGAATTAATTATATTCATGAACACAATGTATCCATTTCATCCAAGACAGATTATCCTCTTTTGATTTGTTCCATTATTTTCTCATGGAAATGAGAAACTTCATTTGAGAATGACATCTCACACAAATTGTTATGAGATGTGCCACATATCACACTTTGGAATCAAGATGATTTTCTTCACTCTTGGGAGATATCATCAAGATCAGTTAGGAAATGATCATTTGCCCCCACGTCTATTTTTCCTCTCGGATGTATGTTCCCAAATCAATGGGCCCACTATCATTGGAAATTGACGCGTTATTTTCAAACGCCTCTTGTTATGCTATGAGACATGAAGTAAATGAGTTAGAAAAACAAACAAGGGTAACCTAATGCATGCTTTTGGAAATGACTTGAAAAATGATCTTTTTTTTTGTTCTTTTGGAATTTTTTTGATGAGGAAGCATGAAGAAGCCTAGTCCTCAGAATTCTCCTTGGATGATATTTTCTTTTTATTGTTGGATATCGTCATTGGGCTAGTTTGGTGTACCCCATCATATCCTCAAAACAAAATTTGTAATTCTATTGATATTCATCAATCAAATTACATTTATTGGAATGTGATGCTTAAGCACAGAAGAAATTGAAATCAATCCCTAAAAAGCGATAAGAATTCCCACGCAAGGAAGGTGCATGCCCCTAATTAAATGAGGAAATGGAACAACTTAGGACCATGAATCATGTGTACTTGAATTCTTCACCCTCCTTGATCTTGTGATACGAACCCCTCAGATCAGATATTCTTCCATAGATATGTTGCTACCCTCTTCATGATGGCATCAAATTCGACTACCTCAGGAAAATGAGACGATTCAAAAGGTCTTCTTGGCTCTCTTTTTGGAGTTGCAATTTCTCACTAAAGATAAATCGCAGCACTTTTGCTTAACGAGATAAGCTCTTCTTTTATTTGTCATTTTAGCTCTCAATCATGAACAGATGGGTGAGCGGGATCGTTCCATATTCACCTAATTCAAATAAACGGGAACATGTAAGCATGAGGGTAAATAGAAAGTCAATCCATGACAATGATCTAACCGATTTTTCCATTTTTTCATTATTCATGAAAAGTTCTTACAATAAGGGCATTTCCTAAAAATGGACTAGGAAAATAAAGATAGACACCCTAACAAGACCAAATTTCCTAAACATGAATTGAAAACAAATTCTCAAAAGTTTTTTTTTATTTTCCAAATGCATCATTCCCTAGCAATTTCTTATTTCATTTCCAATTGACAAATGAATCAAATCAATAATTGACCTAGATTGTCATGGACCGACCCAAGAATATGACAAAATAAATTGCATGGTATAGGAAAAGAACACTTACTTCACCAAGGAGAATCAATGGCAATCACATAGACATGCGCATAATAAGTGGCTTGATTTCTAATCTATAAGGCTTATCAAGGTAGAGCCACAAGGATGATCGGACTAGCCACGGGCTTGTGAACTATGTCGGGTCCTTATGACTCCAGCTTAGTCAAAGAGCCGACCCGGGTCGCGAGCATGCGGACCGAGGTGGGTACTCTTGACACCATGAAAGAAACTTCGGGATTGAGATGGGCGACTCATACCGCGAGCATGCGGTCGGAGTGGCAAACATCTCAATACCATCCTAAATGATCCTATGCGGCCCAGGTCCGGCGGCGGGTTGTGTGTGCAATAGTGTAGTGCTAAATGCAAGGCATGCACGACAGTTCATATCAAGCAACACTTCATATATGAATGTAAACCATACATTCCTACATCTCCCTGCATAACAAAGATTAGCAAACACTTCCCCTTATACCTCCCAATCTGCAAGAACATTTAACACCTTAAATGTTAGGGACGTACCTGGGATCCTTGCTGCCAAACAAAAACATTTTTTCAAAAAGAAAATTGGCCTAAGTCCAATAAGAGTTTTAACTCAAGTCCCCAGCGGAGTCGCCAAGCTGTCGCGACCAATTTTTCGGGGTATGAACCATCTAGGGTTTGGCTAATGGATTGTTAAGCCTAGACTTAACTCGGGCTCTCACAAGCCCATACCAATTCGCGACTTAGATTCAAGTTTTTAACATGCAATTGATTTTCAATTAGAAGTCGCCACTAATCAATTTATGGTAGGTCGATTAGACACCTAAGTAAAATAATGGGAGAATTATTTTACTTCTACGAACCAGAGATTATGGGTACGGGAACTTGGTTACACTAGATTTCTCTAATGCCCTTTTCGGTACCATTCTTTTAATTTTGAAAAATGTTTGGCAAACAGCTTGAATTGATTTTAAATAAACTTCCTAACATGTGAGTGATCATACATGGGTGCGCATACCACCAATTTAACACTCAAGAAAGCAAATGAATAAATGATGCAGACTTACCTCAAAGCAACGAAAGCATATGCGGTGTTAATTTAGAATTCACATCAACAGTCTAAATATGATTTCTAATTAACACGCAATTTTTTTCTTGTTTTCACTTAATTAATGAAAATCATGCAATATGCAATGCAATCCACTAATTTAACATGAAATGATATGACATGGCAACATGACTTAGCTATATGACCTAAGCAATATGACATAACTAAGCATGTAATCTATCCTAAGCATGAGATGATTTATTCTAAATAATTTTTTTATTTCCCATGAGATTCGAAATTAAAAAAATGCAACACTTAAATATGCAATCTAAATTAATCTAATGACCTAATTCTAATGACGGGCAATTTCTAATTAAATGCATCTAACAAAATCACTAAATGACGTGCATTGTATGAATCTAATTCTATATGACGTGCACCTGGTTTTTATTCTAAATAAGCATGCAATTTATTCTAATATGCAATAACGTATAAAGAATGTCCTAATTCTACATGACATATGCATGATGACCTTTTTTTGTGTTTTTGTTTTATTAAAGTTTTCACATAATTAACATGCAATTCAAATAAAAAACTAACAACCTAAATGAATGCACTTTCTTTTTTGGATTTTTTATTTAAAAATTTATAATAAGATTGCAATCCTAAATATGCAGGATGACAACAAACCTAATCCTAATTAAGATTTTTTTGATTTTTTTGATTTTTTTTACAAAAATAAGATTTGACTCAACCAACTCGACGATAGCAAATCAAACAAAAGATAAGATTGATAGCCAAAAATTGACGAACCATATCCCGCGCATGAGATCGGGTTGGTCAATTTTAAATTAAAATCGCAAATCGAATCTCGGGCTTGAGATTAGATTGTCGATTTTTATAAAGGGATTGCGAGTCGGATTTCGGGCGCGAAAATCGGACCGTCAATCCCTAGCTTGAGGACTATTTCATATTGGGATATCAATGAACAATTCCACTAACACATAATATTAAAAAAAAAGTAAAATAAAAGAAAAGAAAAACCACCTAATCAGATTTTCTTTTTCTTTTTATGTTTTTCTTCTTTTCCAGACACCGCTCGTGGATTTCCAAGGGGAGAGGTTGTCGGTTCGGCAAGAGGAACTCCGGCAAGGGTGAACCGGCGGCAAAGTGGTGAAGAGGTGAATCGGCGGTGGCGAGCGCACGGAGGTGAGTCGGCGGTGGCCATTGCGGGCTGTGGTGGTGCGGTGCTCGTTGGGCGTCAAGCGAAGAGGCTGTCCGTCGGGCTTCTAGCAAAAAGGCGGCAAGAGGCCTTGGGTAGCTGCGATGAGGAGCTCCGGCGTCGATTCGGGCTGTTGGGCGCGGTGTCCGGCGAGAGGATCGAATCGGGGCAATCGTGAACGGAGGCGACGGTGCGGTGTCCGGCGACGGGGGAATCGAGTCGCGGCGCGGGCTCACGTGGGTCGCTCGGGCGGCGCAAATCGTGGTCGAGATCGGGCGGCAACGAGCGTCGCGGTAGTGGCTGCGGCCCCGGACGCGGGCGGCGCAAGGGCGGCGGTGCACGGCAGCTCAGCGGGTGGCGTCGGGCACCGAGTCGAGGCGAGGCCGAAGGCGCAACCCGGAGAAGATTTGCTGGTGGAGCGGCGGTGGGGCTGTGCGAGGCGACGAGCGTAGAGGAGCCGGCGACCGTCGGGAGCGTCCGGTTGCAGATGCGGGCGGCAAGGGTGAGGAAGACGATGAACGAAACGTCCGTCCTCACCCCCTGCCAGTTTACTTTGCTTCTGCTTCACTTTTCAGTTTTCAGTTTTGGCTTTTTCCTTTTCTCTTTTGTTTTCGTGCAGGGTTCTTAGAAGAACGAAGAGAAGACCAAGGAAAAGCTTTTCTTTTCGGCGGAATTTTTTACCTAGCCGTCGAGAGAAGAAAAAAAAAACTCCCTAAACCCCTCGCACGCACGGCCTTTTATAGGGAAGGAATTGGATTTTCAAATTCTTCATCGAATCAACCTTCGCAAATCTTTTTAACAAAATTCATCTCATATTGATAAGTATTCGAGATCAAGATGAAATTTTCTAAATCCAAATCTTTTAAAGACAAATCGCAATATTTTTTTACCCATCTGCCCTATCCAAAAAAGATTCATATCTCGGAAAAATTTTAAAATATTATATTCCCACAAGATAATTTTTAATTATTAAAAAGTACGGGCTTGGGCCAACTTTGTTCGCTTCATGGGCTTGATCCATCTAATTTGAATATATCCGCCACCGGTCCAATAAAATGCAAAAAATGCAAATAACAAAATAAATGCAACTTAAATCTATATGCTATGCAATTAATAAAATTAACCCATAATTTCCTATGCAATAAATAAATAAATTAAATCATCAAAATTTAGGTGTCAACAACGGCCTATACAGCTAGTGTCGTAGCCATAACATCAAGTGGCCTATGTAGCCGACTTGGGAAGATAGATACTACACAATGCAACTTGTGCGATTGGCATTGAAAGAAAGCCTCTTCTATAAAAAAAAAAAAGGCTTGACTATTCGACACACAATCGGTGCAACTAGCATCAAAATGCCAACTATTATGGAATCAACTCAATTAAGTGCTTCTTCAAATAAGACTATGTTCGTTTCACGAAAAATAATTTCAAGAAAATGTTTTTGGGATTTTTTGACGTTTATTTCACGAAAACGAATTAGCTGGGGAAAACATTTTCTATGAAAGAAAAAAAGTCCTCTAAGATTGAGGAAAATGTTTTCCACATTTGAGAAAGAGGAAAACATTCTCCATATATTCTTTCACCTTACTTTCCTTCATCAAATACCTTTTTCCTTTTATTATTTATTATTTATTTATTTTTTAAAATCTATTTTTAATTATTTTTGTTATTTTCTTTTTCATTGGTTGGTCGCTAGCCACGGCAACGATTGGTGATTGGCCATAAGTGAGCTAGAGCCTTGCCTAATCAGGCAAGGGTGAACTTGCTTGATGTTGGCAAGCTTAGCCTTGCCACAAGCCACCGGTTGTCGGTGGTGGTGACTGGCTAATTAAGAAGAAAAGGAAAATGAAATTAAAAATCAATTTTCAAAAAATATAAAAAAAAAAATTATTGAAAGGGGTGTATGGAGGAAAAGATTTTCCTTATTGAATAGCAAAAAATATTTTCTAGTACATTTTTAGGTTTTAGCTAAACATTGAAAAATATAGTCATTTTCTTGAAAAAATGGCTACTTGGAAAACATTTTTTATAAACGTCATATTTTCCGCAAAACGAACGGAGTCAAAGACTTGTGCGATGAAGTCATCACTGTTGAGATATGGGGATGACTTATTTGAATGTGTAGCGGGACACTCGGTGTGCACTAATGTGCATTTAGTGCATGCACTTAAGTTTCCCCAAAAGATCTTATACCAAGTTGGACATAAGAATGCGGAAGAGAGAATTAAGAGATTTTAGTATATTTCGATATATATATTTATATATTTTACTGTCCCTTTTGGCTAATACGAATGGAATGTTATGCCATTTGGCCTAAAAAATGCCCCTTCTATAGTCTTAGACAGAAGAAAACGTGAAAAATCAAATAAGATATGCATAATCAAAATATATATAGAACATTAGAGAAAATATCCTAATATTTTTAAAAGATATTTTAATATCGCTAACATCTCTAATATCGCTAACAAAAGGAAATGCTGATGCAAGACGAGTCAACACATTCCATATGCTCTTCATCGTTGAAAAGAAGCCTTGCTTTGATGTTGCCTATTCAAGTGTAAGGTTCCTGGTCTGCCTTAGGAGCTGTTAGAATTCCTGCAATTGATTATCAACGCATATGCATTTTGTATCCATGCTGGTTATGCCGTCTCCTTCGATATGCGCCTCTTGTTCTCTTGTGTTGGCATATTCTCTAAAGATATTTGCCAGATGTACAGCACGAAAATACTGACTTCAAGGGCAATTTCTAATTTAGCATCAAGTTATAATTATCTTATTCCAATATGGTATTTTGATGTCCCAAATTATACCTAAGGTTCCTTAGTAGGAAAGGACATGGTTACATGGGTTCCTTCCTACCTCCTCTTAGACCAGGAGGGAGTCTGGCTGTCCTTGCTAGGTCTACTAGCGCCTGCCTATTTGATATATAGTGACGACGGGCTGCCTAGATTCTCTCGATATAATTGCCTTGCGGACTCGGCTCCTAATACCCCCAGTCCTCTACCAAGTTTATCTTCCTGCGGGAGAGGGGAATATGGAGTCTAGACAATATGGGGTCTCTCACCTTTGGGTAGATCTCTTGTGTTTTCTCGTTGAATCTTTTAAGGACTTGTTCAAGTTCAATATGGTGTAGAGAAAATGAGAAGCAACTAACCTATTGAATAGCTAAAGATGTGTTGTCCTTCTAGCAAAAACTCAATACTCTTCTCCCAAAAGATACTAGAAAGACAAGATCAAATGTGTTTGAATGATATGCAAACTAAGCACGAGTATATTGGCAAGTGAAGTAAATCAATTATACAAAGGACTCAAGAATTTGCTTGATCAATTTTATAGTGGTTCGGCCCAAATTCGGTGCCTACGTCCACTCCCCGTGCCTCACCGGGAGTTTAAAAATGCACCATCTCAACGTTTTTTTACAGTGTGGTTAATGAGGAGCGCCAAATACCTCGGCACAACTCAGATTCATAACTAGTACAAGTGACCGTCTCTCTATATAGACAATGCCAAGTCATTCGCACTACTGCTTCAGTAATCTCCAACAAAATACAAGTGTTTTGCCCAGGTAAAAAAACTCGAGAGACCTCACTATTTCTGGGAATATAATCTAAAGAAAAGCTAGCCATTGCAGCTTCAAAATCAAATTACTTGAACATAGGGCTATTTTGACTGGCATGAAGGACTTGGTGACCAGGTAAGTTCTTTCCACAATCTGTCTGGTCCAGATGATCACTCCAATGTTGCAAGGCAATCCGCTCATGACTTGATCTGATCTCCTTCATGAACCCGGGATTGACTTCGGCTCGAGTTGTTCCGGTTCTTCTTCGCCAGTTCTTCACAACAGCATTACTCTTGGAACCACCTCTTTACGGCCTATGCAGCAGCCACATAAGTCGATTGAGTTGGGTACCGGGCACCTCACTAGCGGTCTGTCTGGTTCAATGGCTCACTGTGGCTATGGAATGAAACACTTTGGAAACCAACATATGTTAAAATAGTTCAAGCCACCTCGACTCCTGGCAGAACTTACAGAATAACTTGGAGTAGCGCTTATACGATCCTAATCAACAGTCTAAAACAGCAGTATGATGTGCCTGTCCCGCCTGATTTGGTAACAACTATTCGGGAATCACCACACTAGCAATTCTTCCAAACATCCATCTGCAGATTTGGGCAAACTCGTGACAAATCAATTCATTTTTAAGAGCAGCCCTAAAGAATCAACAAGCTGGGTTGCTATACATGCAAGACATGATAACAGTCAACAATAAAGAATAAGACGTAAAAGAAGATCCTACCTGCAGAGCGTCGTGCATGATTTCGCGATACTTCACCAAGCGAGATTTGTGGGACTCAAATGAGCAAAATAATTGCAGTAGTTGAAGCAAGTTCTCCCAGTGAATACGTGAATCGCCTAGAACAAGGCATATCATTCGCCTGCAACATTAATGTCACCAATCACGGTTTTAACGGCATCTTTGGTGCATGCCCAACGGCAAGAACCTACAAGGCCCTCTTGATACAGTCGTCAACCAATAGATGTTAGACCCTCTTGACAAACTCTTCAATTCTACCAACAAGAATTAGATCAAGATAGGGCACCTTACTCGAGGTGAAAAGAGATGAAAATTTTGAGCAGATGAAGGAAAAGAAAGGCATCACGATGTTTCCTCACCTAGCATCAAGAAAGTGGCATTGCCAAGAATCTCTCATGAAAGACTTTGGACCAAAGAGCATATTCAGTGAAGATTACCATGTTTCACACAATATTTCAGAGTTCCATGAACGAGTCTGAAAATACGATACAAAAGGAAGCAGATGATTACACAAAGCATGGCCCCATCACGATCTTGTACTCATTGTCAAGCGATGACGATAGACACGAACCGGGACTCGATTCTTTCGGCCCCAACTACGGACACCCATCGAATCGACGATGAATACCTGGAAAAAGAAAGAAATTATCAAGCAACCAGTAGGGATTCGAACGTTACCGGATTCGCAGAGAATGTAGAAGGATAAGGTTAAAAAGCCATAGGGAGTCCAGCTACAGTCTTGAATACGAGAGAGTCGAGACTTACAGGGGTCTTGCTTTGCGGCGACCACGAGAGATGGCTGAGGGAGCGAGACGAGAGGCGCGAGAGAGCAATGGGGAAGGAGCGAGCGAGCGAGCGATTGAAATGGAGGGACGGAGGGGATGAGAAGAGCGTTTAAATGGTGAGGAAATGGCGGTGAAATTCGAAAGACGGCCTCGCGTCGTTCCTTGAAGACCGTTAAACGGCGGGCGGTTTGACAGTTGGTACCCCAAATTTATGATTCTCATTTTAATAAAAAAAAGAATTAAGCGCATTATCGATTTTCCGAATAATGTTACTGGGCGAATTTTGATCATTTACATTATGTTATCTGCTCTATCGGTAATTAATATTTCGTTGATATCATTTTTACCACGATAGTGACACCGTAATATAACACTTTTTTTTTTGGTTAGAAACTAATAAATAGATACTATTAGATACGGATTAAGTTAATTTTTAATCTGAAAAGGGAATAGGAAATTGAAAAGATAGAAAACAACGGTCAAGAGGGATATTATGACTGATTTATTTAAAGAATTGTAAATAGGAACTTCCTAACGAGTTATACGTACATTATAAAGAAGAGTTTTATCGAAATCCGTTCGTTTTTTTTCGTTTGACAAACATTAATCATTCGACGACATGTAGAGTTTTCTGAAGCGTTGCTTCCAAAATTTACAGAACTAGTGGACCCATTAGAAATTATAATCTTTTCTTAATTGATTATTCTATAAATATCAATAATCATGAGGACAGAAACAAGATTTTAATGTCACGGCAACGTCGAAATTACTAACAAGGTGTGGAAGCAATCTTGTGATTTACCAATAGATCCAAAAATCTTCCAAGAACAACTTTCATCAATACATTTTACTCTAATAAATTTCTTATTTTTCTTTATAAGTTTTATTTTTTTTTTTTTTATGCTGAGTCATTGATTTTTCAAACCATCTTTGAATTGCCTACTATTATCAAATGTCATAACCATAATAAACATAGGTACAACACAATTGGGATTATATCAAGGAAACCCATTGCTCCTTGTAGCAAAATCGTCATCTTTTCCTTTTATATCAAACCCCAAACTATTATATATGTGTAGTTCCATAATACTTTGTCTCATAACTAGTTCAAACATTAACTACACCATTTACATCAAATGGTTGGGATAATGCCAATGCTATGGACAATTCCCCTATAATTAAATCCCTCATGGCCTTCCCGCAAAATTTGGTCACGTTTTTCCTTATTTCTTAAAGCTTCTCGTTATCAAGATCATCATCGTTAATCTAGAATCTTACATCGTTGAAAAATTTGTCTCATCATCATCATCATGATCCACAATATTATTCTTCTATACAAATTAATCACCTTTATCAACTAAGTTATCAAGATGTAAACCACCCTTGTGCTCAACAACCATTTCATTAACTTAAAATAATATCATCATGAGCACCCTCACCAATTAGGGGTGTGCAACGGGAACCATTTGAACTAGACCGGATCGGTCGGTTCCATGCAGCAATTTGATACCCAGTTCCTATTTTTGGAAGCGGTGGTTAGTTGGTCCGGTTCCGATTCCAAGGTTGGGGACCGGATTGATTGTGTTTTATAGATTTTAATTATTGAATAAACTCACTTTCCTTCCCTCAATCGTTCAACTTCAACCCCTCACTCTCACTCACGTCTCTCTTGCGCTTGACGACGAGCCTAGCAACTACTTTCGACCAACCCAGATGCTATTTTGTCCTTGTTTCTCTCTTCCATTTGTGCAAACCTTTTCCATTGGGTGGTGGATCTTGTGAGTGTTTCATTGAGAACTCAAGTTCCTTGTTGAAGAGGGCTGAGGAGGAGGAGGAGGAGGAGTGCTTCCAAGTTCATCAAGTGCGTCATCGTTGGAGATAGGGCTGTGGGCAAGACTTGCATGCTCATCTGCTACACTAGCAACAAGTTCATACGATTTGTCCATCTCATGTGAAATGATATGCTCGAACTCATAGTCTTAGGACGAGCCATTAGCAGTAGTTCTAGTTTTTTGAGTTCTTGCTACACCATGGGTTTCTCTTATGGCTGTGACAATCTTGATAGTTGGTTATGTATCTATTTTGGTCAGCTGGGATCCTTTAATAATAGAGTTTGCGGGACTTTTTTTTTTTTTTTATTTTATCTCTTAAATGTGTCAACTCATCACCAAATTGCCGCCAACATGGCAAACCGACTGGTTCCACTTGACCGGTTGGTTAGTTTGGTTCCCGATTCCAAGATTGATCGGTCCGGTCCATGGCTCTTAGAAATTGGAAACCGGTCCTCTCAAACTAGTTCCCAGTTCCACCTTGGAAATGGATCAAATTGGGAACCGATCACCCCTATCACTAATCCCTAGACCAACATCCTCACTCGGACCAATACCTCACCCTCACCCTCACCTTCACCACCCCCTAATTGATGCCTTCTCTTGGAACAACACTCTCATTTACACTCATTTGAGACCTTGACCATCACCCCGGCTACTTTATCTGGTGCAAAATTTTCTTCATATATCTTAATAATCCATGATGCAAATAACTGAAGTAAATCAACAACATTGCTCTCATTCCATATAAATATCTCAACCCATCCTATATAGACTTTCTAGAAAATTTAAAATAAAGCTTTTAAAATTTGCAATTTACCCATTTTCAATGTCTTTGATGAAGCTTTCGTAGCTTCTTGAATTGATATCAATTCAAACTAAATCAATCTTTTCCCCAATATATACAAGTATTTGGCAACAATAAAAATTTCCATCATGGAAAAAGCAAATCCATGCTCACTTGTATACACAAAAAAAAAAAAAAAAAGAAATTTATGTTGTAAGTAGCCTCATAGTTGATATTTTAACTTCGGCAACCTAAAGTGCTATCAATATGTGAAGATTTTGATTTTAGCATAAGGGCTTATACTGCCTAATTTTTGGTTATTTCTATTTTTTAGTTCTACGGAACAAAAAAAGACTAAAAAAATATTTGATAATGTCAATTAATTTTTCTACTCTTTGGAACAAATTTATTTTTGGGAAGAGATTTGGAATATAATTAAAAACTAGAAAACAATTACTTTTTTTGTTCTCGGGAGCAATTTTAGAATCAGGCCAATTTTTTTTCTCTTCTCTTTTTTTCTTTTTCTTTTCTTCTTCTTCCTCCTCATCTTGGATGGGCAAGGCTTCAACTAAGTAGCATTGACATCGACACATGACATGCGGCATGCGACACGATACGACACACACGCCGACATATTATTTCTAAAAAAAAAAGAGAATTCCGATACGTTTGGATATTTTTATATTAAATTTATATTTTTATATATTCATGATAAATTATTATTTTTATGATTATTTTAATCAAATTATTTTGATTCAAATTCATAAATAAATAATAAAAAAAGCCTAAAATAAATTTACATTAAAAACATTAATCCATAATTTTTTAATATCATTTATTGTTTTAATTTGACAAATTCAATTCCACTCCAATAATTCATTAAACTTGGAGAAAAAACAAGTAATATATATTTTGGACTTGCGTGTTAGAGTGTATCGGAAAAAAAGATGAAAAAATAAACTTGAAGAGTGAATTTTGTGTTATGAGAAGTGAGAGTTAAAAGAGAAGAGAATGTTAGGTTTTTCTTCTTTCCCAATTTATTACTTTTATTATTTATTATTTTCTTATATATTTATATTTTGACCATTTATTTATTGAATATTTAAAAATTGACCTATATGTTTCAGAATTACATGTTAGAATTCCAAATTAACTCATGTGTCAAAAAGTGTCAGGAGAGTTGACTAAGCATTACATTTTTGGGTTAATATCCTAAAAAATCCCAAATTGATACACTTATGACAAATGTATCCCAAATTACTTTTTGACCATAAATAAGAAAAATAAGAAAGAAAATAGAAAAATAAAATAAAAATATTAAAAAATTAAAAGAAATAAAAAATTATACCCAAATTAATACACCTATATTTAAGGAACACAAATTTTTGTTTAAAATTGTTCCTCGATGTTAAAAACGACATTTTTGGGTTAAAAAACCATTTATGACAAATTTATCCCAAACTACTTTTTTGACCATGAAAAATCCCATTAATACACCTATGACAAATTTTACCCAAAAAAACCATAATTTTATGACAATTTTACCCAAAAAATTTATTCCCAAAAACCCAAATTGGTAAATTTGTGACAAATATACCATTCACTAAATTAGATTAATACCACAAAAAAATCACAAAAATTGTAAATTGTCAAAAACGGAGCGTAAAATCCCGAATTGGTATACCGATCAATTGTTACATGTCATTTAACTTAATAATTTGACGGTAAAATTTAACGAAAACTAACAGAGGCTAAATTTGTCAAAAATATACTAGTTTGAAGTTTTTGGTGATAAAAAAAATAGTTTGGGATAAATTTGTCACATGTGTATCAGTTTAGAATTTTTCAAAGTATTAACGCTAAATTTTTTGACACATATTGGAGGGTGTAAGACATGTGTTGGAATGTCTAAATGTCTGACAAGACATGAAAGTTCTTAGAGAGTGTTGGTACTTTCTAAGGCTTTGACAAGGTTGCCAAACTTTAAGGTCGGTGACCGGCTAGAGGAGGAAGAAGAAGAGAAGGAAAAAAGAATATAAAGAAAAGAAAAAATGAAAAAGAGAGAAAAGTCTCATAAAATTATTAAAAAATTTAATGAAATTCTATAGTGCAAATTTTTTAGAATTGTACCAAATGCACTTATGTTCTTTTTTTAGTTCGAAAATAGAAATTTTGTACAGTTATTAAATGCTTTTAAATGTTCAGAAACTTGTCCGGAGAATGAAATTAGAAAAAGCTATTTTTGAATAAAAATTGTCCCTAAAAATAGAATGATTGTCAAATAGAACCTCATATAATTACAAGCTGGATTTCTCTCTATTTTACGAGAATTTAACTACGTCAATTTTCTAACTAATCTTTGAGCAATGATGTCCTCTCTAATTCATGAAAAATTAATTAGGTCAATTTACTAACTAAAATTTGGTACCTTGTGGTAGAAGAGTTCATGGTGATTAGTTAGTTTTACTTAGCATAATCATTTTACTTTGAAGATCACAAATCATGGGGCAAGAATAATCCCATGCTCATCTACTTTCAAGTTCAAAACTAAACAGTCAGTTTACTCAATATATGTGAACAAATGAGGTAAATGGATTTTATAAAATAAGATAGACAACACTTAGTTTGCAATCATGACAATATACCTTTAGACTATTTTTTCGCTGACTTTGCGACCACCACAAAGCTCAACACTTACTCACAGCACAATCAGACTAGGACCACAATACTTGATTGTGTGCGAGTACTCCAATCAGGCTCAACACCTTTTGTTGAAGACTTTTTTCTTTTTTTCTTCAAAGTAAAATGACGTGATTTTGTTTTCCAGTACCATTTAGTGCCATAGACTAGCAACAATGATTGACGTTGATATAAGACCTTTCGGATTATGTACAATTAAATGGACTGATTAGCACAAATATAAAATGTTTAGAATTAAATTGATAAAATATTTTTTTTGAATTAAATTAGCATAATTATAATAAATTTATTTATTTATTTTTTTGATAATTTTCCAATTCTAACGGTCGCAAGCGAGTCGGTGGCTGATTTTGACATCAAGCATATTCAAATTACTCTCATGCTCATTTGTCAAGTAATTAACTAATTACCTCATGTTTACTTCATGCAATGCCGTGCACGAAAAAGAAATCACCGCCTCGTGTTCTCATTTTCTACTGGCGGCGGAAACGAAGCATCGGCGACGGCGGCCGGCGGTCCCGTCGTCCGGCTCCCATTCGGGCTACGCAGCGACGGTTGTCGTCGTCCGCATCTCCTTCCTCCTTCACCGGATAAGAAGATAAAACAAGCAAAAACCACACACGCACGAAGCAGAAAAGCACCACTCTCTCTCTGCAACTCCTCCTCCTCACTTCCCATGGTGCCTCTCCTCTCTCCCCACGCCGCGACCGCCGCCGCCGCGACCGCCGCGCCTCTCTTCTTCGCCAGATCCCCCCCTCCCTCCGCGGCTCCCCTGTCTCGCTACCTCTCCGCGCGCCGCAGGGCTCGCCGCCTCCTCCTCCTGACCGGCTCGCTCTCGAGCGACCGGTTCCGGTCGATCGAGGCTCGGTCCGGGCTCCCGCAGCCCCGGACGCTCTTCCCCGGCGGCTACAAGCGCCCGGAGATCAAGGTCCCCACCCTCGTCCTCCAGCTCGACCCCGACGACGTCCTCGATGGCTCCTCGGCCTCCGCGGCGGCGGCGGCGGCGGCGGCGCTCGACTCGATCGACGAGGCGGTGTCGGGCAGGGTCGGCATCGTCGTCCTCGGAGGCGGCGAGGGCACCGGGAAGAGGCTGTACGAGGCGGCTTGCCTGCTGAAGTCGGTCGTGAGGGACCGGGCTTACTTGCTGATCGCCGAGCGGGTCGACATCGTCTCTGCGATCAATGCCAGCGGCGTTCTGCTGTCTGATCAAGGTTAGTGATGACTGATGAGGCCATTTTGTGAATTCGGGGGGAAAAAGAGTTGTGCGTTTGAATTTGATTTTCGGCCTAGCAATCGGGTCTTGGTAGAAGTGGTCAACATCGCTCCGGTGTTTGAAACTTTTATAGTCCTAGAGTGTAGTTTAGGGCTTGGACAATGAATTTTGTGCAACAACTCTGTAGAAGTACTGCCATTTGGAGATACTCACTAAGTTGATTTTTAGTAAGTGGAAATGCTGTGAGAAATGCTTAATCTGTGAGTTAGGGCACTTAGCTAGTTGCAATGGTCTGTCCTGCTCTGTGGTCGGTTATGAAGGCGTCCTTATGCTTTCTTCCCGTGTGCTTTTTCAAGAGAAGATAATTCAAGGCCAGAAAACTTGAAGTTGTACTTCGCCTAGGTTATATGAAGGGTGATTGGGCTACCTGTTTCTTCTGCAATTGAACCTGGATAATTTAATTTTTGTATCTCTAGTGCCTAGGTGTTAGTGTCTGTGATGTGCAGATGCATTTGGCCAAGGTGGGTCTATTGATTGTCCTCTTTGGTAACTGGAAAAGCAAGGTTATTAAGCATGCTTGTATGCACATATGCACAATGATATGTGCTGCTGTGATCATTAACTTCTCTTTTAAAGATATGTATCAAGGACAAAAATATTCAGCCTTCTATGATTCTAATCCTTTCAAAAGCTGTACAACAATTAGTGTTTGACATGTGGATTCTAATGGAAATCGTCATAGAACAAGGTCCATTATGTTTCTATCGTTATTTACAGGACTTCCTGCTATTGTGGCCAGAAGCATGATGGCAGATTCTAGGTCTGAATCAGTGGTTCTCCCATTGGTGGCAAGGAATGTGCAGACTGCAAGTGCTGCATCAAGTGCATCTACTTCCGATGGTGCTGATTTTCTTATATGCGACATAGGTGAAGAGAACCATGAGGATAACCTTGTGTCATCCATGTTTGAAGATGTAAAGATACCAATATTTGTTAAGCTTAATTTAAGTGGTAATGGAATAGCATTGGATGAGGCATCGAGGTGGATCAAATATGGGGCTAGTGGTTTGGTGATTGGATTGAAAGATTTGGACTTGTTTACTGATGGTTTGCTGCACCAATTATTCAGCACTATAAGTACATTGACGGAGGACACAAAGTTTGAACGAGGCATCCCCAATAAGGTCATATTGGAGGAGATGGGGAATGATTTTTTTAGAAATGAGAGAGTTGCTGGCTTCGTGAAGTTGGAGGACAAAGAAAAGCAGCTAATAGAAACCGAGAAGGTAGTGTTGCTGGAAGCAGTAAATGTCATCCAGAAAGCTGCTCCGCAGGTGAGGTTCTTCATAAGTAGAGGGAAGCTTATGGCCAAAAAAATGAACAAAGTTGTTGAGATCACTCTTTAAATAATCAGCCATAATCAGTTCTTACAGTTTTCCAGTATCTGCCTAAAACAAATACTGCTGGTTGTCAATGACAGATGGAGGAGGTTTCGCTACTTGTTGATGCAACTTCTCATATTGATGAGCCATTTTTGCTGGTTATAGTGGTAATTGTGTGCTGAACTTCGACAAATTCTGGTTCCGCGGTATACATTGGTATTAGCCCTTAATTTCAAACAAGTTCTTTTATTATTTGAAAGAGTTTTTGATTAATATTGTTTTTTTGTTTTTTTTTGTTTTTCCCGCATTTAGCTCTAGAAGTTTTCAAATTTAAAAAAAAAGTATGTAAATGCCATAGGGCGTAAAGGCTTCCTGGATTGTCCTGTAGGTTTATGTTTTAGTTTGCATGACAAAGCTGCTTGATGAATAAAATGCAAGCAAACCAAGTCAACTGAAGTTGTCCTGATTAGCAGGGTTGGTTGAGGAATTTCATTGACCTTTTCTTTGTGGAGAGATAAATGATATTATATAACAGATGTGGATACGTCTGGCTATCTATGAATCCTTTGTGACACTACTTTTGGCCTTAATTTTGCATTGAGCTAGTGATTAGATGTGTTGAAGTTGAACTTGAAGTAGATTTATATGGTGCCAATGGGGACACTGTTCTTCAGTTGCAGTTTGGGGGGCCTGAGCATTTTTTTAGCTAAAAAAGTTGCAGTTTGGAAGAGAATAAAAGTGATATAAGTACAGATGTTTGCTTATGAACAAAGATAACAACACCTTAAAGGAATTCCTGATTTTAAATCAGTGCATACTAAACTCCAAGTTAAGTTACTGTTATTTGTTGGAATTTGGTAATTACCTGTCATTGTATCCAAATGTATTCATTGTTGTCTTAGCAAATAGTAGTGCGAACTGCAAAATAAAGGGAATGGTAAGATATGATGTCCGTGCAATCAATAATAATTTGATCATGTAGCTTGTATCGTAATTTTCTTTCTGTAGAACCACTATGGTATTTTTCTCCAAGAGTCTTGCACATGTTCCAGTACATGTTTTGGTCCGAATCACATGATCTTGAGAATAATTTTACTCGAAGCAGACAATGTACTACCATTATTAAGTAGAAAAACTTCAATACCAGGGGTCGTGTTGCACCCTTATCTCCCATGGTTAAGTCTTTCCCAAGTATCATTTGCTTTTCGGTGGCAAACGTGCCAACCAGAAGCACTCACATTTAATATGTTTTAATGCTGTTCAAATTTGTATTTTTTTTTCCTTGGCAAAATAGATTTTCTGTAACCATCGCAATAAGGTTGGATGTAAGCAGACTGGTGGCATGCGATGGAGGCTCCAAAAAATAAGATGAAAAAATTTACAACTATTTGAAAAGAAAACCGGCTGAGGAAGGTGATTTTAAAACTTGATCTTTTGGCAGTATGAGCACTTACAAAAACTAATAATGTTATATTCCAAATCAGAAGCTTTGTAGTATATGTTGGCTTGGCCATTGTGCTGTAGACCGTATGAGTCTTTATTGAGGTTTTGGTCCTGAGTTCTTTATTCTGTGTTTTATCACCAGGGTGAATTTAACTCTGGTAAATCAACTTTTATCAATGCACTTCTTGGGGAGAGATATTTGAAAGAGGGAGTTGTTCCCACAACAAATGAGATCACCTTTTTACGGTATTCCGAATCTGATTCTGATGAGAAACAGCGCTGTGAGAGGCATCCAGATGGTCAGTACATATGTTATATTCCTGCTCCTATCCTTAAAGAAGTAAGCAAATCTAATCTGTCTTCAGCAAATGCTTAATGCTGTGCATTATGTGAGCATTCCATCTTCTTTAATAATACCTTTATATATAAAAATGTGGATGTCTTATTCATTAAAAGAATTCTTGTGCTTGGTGGCTCGGAATGGTGAGAAATGATTTCTGCAGTTTTTCTACCACTCAAATTTTAAGTGCTTATGCTGGTCATTACTAATCTTTTGCTGTAAGACTTTAGACCTGAATGCCAAAGTCAAAAGTCAATTTCTTGCCCAATGACACTCCATAAAGTCATCAATTAGTGACAACATTAATGTCTATTAAATTAATTTGGTGCTGAACTTTGTGAACATATGGTAGCTGGGTCAATGTCCAGATGCTAGCGTCATCTTCATGGCTGGCAAATGAATAAAGTAATAAGTTTATTTTGTAAATAAAGTTTCATTTTCAAAAGACTAGTTATACACTTTACAAGAAAAGTTAAGGTATCAAAAACTGTAATATTTCCTCATTTGGATACTCATGAAGTGCCCTGGACCATCGTTTCAAAATCCAACTATATAAAATAAATATTCTCTTCCAAGAAATCAGAGAGAAATCAAGATCTATTTTTTGATATCAGATGTCAAAGATCCAGAAATAGAGTGCAGTTAATTAAAAGGAAAAACTGCTAGTTTGATTGTCTAAGAAAGAAACGCTTAATGTTGCAGCTATCTCAGATCCTGTGGAGTGGGGGACCCAGAATTTAGCTTTTGGGTGCAATGAAATATCTCACATAAAATTTCAAGTATACAGTTTGAAATTTTTTCTTGGTGGCAGGGGGCACCAGTGCAACCCTAACTCCCCACCACAAGTCAACATTTTTGTGGTGTACTTGTTTCTCATTACCACTCCAGAGATGTGATTTCGTTAGAAGTTCACAATTGTAATTTATTTACCTCAATAAAATATTGTTACAATTTACCTCATTCAACTAATTTATTCATGTAATTTGGGTGCAGATGATTATTGTTGATACTCCTGGAACAAATGTGATTCTCCAAAGACAGCAACGCCTAACTGAGGAATTTATACCTCGTGCAGATTTGCTAATTTTTGTAATCTCTGCTGATCGTCCATTGACTGAAAGTGAGGTAAGTTCAAGATAAAGTAATTTATCTTCATATAGGTTTTCATTGCATTGAAAAGAGATGCCATGATTGTCTATGATGAGTTTGCATGTTACTTTGGTTCTAGAATTATTTTTCTAATATGTCTGTGGGTCATGTAGGAATAATTCTTATCATGGTATTATAGCATCTTATGAAAGCAACAAACTCTTTGAAGGGTCAAGTAAACCTCCTTCTCCTTGCACTGTGGTAAATAGCATGTGGCATTTGGATCTGTTAGCTTTTCAGGGATGGAGTCAATGGATATATCTTATAAGAAAATTAGTTTTCTGTACTGTGTGTACTGTTCTCGGCATCCTTAGCTTACTACTTGATCATTTATAGTTTACATAACAACGAAACAACTACAAACCGAGCTTTTCTCACTAAGGCGCCCTTTTATTTTCTATAGATCTAATTTTCTGGTCGGTTGATAGATTCTGATGTTGGCCATTTCAGCTTTTGATAATCATCTCTCTATTCAATGTCATTCTTTGTGTTATGCACATCCATTTTCCATTAGTCTTTTGTAATGGCTTTCTTAGCAACTTTTATAGCTAGATACTAATTTATGACATTAGTCTGCAACAATTACTGACTTGAGCTTTTGTTCATGTTTTTTTAGGTAGCTTTCCTCCGGTACACTCAGCAATGGAGGAAGAAAGTTGTCTTTGTTCTGAATAAATCTGACATTTATCAGAATGATCTTGAGGTATAAATATTCATTCAATGCCTTGACTTTTAGTTATGCATTTATTTGTTTTAATTTCAGTGACGCTTTAGTGGAATTTGTGCTTCTCTAATTGAGAACTATCTTATTCTATGCTACTGGCACAGCTTCAGGAAGCTACGTCTTTCATCAGTGAAAATGTGCAGAATTTACTTAATGCAGAGAATGTGGCATTATATCCCATATCTGCACGATCTGCTCTTGAATCAAAGCTTTCGGCTTCCTATGAGAGTGCAAAAGAGTATACAAATATGTTGGTCTCTGATTCTCAATGGAGAGTTGGTAGCTTTTACAAACTCGAGAAGTTCTTGTACAGTTTCTTAGATGGGTCAACAAGCATGGGAATGGAAAGAATAAAGCTTAAACTAGAAACGCCAATTGGAATTGCTGAGCGGTTAGTTTCTTCATGTGAAACTGTTCTGAGACAAGACTATGAAGATGCCAACCAGGATTTGAATACCGTACTTGGCATAGTTAGTAGTGTTAAAGAGTATGTGATGAAAATGGAAAGGGATAGCATCTCTTGGAGAAGAAAAATCTTATCACTGGTACCCCCACAGAAATCTCTCTCTCTTATTACCCTATCATGTTATCCCTTCTGTTATAAGTACCAACTGTCACACTGCAGGTTGACACAACAAAATCACGTGTTGTGGAGCTGACTGAATCTAGCCTACAGTTATCAAATTTAGATCTTGTTGCAACATACGTTTTTAAGGGTGAAAAGTCAGCTACAATGCCAGCAACTGCTAAGGTGCAAAATGACATACTCGGCCCTGCACTTCTTGACGCAAATGTAAGTAGAATCTCCTCTGCTGAGGATCCCTTTAGAACACAGAATACACTACAGCTCTTTGTGAGGATCATCTATCTTGCAGTTTTTAAATTGTTCTAGAAGATTCTTTAGTCTGAGAAAATCTAGGTGCTGGCTTTTCAGCCTGATCTCCTGGATTTTAACTAATGTACTATTTTAATGATGAAGTAAACCATAGATATATCCTTCCGTTGTTTCTGCTTATTTATGTAGGAGTAGCTGGCTCAAATTAGCATTTATTGGTGTTCTTTGGATTTTTACTGTGTAGAAACTTCTGATAGACTATGTGAGTTGGTTACACTCGAGCAATGACAGTCAAGGCAGGCTTTACAGGGAATCTTTTGAAAAAAGATGGCCATCATTAGTACATTCAAATGCTCAGATGACATTGGAGAGGTTTGACTTGCTGAGGAAGTTAGATGAACAGTGTCTGAAAGTCATAGAAAATTTCAGTGCCAGTTCTGCTTCTAAGACATTCGACCAAGAAATTAGAGAAGTGGTGAGTTGTGTTTTCCCACTATTCTTGAGCTCAACACCTGCATGAGTGGGTTGTTGTGACTACTTATATTACATTCTCTTGCCAAGCATTTGGAAATTTAGCTTGGATCACGTCAATAGTTGTACATGTTGTGCTATTCATCTGTGCATGCCTTATTCAAGGATCTCTTTTCTTCTGGACTGCTAGATTTGGTGAGCAATTCCTTTTGTTCAAGTGCTGTTGCAGTGTGATTGGTACTCAATTCAATCATATCTAATTATCTGACTGTCCAGAATCCATGTAATTAGTATTTATGCATAAGTATGTACTATTCTTGGATATTCAGAGTCAGGAAAACATATCTCAGAGTTTCCCCAGTAATCAGTTCGTTTTAGCAGTTAAGCCATAATCAGTTTGCTGAGCCTTTCTTTCTCCTATTGTGGAACCTCCCTGATTCAGATGCGAATACCCTCTAATTGAAATGGGATCCCTTTCCTATCCTAATAACATTTTGACATTGAATACTTGTTAATTTACTGGATATGTCACAAAATTAGTGATTTAAACATTCACTTCGTTTAATTTGACATTGATGTGGGATATGTCTTTGATTCAGTTTCTGGGGACTTTTGGTGGGCTTGGAGCAGCAGGGTTGTCTGCTTCCCTGTTGACATCTGTGTTAGATACTACTCTGGAAGATCTTCTGGCACTCGGCCTTTGCTCAGCTGGCGGGTAATGGGTCTCCTTCCAATTTGAACCCCTTCATTTGTAGATTGTTTTCATAATTTCAGTCTCTCTTTTTGAAAGTTCTGTTTGACTCTCTTCTCAATGCGGGCAGCACCTTGTCCCAATGATACTTCGGGTGTGTTTGGTTCAGCTTTGCAAATGAGCTTTGGGTGTAATGCAAATTGTGTTTAGTTAAAACCTCTTTACAAATAGACTTTGAGTTGAATGTGTGTTTAGCAAACTAACTTTTGCAATGGGCTTTGGGTATATTATATATTATTATTTTTCTTTTTGAAAAATGAACCAAACCCTTTGCCGGTCCAGCGAAGGTTTGTCTCCTTTTATTAATAAAGAAAAAATAAAATTAACCAGGGACAGAATCGGAAATTTGAAAAATTGGTAAGGATAGTTTTGGATGGAAAAAAATTAGTTTCAGCATTTGGTCAATGCTGAAACCCCTATTAGTATTGGGCTTTTAGCTTTCCCAAGGTTAGCATTTGGCCGAAAGCTCATTTAAAATGGTTGCTAAATGGTTCAGCATTTCCCCAGGGATTTTGGGGGCCAAAAGCCCCTTTGGGAATGCTGAAGCAAATGCACCATTCTTGTTCCACTCTCGTCCCTCTTAAATACTCGGCCATGAAACTTAAAATATCACTTGGACCTCATATTTTGTCTGTCATGTGGCTTTGGAAGTTCCCCCACCTATTTCAGAAAGGCATATGTAGATTAAATTCCTTGCCACTCCCTCATTTGGAAATTTCTTGTGGTCTATTAGGACTTTCCATTGTGGATACACGTTAGATATATTTTACTTTATATTTTCTTTCGCATTTGGGATTAAGTAACCTTTACTCAATGCGAGGTATCCCTAATGACTCATGCACAGCTCATAAAGCTCTTGAATACTAAGTATGGATGATTGCGACATTACTTGAAAAATCAATGCCTTTTTTCAGAAAAGTGGTAATGCGGGACTTTTTGCTATTTAAGTATCTGGACTGATAAAAAGAAGAGGAGATGTTGAATTGGATAGCGTGAAAATGATGGCCCTGCCTTTGAATTCTGTATCATCTGGGTTTCGTGGATCTGCAACTCATCTTTTCTTGGATGAAACAGAAGTTCTGAAATTATCGCAGCCCTCTATTCTTTAATTTTATCTTCCATCTAATCTTACTTTTTCAATTACAGGCTATTAGCAATTTCAAATTTCCCGGCTCGTAGGCAGGTGGTGGTGAATAAGGTGAACAAGACTGTCGATGCTTTGGCACGAGATCTTGAAGAGGCCATGCAGAAGGATCTCCTTGATACTGTCACGAATATGGAAAACTTCATAAATATTATCAGCAAGCCTTATCAAGAGGCAGCTCAAAGTAGACTGGATAAGATACTAAAATTGCAGGATGAACTGTCGGCTGTTCAGGATAGACTTCGCATGCTGCAAATAGAAATTCAAAATCTTCACACGTCATGAAATTTTTCTGGGTTTTGTTTGCCACATTTTGAGACACGAGAGGGGCACGATTTGCAACGGAGATGTAGATTTTCTATATACTGGGTGAAGTGAAGTTCGGCCAGTGTATTTGAGCCTTGCTTGCAGGAACTACTCTGCTGTGTATTTTTTTTCTCCCTCCTGAATGTATAAATATCAGCATCTTCATAAAATATATTGAAATGTCCAAGGAAATTGGTTTTGGACATTGTAATTCTGAAAATTTGCATAAAAAGAGCAAGACAGTTGTTTTTATTACGTCATCAGTGTTAGTGAGAGGGAGTTGTCAACCGTCGCGGGAAGTTTGAATCATCAGGATACAAATTCACCGTTGGTCTTCCTTTCTACATTGGCCTTTCCATGATGCATAAAGCCTGAAGCTACATCAGGCTTTTCGTGCTAGCTGAGTAAATCCTGCATAGGGTCGAAACTCCACTTGCTAGTAGCTCAAGTTCAGATTTGACGATGCATTGACTTCGACTTCCCTAAATTTAAGGGAAGCTTGAGCTCGAGCTACTTCAGTATCTTGTCCGATCGAGCTTGGAGCTTGCCACTTCATCGGCTCTCTCTGTGGACTAATGGCCCAGGCTTGACTCGAATGATTTCATCCCATTCTTGCTTGCTAAAGGTCCACGTCCCTCTTGGGTTATAAAACCAAAACAATTACGTGAAAATGTGATCATCAGCATGCAAAATAACAGAGGACATGGAGGCCCTCCTTCCGAAATCTGTAGTCACGGAGAGAGACATTCTCTCCCCCACGTTCAGATACCGATAGTAGTTTATCGCGTCATTTGACGTATTGATATTGTTAACAAACAGGGACAATGATGGGGAGATTCTCTTCTCCACGTCCGGACACCGTTCGAAAAGCAGAGATTTGCAAAAAAAAAAATTATGTACCGTCCATAAAGGTCACTTTGTACCAACAAGAATCTCTTTACCTTTTGCAATTAACATGGGAGCGACCAATTGATGTCATGACGTGTCTGCATTAACGTAGAGCTCTCAATGAATTCCTCATACAATATCAGCAGAAAAACGAAGAAAAAGGTTGAGCTAAGCTATGGTGGTCAAAAGTTGAACAGAAAATTGCTGCGGTCGCGACATGTCCTGTAGGCTGTAGGCCATGAATTTGATGCCACCACCTTTCTTCCCGAAGATTGCAACTCGTGAACACACGATATAAAATATGGAAAAAAAAAAAAAATAAGAAGAAGAAGAAGAAGAAGAAGAGAGAGAGAACTCCAAGCAAGAACTTTGACCACTGCACAAAGGTAATAATAAAAGCAATAATAAATATTATCAATAATTGTTGTCGCCTGTTGGTGCTGTTATCATTAGTATTATTGTAATCGTTAATACGGTTATTATTATTTTTTTATTGTTATTATTGTTAGATGATGCTTTGCCCTTTCGGTTGAGAGGTGCTCCTGTCAATCCGTTTTTCTTGGGGAGAATTACACCATAAATATCTTAACTTGCGTACAGCATTCACTTTAGTACCATAACTTTTCGTCGACTTACTTAAGTGCCAAAATTGAATAAAAATGATCGAATGCTTTTGGCGAGCAAGATAAATTACGTAGTTTTTATAATTAAAATTTTTATCTGATGTGGCCTTTTTTTGCATTGAAATGATTACTTTTTAACAATGATTGATATCAAAGTGATCATTTTTTTTTACAATGACTGGTACTAAAATGATCATTTCTTAACTTGTTATATGACATTGCTTAGAGTTTTTTTTTTTGGCATGAAGTGATCACTTTTTCATTAAAATTAGCATTTAAGTGATCACTTTTAACAACAATTGACATTGAGGTGATCAATTTTCAACTTACTACATAACGTCGTTTAGAGATTATATGCTGACTAGACACTCTGGCAAGTCATGTAAGATTGAGAAATTAATAAAATATTACCATATTAAATTTTTGGCGACTCAGATTGGAGTTGACACTTAAGTGATTTTTCTTTTTTTAAGTGACACTTAAGTGAGTTGACAAAAAGTTGTAGCACTAAAGTGAGTGCCATATACAAGTTAAGGTACTTTTGGTGTATTTCTCCCGTTTCTTTTGTTAAATGAATTGTCTCATCAACAGTGTATTGATTTGAGGTTCTTTGAACGTAATCCAAATGGGGTCTGTCTACAATTCGGCATAGATGTAGACCCTCGTAAATATTTTTCTTTATTGATAAGTGAACTATAAGGTGAAAGAAAAGAAGAAGAAAAAGAAAAGGAGAAGATGGAATGAGCAATCAGATCCAACTTTAGTCAGATTATCTTGGACCAAAGAGAGGGAGACGGTGGTAAGAGAAGAAAAAGGTCCCTTTTCCTTAGTCTATAAGGGTCTCCCTTTTCCTATGGTTGGCTAAATTTTACGACAAAAGCAAAGAAGCAAAAGGTGGATTGTGAAAGCACCATTGGTGGTCAGGGCTGCGCACACAGAGAGAGAGAGAGAGAGAGAGAGAGAGAGAGGGAGGCACATATTCCTGTCTGCACTGTTTTCACACCCTATCTCCTTTCACTTTCTTCAACGCTACATGCATGCTCTTTAGTCCCACCAATAGGAGTAATCGAGCCGTGACGCGATGTGGTTCGCTGCTTGCTCTTGATTCAACTCAAATGTTCAAAGCTGAATACCCTATGCAAGTTCGAAAAGTCGAGCTCAATTAAACTATATATGATCTCTAAAGCTTGACTCGACTCAATTTGATTATCAAAATGCAAATTCCGCTCTAAGTTTGCATGGAACTCAAGCTCTAATTTGAGCTTGTGCTTAGCCGATCTCAAATTCAAACTTGAGTTTCGAGAGTACAATACATATATTTGAAGAACCATTTTGTTCAAATGGGTATAATGTCTTATTCTTCTATTAACAAAACCAATTATGTTAAAAAAAAAAGGGACCTACTTTGGAATTTGTAAAATCAAATTCCAATATATTTCCTTAAAAGTGGTTAGTTTTTTATTCACTATATCATCCATAGAAGTTATGTTTTCTCCTGTATAATGATACTTCCCTTGACAGGTCCCTACAGTGGTTTTGGTGCAACTGTCTATCAGCTGGTGCTGCCTAACTTCGTAATAACTTTTCTAAATCAAACAAAAAAGAGTAAACACCTGTGTTTTATTTCCTGCACTGCACACTAGGGCAGCATAGGAAACATAAACAAATGAAGCACCATCTGTGTCTGATATAATCAAGACAAGAACAAAAAGAAAAAAAAAAAGGGAGAGCAAAACAAAATGCAGTAGGAAGTTTATAATTGGACTTGCAACTTCCACCTGCTTTCATTTTCGTTAAGTTTTGTACTCTTGGCTTTTGGTGTCCAAATGTGATGTCTACAGTGTTAGAGAAATTCGATGCTAACTGCATTCTGTAAGCTAGGAACACTAGGGGCGAGATCCAGTTACTTGTAAGCTCATGAAATACCTTGTAAATCTTAGGTACTAGTGAAATTCAGGTTTTTGACCTATGTAGTTTAGCCTGATTCAAAATAATCTGCAAGCAATTAGGCAATTGGACTTAGACCAAATTACCTCAAATTCTCGAGCTAGTTAGAATCCACAAACATTTCAATGAACTACACAACCTTGGGATAAATTTTGTGTAATCACTGTTAATTATTTTAAAAGCAAAATAAACTAATTTTTTTGTTCACAAATACCACATTAAGCGCAAGCAGTTACAGCTTCCACCATTGTAGAGGATAATCTTTTATTTCTAGTCACAATAGTGGAAAACTATGGGTCGACTACCTGTATCACAATAGAAATGTAAGGAGTAATTGCTGCATTGCATTGCCAATATTAGAAAATCATGTGCCTCAGATTTGTGCTAATTGTCACTTCAGATGGCCTAATTTAGGTCAATCCATTGGTGGTCATAAGCTCATTGTGGGCTGCTTCAGAGGACTTGGCATTAGAGGGTCAAGCCCTTGCATCCCCCTGCTTGGCTCCATTATTCATGGATTGAGATTTATTATTACTTGTGATTTTGTACCAACTCTCGTTGCACAGCTAAAAAAGCGTTTGGAAATTCAAAGTAGCTTTGAGCACTTAAAAGTGTCTTGAACAATAGTTTGGGTGTTTGATAATTGTTTTTTAAAGAAAATTTTGGTGTGAAAACTGCCTTGAAAATGTTCAAAACCCAAAGCCTCCCCTCTGCATTGGCTTCTTAGCAGTTTCAGTAAGCACTTAGCCCTTTAATGAGTATTTTCAATTTTAGCCCGATCAACTAAAAATGTTTCCTCTTCTAACCTTTTATTTGCATTTTAAAGAGAGTGAAAAATAGAGCGATGATCGCGATTAGTTGTCAAAGATGGGGTCATGTGACGCTAGCATCTCAGGCTAAATAGTCCCTAAGTCACATGACTTTAATGCCACCTTACATGGGGCTGCGCAGCCTCTGACAAACACTTGTTAGGATCACATGGCCTCAATGACGCCTTGCCAAGATCGTGCGACCCCGACAACACCTTACCTCGGATCCAATAGCGGTCTCTGTGGTGATGCCTTTGCTTCCCCTTCTATAGCATTTTTTTTTTCTTTTTAAATGTTCCAAATACCAATTATTAAATGCTATTTGCTTGAGTTGGGAACATCTTTAGTCAAAGGAAGATGCAAAGTCTTATGGCCAAAGAAATGGCAGATACTCTTATATGACGGTCAACAATAGCGTGAGATCAGAGCAGAATCAGTCGACCTATCAGCATAGCCCTACTTTAATTTGAGTTCGCGATCGAGTAATCATCGATTGGTCAGTCAAAAGTATAAGAATACTTTTATCAAGGGGCAATCCCCATGTAGATTACATATATCTCGATGGTTTAGACCGCAAAACAGCGTCAGGTGTACTGCCATGGCCAAATCATGTTCACGGCCAAAATCAATTGAGACTATTTTATGACGCTGACTCGGGTGTAGTCCAAGCATTTCTTGAACTTTTTGGGTTTTGAAGATTGGGAATATCAAACTAGCTGCATGGCCGCCTGGAAGTGGGAACAAATAACACTTTCCATGTGCCCAACACTGGGAAAAAGTTGCCCTTGTCAGCGGGAAATTTATGTTCTTTGATAACTATTGACATCCATAAATTAGATAAACAAAGCTTTTGAATATCTTCAACCAATGAGCGGTTCCGTACACATTTGGCATTTAGTTAGCCATTCCGCATCAGCCAACAAATTTCCTTTTCAAAAAAGGGATTAATAAAGCTAAAGAACAAGGGCTGCTAGCTTTTACTCTTAATAGAATGGTGCGCAATTCATGTAAAACTAAGTTATAATGCTCTCATGAGAGCCACTATCATTTAAAGAATTCGTGCATTGGCTCATCCGAAAAGCTAAGAGATATTCTTAGATATTGGAGCGCACCAATAGGTCGCTTTACATATGGTCGGTGGTTTTAAAGGTTTTATTGTGGGTATTTTCAAATTGGCAGTCTATCATGCCTTGATGATATTATGTCATCATAATTTAAAACCATTGGATCATGATTTTTAAACTTGACATCTCAATGATCAACGGATATGATTCGATTCAATTCGATTCGATATGAGTAATCAAGCGGTTGTAGTAACCTGGCCTGTTTTAGTTCCGTTTGAAATGGGGGTGCAGTCACTTTCCTATACTTAGAAATCTGTCGGGGAGCTTTTGCTACTTTCACGTGGCAGTGTTGTCGGGCTAAAGAGCTAAGCCATGCACCGACAGTATATATGGTACGTAGATTTTGATTTGGCGTTGTTGTTTCATGCAAGGAATTGAGAAGGTTTAGAGGGTGAACGGACACGTCGTTTGGGTTCAATGGAGATAGAAAGAGAGTTAGGCCTTCATGGGCACTAGTTGGTAAATCAGTGAAAGACTGGGGGAAGAGTTTCTGCCTTTGGGTCAGCGAAAATGCATAGTTTTTTGATTTCATCATGCAGTGACGGAGGAGCAAATATGCAACATGGCCAGATCTCAATAGATCTTTGAGAGATTGTGTAAGAATTGGCATTTAATTCAGGAACAGTGACCTTTCGTTTTGTCTCTTTTTTTACAACGTAGGACTCGTGGGCCAAACTGTTTTTTTCACTGTCATTTGGGTTTCTTAGTTGGCTTGCTTGCTGACTCCAAGTTGGTTTTTCGCGCCCTAGGATTTGGTCAAACCTAAGATAAGGTGTGTGAGATCAAGAAGTGACTGTCCTTCTCCCTACATTAATGTTTTGTCTTTGACTGAATTGGAAGGCTAATTAAATCTGAAGTTCGATTCGTAGGACCATGAGATAGCGACCCGACATCAGTTGACAGAAAAAAGAGAGTACATTTTTAGATGAGTGGTTAGTGATGCGTATTGTGATTAGGGTTTGGAAGTTTTTCCTCATAATTTATGCTTCACGAATGCATGCGGCCCTCGTTAACATGAAAAGAAGGTAAAATCAAAGTAGGGATCGCAAAGTAAAAATTAGAATGAGAGCCTTCTGGTTCATTTGATCTTCTTCAAAGTAATCTGAATAAAACATTTAAAGTCAGTCTCAAGGCATTATGAAATACATGATTGAGCTGTGGATGTTCAAGAGTCCTCCAAAACGAATTCTCATCAACATAATAATCTCGGGAAAAGTATAAAAAAGTCATAAACTTATTGCATTGATACAAATTCAGTTCTAAATATTTCAATTTGACTAATTTAGTTCTAAATTTTTTAGCATCGATACAAATTCAATCTATCTAGCCAATTTAAGCTAGAAATTGCTGACGTGGATGCCGTCGGTCTTATGTGGCATATTGGCTATGACGTGAACAAATTTATAATTTTTAAATATTTTTCAGAATTTTTAATTATTTTTTTCTTTGCTTTTTTTCCATCTCTTTTTCTTCACCCTTTGGCCGGTGAGGTCGTCGGCTCACCATTGTTGGTCACAAGTTGGTTTGGGCAAGGGCCTTTGTGCTCTCGCTAGCCATAGGCATGGGCATCGAGCCCCTGCCCAGATCCAAGAATGATTTCCATTCAAAAAAAGTTTTTTCCATTTTTATTTTCGGAAACATTGAAGTAAATTTTTATTTTTATTTCTTATTTCTGTTTTAAATCTATTTTTAGCCATTTTTCTATTTCGAGGAATAGAAAAATTAGCTAATATTATCAAACGAATTGTTGTTGTTGTTTTTTTTTTTTTTTTTTTTTAAATTCTAAAGAATAAAATAATAGAAGTATAGAAAAATTAAATGGTTACCAAACAAGCTCTTAATATAATAAGCTATGCATTAATTAATCAAATGAATGGTTTAATGAAGATATAGTAGATATTGATGAACTTAAGGGTTTCTTGGCTTATAGCTAAAAATAACCAATTTTTTTTTTCTTTCCCATGAAAATTTAAAGTATTTAGATTTGAGAAAATTATGAATAATTTATATATGAACTACGCGAGTCAATATTTATGTATCGTGAAAGTTGTAAGGATTATGCATTTAAAAAGTCGAAGTGCGTGAATTACAAATTTTAGAGTAAGTATGAAATATAAAAGGTAAAACTCAATCCATTATTTTGGATATGCAGTGTTGGAATTCATTTATTAAACTTTAGATGCATTAAATTGGTTGGTTGGTGTCCATGGAAGCCAAGCCCTAGAACATTGTGAAATGCATGACTGACAAGTGTGTCGTTAAGAGTTCTTCAAATGTACCTAGAATGCATATAAATGCATAAAATAATTAGGCTAATAAATCATTTATTATTTTATCAACTTACAAAATTTATCGCCTAAGATAAAATTTTGTTTTGCTAAAATTGTTATCAGTCCATTACTCTAATTGCCGGTTTAGTTGAACATACAATCTTTCATAATCATAAAACACTAGAATTCAAAGATAGGCATTCTTACCAATATTTTACGTGAAAAATGACAAGCCTTATTCAAAGTTTCCAATTCTCTATCTTTAAAATACACATAACATGGATCAATAGATGAGGAACATCTACCATTTTCAAGTTTGAGAAAAAATACAAATCAAAGCATGACCCGAGCAAAGCACAGTATAAACAACTTATATACAAGTAAGTTTGCCTACAAGAGGTGGTCGATGAGCGGACGGCCCTCCAAGCAACAATCTTACATGAGAAAGCCCCGGCTGCAAGGCCTAACCCAACCTAGCCTGCAAACTTCTATGTAAAATTTATGAATAAATGTATAAGAAGTCCTAAAACTTATAAGGAAAATGCAATTACGTTTTAAAACTTTTAAAAAATATAATCAAGTCCTAAAACATGTCACGAAAATGCAGTTGAGTCCTAAAAATTTCAAAAAGTATAATCAATGGAAGGACTTGATTGGATCAATTTGACAAGTTTTTTAATACAATTGCACTTTTTGAAAGATTTAGGACTCAATTACACTTTCTTGATAAGTTTTAGAATTTTATTATATTTTTTGAAATTTTTATAATTAAATTGTACTTTTATAACAAGTTCTAGAATTTCTATTATACTTATCCCTGAAATTTATGTTATGGGTTAGACTTGCGCTATACATTAGGCACAACCTTTAGACCTCATTTGAACCTATCCAGTAATCATTTCTATGGATTGCCATCTAAGGGTGCGTTTGGTAAAGATTTTGTTTCCATGAATAAATTTTGATCATAAATGGTTTTCTTTTATTCTATTTATGGGAATAATTTTTGAACAAAAGAACGCACTTTGTAATTATCCAAAATTTCTATTTTTGGGATAGAAATGCGTTTGATAGGATTATTAAATTATTATTATTTTTTTTGATTTTTTAATACTTTTATTATATTTTTCTTTTTCTCTTCTTCCTCCTTCTTCTTTGTAGCTGGTTGCCGACCACCACTATAGCCGGCAATCGGCTGGGTGAGGTTCGGCGAGCTCGCTAGATTTGGGTGAGGTCGAGCCTCGTTGTGGCTGTGTGAGGCTCGGCCTCGCCTTGGCTAGGTGAGCTTGGCCTCACTAGATTTGGGTGAGGTCATTGTGGCTTGGTGTCGTTGGGAGCCGCGACGCTTCGTCGAGGTTGCCGGCTCTCGCTTGACCGTGATCGCCGGCCATAGCCGACGTCGAGACCGGCCAAAAGGAAGAAGAAGAAGAAAATGGGAAGAGAAGAAGAGAAAAAAGAAAAGAAAAGATGAGAAAAGAAAAAAAATAGAAACAGATTCTACGAATTATTCTTGGGAACAAGAAATTACTTTTGTCTATTTCTTGATTCTATTTCAAATCTATTCTCAAGAACAAAAAAAAAAAATAATATTTTTGTTCTTGAGAACAAAATTTTTATCAAATGAATTTTGTTCTTTTTTTTATTCCGAGAACAAAAGAATATAAATAGTTATTCTCCGGAAGATTATCAAATAGGGCCTAAGAGAGCAGCAATGAGGGACGCGATTTATTCTACCTGGTCAAAATTGGTGGGTCAATTCATTTTCTTAGAACCGCACCCAAAAGTTTCCTTCCTCACCGTTCATTCTCTTAATTTCTTTTCATTTTTTAGGTTAACCGAAAAGCAAAAGAGGTTAACTTTATGAAGTTTCAATCTTGAAGTTTGATCAATAGCAATAAATAACCCTGCGTCTTTAGTTTTAACTTTTCTGCTACCTTCACAAGAATAAAACATTGACATTTTTACCACTGCTAGAATTTTTCTCATGGGTAACTGTTTGGGTTTGATAGATAAATTGATATAGAATCCTTGAAGTTGTTTTCATGAGAGGCAATTCCGTCGAAAACTGGTTTGTTTTGCTTCGATTTTCTTTACCCCACTTTTTCTAAGAAAGCGAAAGAAGTGATCCACCAACTGATCCACCTTCTTATGTTCCCGCTCACCATGCACAAACCCAATTGCCAACTTTGATCGAGCAACTGTAGCAATACTTCCGGGTCTACGGTGGCAGATCAAAACTTATAAACATTTAGAACTACCTTTTTAACTTTACGATAAATTCATATCGCACTAATTTTCAAATTCACTTAAGATATTTATTGATTCCCACAAAGAATTATATTTGCAAATGTCGCGATTCTTGATCCTCATTTTGAGTGGATTGATAAAGGAGCATCAGTTAGAGTCGCGACAAATTTAGTGGGGAAATACTCGCTTTCTGAGCCATGTTTGGTCGTCGTGATTACTTGACCACATAGGCTAGAACACACAAACTCGTTACAGTGGCCTGACCTACTAAAAAGCATATAAACTCATGAAATGTTCTGCCTTTCTCCTCCGCCAATTCACCGTGGCAAGGTAGCTAGAAAGGCTATAGGCCAAAAAGGAGCACATTGCAACCCCCTTCTTTCTCCCTGCCTTCACCTATAAATTCAGCTTCAACTCCTTTCACTCCTCTCTCATGTTCACTCCTTCCTCTCTTTCCCCAACCCACCTCTCTCTCTCTCTCTCAAGAATGCCCTCCTATCTTACTTCAATTTCCATCACATAAGTCCAAACAACCCCTTTTTTTACAACCCAATTCAAACCACAAGGCCTGCGCTGCATCTCCCCTGTTTCTCTCACGTTCTAATTTTCCATCAGTTAACCAAACTGCGCAATTTTGTGGATAAGGAGAAAACGAAGGAAAGAAAAGAAATGTCCTCAAGCGTGTGCCAGGGGCTGCAATCATGCCTCGAGCCACGCGTTCTCAAGCTCAAGCTTGCCCCGCGCAGACCCTCCGCCGGCTCTGACGCTGCAGCCAAGATGAAGACAGCGATGGCCCAGCCGGGCACTGAAGCCATGGACTGGAGCTTCCTTCAAGCTTTCGCCCCCGCGGAAGAGAAGAGCAAGGGTGAGCAAGCCGCTGTCTATGTCCACCCGCTCCTGAAATGCTCGTCCTCCTTCCTCAGCGACCAGAGCCTTGAGATGTGCACTGAGTCACTCGGAAGCGAGACTGGCAGCGATGTCGGCGATGGTGAGGCCCCGCTCCTCTCTCCTAGAGGAGGCAGAGACTACTGCCCTGCGATTCGGCCGGCGAGGAAGAAGCTGAGCCAGAGCGGCTCGTTCCCGCCTCCACTAACGTCGGTCGGCAGCTCCACGGGGATACAGGTGCGGTCCTGCCGGGAGGGGGGGAGGCTGGTGGTGGAGGCGGTGGCGGTGTCGTCCTGCCACAGCTTCTTCCATGTGGAGCGGAGCCATGGCCGTCTCAGGGTTCGCTTCTTGGAGGAAAGCGATGGCCCCGAAACCGAAGCTGAAGAAGAAGGGGAAGGGGAGGAAGAGGATGCAGAGAGGGAGGAGGTAGAAGAAGGGGAGGAGGATGATGAGGAGGAGAATTTGAGGGTGGAAGGAGAAGACTTTGATGATGAAGAGTTTGAGGAGGAGGAAGAAGAGGGCATGGAGGGAAATAGGGGGTTCGTCGGGGGCGAAATTGGAAACGGAAAGTGCTTGAGGACGAGCATGAGGTTGTGCAAAGAAGGTGCAGCCTTGAATTGGAAGCCCAAGCCATGTTGGGTGGCTACTTGAGACCTCTCTATCAAACACCAATCACTATCATAACTAAGCACATATACTCTCCCTCTCTTCTATGGACTGATTATTGATGTTGGGTGAGGAATTATGGTAGTTAGACATACTTGATTTTGTGGCGGCAATCCCCTGTCTCGACCTTCTTATGTGTAATGTGAATTCAGAGGGGTTGTTTGCGACTACAACAATTTGCTAAGGATTAGGGATGTACTTGTTAACCTGCTGGATGAGGTGATGTGACGTGTCTTTAATAATAGCTTTAGTTATGTCACCTGGAGGTTTTTGGCTATCTATTTGCTTTATGAGCTGCCTCCGGGCCATCTCCCCCACAAGACAGTTGGTATGGATATGTGATTCGAATGTTTTTGCGGTTCGCATGGGCCGTGCGTAATTTCCCTCCATCCTTAATGACTCAACAATGAAACGGATCACACTGATTAGCAAACATCGATCTCGACTAATACTCCGGTGGCGACTTTGGATTTTGCGATTCATGACTCTATTCGGCATTTTGAATTCCTTTAAATCACGTCCCTATGAACTCAACTATTTTCTTGGACGACAAGGGTATTTAAAAGTATATGAGGCGTGGAGACCGCATTTGCTTTGAGGACCTAGCCACTTTACTGTCATGATGCATAACCACATGCATCCCACCTCAGCATGGTGGTCCTCACTCTATCCGCCTAAACAAGAAGAAAAACCAAAACTTAAAAAATTGTTGACATTTCTAAACGTAGTTTTCATAAAAAGTAAGCATTAAAATATTGAAATATTGTCGAACATCATTTGACGATGTGTCCCAAATACTCTTTATATTCATGTGGTTTCTCTTAATACGATAATTTAAGCTTTTGATTTAGATTTTTTTATACAAAATTCATGGCGAATTCGCAAACGTACGTACAAACTACACCAAGATGGGGGCCATCTTATGAACAGTGGACTTGAAGGAAAAGCTGACAGTTGTCCTAAGTACGAAACAGGACGCCTCACGTGTAGAAAAACGTGGGTAAGGAAGAATTCCCATTGGGCGTCCGAGCAGGAGGGATGGTACGAACGTCTGGTAACGATCAGGTCGGAGGCCCACGACGAAGGCATCGACGGGGACTGAGCTCATGGACGATTTCATCGGCCATGTGGCTGCCTTTTCTTTTACCCAAATCCTCCCCAGATTTTTAAAGCACCCGAGGATGACGTGATATTTTCTTACCGGTTCTTGAAGGATCTGATCCCTCTACTTCTTGGAAATTGCAAAACCTCCCCCACTTCATCAATCTTTTCTCTCAATCTCCTTTCCCTAGAGCTCTCCCATTTCTTTGTAAATCGGCTCTTGGTAATCACTTGATAATGTATCATGTTCTCCTCCTCCGAATAAGCCTTTACTATGTGAGTAACAAGAGAGTACATTATCCGCATGCAAACTTAGCTTAAGCACGATCAAATTCATTCTCTCCCTATTTCCTCCGCCTCTCTCTCTCAGCACTGCCTATACCGTGGCTGTTGTATCCCGCACTGTCGCCCGTCGATTGCTGTCTTTGACGCTTGTCCTCTTCGTCCGTTCATGCAACGCCATTCATCATCCACAGCTATCTTCAGTGCTCGTTCACCAATCACTACCTTCCCTAGTGGTTAATCTCTCTCTCTCTCTCTGTTCGAGCATTGTTGCAGCCGTACCTCCAATCCACTAGGTCCGATGTAGTGGACCTTGAGCGACCTTAGCGAGTCCTGACAACAAAGATGGAGCAACAAAGATGACAAAGCATCGGTGGGACAATGAAGATGGCGGCGGCTAAGGCGGCGGGATGAGTGCTGCAGCATATATTTATCATCAAAGTAATGACATTGGAGCTTGTGCATATTCAGTCTGTAATTGTGTTGTTAATTCTCGGCTGAATTTCGTCCGGTCGATCCCTACTCTTGGAATAGGGATTTCTTTTATGGACTATATAGGGATGTTCAATCTCAGGACATGACAGAAAGATAAATATTGGGATTTGTGGGGGGTGAAAAGTGGGTATTAAGAGAAGGGAGGCCCTAGGAGAACTTGGAAAAAGGACATTTTTGAAAAAAAACACTGCACTGTGGTTGGTTACATGTTACATGGGCCATCACGTGATGGTGGGTAACATTCCTTGAAAAGAGGAGGACAGTGTCCGATCGTGGAGTTTGGCCATCCATTCGTTGATGTTTTCAGCATTAACTGATGGGGATGTTGTCGTCAACATGCACATGCACTACCCTGCTTTCCTTCTGATCTTCTCCAAAGAGAAAAAAATACTTTCGATGAGAAACTTGTTTATACAAAATATATTTTCTTGAACTTTTGTTATATACACGATCCGTGTAGAATTTTCGTTTGTTCCTTATGCTGCGGAGAACAAGAGGTTGAACGATAAAATAAACAAAATGAAGAAATAAATCAGACATCGAATATACATGGTTTAGTTGGTGTGACTTACGTTAACAGGTTAAGTAGTAAAGAATTCTAATATAGACTAAGAATGAACGTGGATTATACTCACACTCGAATTGCTCAAACACTCTTGGTGTTTCCCAATCCCAATTATGCTCAATAACTTACACAATAATTAGCATCACAATTTTTCACAAAATAATCCTTCAATCTTATAAAAGAATCACACAAATTTTATCACAAGATATATTAGCTTCGACACTCTTGGTTTAAGCCAAGTTGTAATCGCTTAACTAGAATATGAACTTCGCTGTTAGTCTCCCACAACCCATCATGAGCTTAACTGCCATGGAGATTTTCTAGGTTCTTGTTGCGCTTGAACTTTGCCATAATTGTGGATTTCATCATAATACTAACTCCACTTGTACCTTTCGCTACTCCATAAGGATTTTCTGACATAATAATCTCAATCATAGATAAGGCAACACCACTGTTGCATTCATATTTGTTGAGAGATCGAACACACATATTGTTAAACTCAACAGCTACAATAACTTTTGGCTCCATAGGCTTCACCTTGCTAAATGCGCAATCCTTAGATTACCTTGCTAATACCCACTACTTCAATAGTTTTTATTTTAACTCCATTTTGAGCTAAACACTATCTAAATCAATATAAACATTGTTGCAATCACTCCTATCCACCAAGAAGTGTTGGAGACTCTTTAAATGTAGATAAAAAGTAAATTCAATTTTGGGTCACACAATTGATAGCACCACTTATCTTGTGCATAATCTAAAAACATGTACTTTTTTGCCCTCGCATTGAGTTTACTATCGCTCACTCAAATATAACACGAGCACACAAATATTCTAAGAATAGAACAATTAGTGACGTCACTTGACCACACTTTTTCGGGAGTCCAATATTTAATCATAGTTAATTGGGATCTATTTACCAGGTTGCTCACAAGACCAACTACCAAGTGCATTCATTAGGAATCTCCTAACCATACTTATAGTAGAACATTTCTAGTATTGTTTTGCTCATCAATTTTGCAACCTGTTGTGGTTCACTATGATAATTATGGTGTCTCATTGTGCCTTCCTTTATATAAAATTCGTTTAATAGCTTCAAATAGAACTCTATGCTACTGTTAGTTTGCACATGCTTGATTGCATTATTAGTCTCCTTTTCAATCAAAACTCTTCACTATATGATTCAAAAAATGCATCAAACTTGTGTCCATAAACACGCGGGTCTTCTTTGAGTAGTCATACACAACTATATTAGCATAAATCTTGCACTCTTTCTCAAAGGAAACCGCTACAACTTGCAAATATCCAAGTGAATCAATTCCGCAATCTTTGTGGTTGCTCCAACGATTGTACTGAATTGCACTTTTCACCGTTTGCTTGAGTCATGGCACGTGCATACATTTAGTTTATCAATCATATAATCACACATCGGATTCTTTTCGCTCAAAGCATGTAGACTTCTCTTGTCAATATACACAATTCAAACTCTCAAATAGATGTATCCAATGTCTCCATGGCGGAATTTGTTACCGTCTCTCCTTGAAGCTCATCTGAGCCACCATGCTTGATTACTCTCATTATCACTTGGTTACCTCAAACAACTTATAGATACTATCTTTTGAAGTATACAAAGACCAAGCTAAATCTAAGGTTCTCAAGAATATTAGGTTCTTCTTTAATTTTGAAACATAGTTCACTCCAGTAAATATTCCCACAATAGCATCATACATTTTGATTCAAACATTAGTAACACTTATAATATCGCACTTAGTATTGTTTCCTAATTGCACTTTACTACCATCCATGCATTGATAGCAGTAAACCGGTTCTTGTTTAATATAGCATGAAATGAACAACTAAAATCCATAACTCATATATTAAATGCCGAATAATGATAGGCAAGACTTGATTATCATAGTTCAAATTACAATCATTTACAATTGCAACATTATTAGTAGATTCAACTCTAATTCCTTTACCTTTCTTGTTTTTAGCTAAAGACAGTCCCTTCTAAAATGTCCCCTTTTGCCATAACTCCAATACATAACACCACTACTTTCAAATTGACTATTTCAGTTGAGATTTGTACTATTGCTAACACAAGAGCTAGTTCTTTCCCTATTAAAGCAGTAGGTACAGGGTCACCCTATTCTCTTCTACTAAACCTTCACTCAAAATAAATTGTGAACTTTATCCAAAGTTAAACTTATTGACCTAGAAGAATTACTAACAACAATAATGATATTATTCCAACTATTATTAAGTAATGAGGATTATAGAATCAAAGCGTGTACTTTATTATCGTAGTCAATCTCAAATGAACTCAATTGACTAACGACCATGTTAAATTCATTGATATGCTTAGCAATTGATGCACTCTCGCCCATCTTTAAATGAAATAGATTTTACATCAAGTAGATATTGTGGATTGCAAAAGGATTCTCATACACGTCCCATAGGGTCTTCATCAAACCTGCATAGTCTTCTCTTTCATGATATTAAACGTGATATTACGAGCCAACATTAATTGAATAACATCCAACCATTGTCTATTTAGTAATTCTCAATCAGCTTACTTCTTCGACTCTAATTTCTTCCAAAGCTAGGGTAGTGTAGATTCTTTGGGTAAAGATAATATTCTATCTGCATCTTCTAGCAACCAAAATCCTTTGTATCAAATTTGTCAATTTTCACATTTCCTTTTTCTATCGGCATCGATTCGCTTTAACTTAATAAGCCTAGCTCTAATACCAATTGTTGCAAAAAAAAAAGCGATTGAACAATCAAATAGATAGAATAAAAAATAAAGAGGGGTACCTAATGTGCATGGTTTAGCTAGTGTGGTCTACGTTCATGAAGTAATAATAAAATTCAACAATAGATCAAGCAATACAAATGGAGATTATCATCATATTCGAGTTATTCAAACACTCTCAATATTTGTTAGCCCCTATTATACTCAGTAACTCACATGGTATTTAGCTTCAAAATTTCTTACGAAATAATATCTCAATCTCGCAAAAGAATTATACAAATCTTACCACAAGATTTATTGACTTCGACACCTTCGGATTACTTCAAGGTGTAATTCATGAAAATGTTGCCTCTTTATTCTCTTCTCGAAGAAAATACCCTTCTTTTATAGAAAAAAATTGGATTCAAAATAGGGAACATACTCAAACTAGGTAATCAGTCAATTACAAAACCTACTTGAATTAGAAATGTCTTCTCGTCAATCTCAAACTTGACACATATCTTCAACACCTTGAATGATTGGCAAGCAAGTATTTGAATCTCGAAAACACGATTAATCTCGAAAAATTGAAATCGATCCTAACTAGAACCAGCATAAAAGATTGCAAGTAACCCCACATATGTATTTCCCCACGCTTGATTGTTTCAAATTCATGGGTCGGCAATTGAAATGAGTCTCTATACTAAATGTTTCTTTGTATTATTTATGTCGTCACTCTTTTGCTCCACAATGATGGGAAAATCCCTTGTGGGGGCACATGCCTACCTAGGTGAAGCAAAATGTGCCGTCCGAGATATTTCTTATATTTTGCCATCAATTGTCATGCTCGTTAGAGTCATGAGGACCCCTTGGTGAGTATTCTCTACTAATTGATTTAGAGAAGAGAGCCTAGCTTTGAATTTTTTTTTCTTTTTGTTATATTTCTATGGTACGTCTATGATGGGGTCGATTAAGAGGCATCGATTCGTCTTGATGGGACATAATGGAGAGACACCTTTTTGAAAGGATGTGAGGGGAATTAAATAAATAATTTCTGAAGATAACCGTTAAGATGGTTGGTAAAAAGAACGTTCTAAAAGAAATTGTTCTCTCTTCTTCTTTTCTCTCTATCAAAGAACAAAAGGCATTGCATTACTACTTTGAGAAGATAATCGGCATTAACACTGTGGAAATTGAATGCTTTCCTTGTGATTGCATTCAAACCATCGTGAAGTCGTATCGTCCATCGTTCGCTTGTAATTCAATGTTCATTCCTAGGTAATTTGTTCATTACGCATAAAAAAGGCTAGTCGTTTTCTTCCATTGACTTTCTTCCTACATTGGTATCAGAGCCCGTGTTATGATCTTTGCCCCGTTCTTCTATCGAATTTTTTCGCTTGTTGTTGGATATGAGGATCAAGAGGATAAACTTCATATTGTCTGGATGTTCATTGCTTGGAAATTGCAATGTGAATCGTCGAAAACGAATTGAAGCGAAAAGTGGGTTTGGAGGTTGCGGACTATTTTTTAGAATATTTTTTTGGCCAAAATCAACTTTTGAATATATGGGATGAAAGTACTCGGCAAGATGAATAGAACAGTAGGTCGAACACTGCCAGACAACGCTGGACGCGCCCATACACGTGGCGAAGTTGTATCATGTGGGCGCCATGTGCCTCACATGTTGGGAATACTAAGTGCGTGAGTGCCACACATGCATCAACGAATCGACGTTTGCTGACCTCATTGATGACGTCAACAAACGGTTAGTAACTAACATGCTCACGTCATTAATAATGTCGCCACCGACTGTTTGCCCGATGGCAACTAACCAACAACCCGACCAGACCACTAACTCAACCCAACGACTTGGCCGATTGACTGGTCAACTGGTCCGATGGGTTGGACCGGTCAGATTGGTTGCCGGTTGGATTGGTCGACCGGTTAGACTGACCAGGGCCTTTTTGGTTCATTGGCGCATGTGCAACATGTGCTGCACATTCAGGCGGTGTGTATGGACCACTAACTCGACCCGACGACTTGGCTGGTTGATTGGTCAATTGGTTTGACAAGTTGGACCAGTCAGATTGGTTGCCGGTTGGATTGATCGGCCAGTCGGACTGACCAGGGCCTTTTTGGCTCATTGGCGCATGTGCAACATGTGTTGCGCATTTAGGTGGTGTGTGTGGGCGTGCGCAGACTCTAATGGGTGCATGGTTAGTGGTGTTTGATTTGTATGGATATGCTCTACATTATGATATAGTTATTTTACATGTTTGAGACTTTTAAAGATATAAAAATGTATACATAACACTAAGCACACGTACATAACACTAACTCGACCTGACGACTTGGCTGGTTGATTGGTCAATTGGTCCGACGGGTTGGACCAGTCAGATTGGTTGCCGGTTGGACTGATCGGCCAGTCGGACTGAGCAGGGCCTTTTTGGCTCATTGGCGCATGTGCAACATGTGTTGCGCATTTAGGTGGTGTGTGTGGGCGTGCGCAGACTCTGATGGGTGCATGGTTAGTGGTGTTTGATTTGCATGGATATGCTCTACATTAAGATATAGTTATTTTACATGTTTGAGACTTTTAAAGATATAAAAATGTGTACATAACACTAAGCACACGTATTTTTGGGATATTATGGCATTGTTTATTTATTTTAACCTGTATTTTTCTATGGTTTTGGAAATGCAAAAGCTAGCCTACCTGTAAATTATCACACATATGTTGTATAAAGCTTGGTTTGATGACAGCATGTATATAGTTTAACGCCCTTGCAATTTTTTGGTTCCGAGCAGACTTGAACAATGGCTGAAGATCCTTGATTTTTTTGTTATGTCGTGAATTCCACTTTCAATTATAGTTATTGCATGAATGTTTTGTACATTGATTTATGTCATGCTATGTCTTTGATATTAATAGAAAAGTGTGGAAATTACACGATGTCAAGTAATTATTTTTCAAGTAGAAGTTCATAGGTTAGTAGAATTTGAATGAGTCACCTAGAACTTAAAATTTGCACAAATTAAACTAGTTAATGATAGTTGAACAATAATACACAAACTGATTAGGAACATAATCAATTTTTGTTTCCGTATCTTTTGTTGAATTATCATTAATTTAGTTTATCTTTGCTGTAAATTAAATATGTGTGTTAATGTGGAAAATGTGTTAATATTGATTTTGCATTTATTATGTTAATGTGGCTATAACAATTGATTATAATTTCGGCAACCAAGATCATTGTGGCTGACCTCAATAAGAGTGAGAAGCTGAACGATGACCATTATGATATTTGGCACCAAAAGGTTTAGTACATCCTTAAGGAGTAAGAGGTTTTGGAAACCCTCAAACACACCATAGATGAACCTAAGCATAGAACCTTAACTTAGTATATAAGAGATCTAGAAGCTTATCAAGCTCGAAAAAAAGGAAAATAGTATTGCTCACATCACATTGTTGAATTTTATGCAAGATGATCTCATGTGTGAGTTTAAAACTTTATGATAAAAGTCAAGCTTTGTGGGTTGTCCTGAAAGATAAGTTTAGGGGTACGTCTGTCATTAAGTTGAGGAGATTAACTATCAAGTTTGACACATACCGAAAGTGCCCAAATTTAACGATGATACAGTGTCTTCGGGAGATGTCAAACATGATTTTCTAGGTCACACCCTTAATGATGAACAACAAGTTCATGCTATTTCTTACCTTTTACTAAAAAAAAAAAAACAACAAGTTCATGCTATTATAAGATTTCTTTCTAACAATTGGAGTATATGAAAATCAACATGACACATAATGAAAATATTGTCACTTTTGACGATATAACATGTCATTTGGAATTATATGATGAGCACCTAAAAGCTACGAGATTCTCTACCCATGGTTATATTACTGAATCGAGTTCATGCAAAGTGTCGGGCTTCAAGCACAGGGGGAACCATAAAATTCAACAATAAAGGGAAGGAGATTGATTAGGCAGCCAATAGAGCTAAGACCTTCCAATGCAAGAATCATGGTGGGAAGAAGAATAAGACCAAGATGAAGTGTTACAATTGTGGCAAGCTGTGTTACTTTGCTCATGAATGCACCGAGCCAAAAGAAATACCCGATTACTCTAGTACTTTAAACAATGCTTTTGTTTCTAGTATTATAATGCTTGTTGAATTTTATTCAATGTGGACTATAGACTTGTGAGTAATAGAAAATGTAGTTAAAGACCGAGGAGCACTTGTGGAGTTTTGTTAGATACATCTTGAAAAAAGATGGATATATGTTTGAAACAAATCAAGAGTTGAAGTGAAATGTTTCGGCACACGCAGATTAATTTTTACGTGGTGGTCGAAACCTATTCCTACATGATGTCCTCTATACTCCAGATATTTGACAGAATTTGATCTCTGTAGTTGTTCTTCTAAGCTTAAGTTATATAATGAATTTCCATGATGATTGCATTGATATTTTATTTGGAAGAGTTTATTATGGTTCTGGTTATGTATTGAATGGTTTTAAGATATTAGATATTGACTATGCTATTTACAATGTTGATGGTTCTTTTTCTTTGATTGCATCTTCTAGTAATATTTAGATTGATGTAAATACTTGACATGCTAAACTAGGTCACATTGGGTTATAAAGAATGTAAAAATTAGCTGGAGAAGGTCTTTTAGGGTCACTTGCTAATGTTGATTTACCTGTATATGAACATTGTCTAGCGGAAAAACAACTAAAAAACCATTCGGTAAAGGAACCAAAATTGAACTTATATTGTAACTCATACATTTTGACATTTGTGATCTATTAAACGTGAGGGTGAGACATGGAATCTCATATTTTATCACTTTTATAGATGACTTCATGCTTTTCGGTTATGTTTTTCTGATCTCTCATAAGTTAGTTAAACAAAACAATAAATGTATTGAGAATCAATCGTGGACGCGAGTATCTATCTAAGCAATTCAAGGCTGATGAGAAGGAAATTGTAAGATAATTAACTATTCTTGGTACTTCGCAATAAACTGAAGTTACTAAGAGAAGGAATAGAATTTTTGTGGAAATGGTTAGATATATGATGATGCAATCAAATCTACTTATATCATATTGGGGAGATGTGTTATTGACTGTTACCTATATGCTTAACCATGTGTCTTCTAAGTTAGTCACTTCCACCTCTTATGAGATGTGGACTGGTACGAAACCAAACTTAAATGATTTACAAGTTAGGGGTGTGCGGTTTATGTTCATGATTCTTTTTATAAATATGACAAATTAGGCCATAGAGGGAAAAAATATTTCTTTATAAAATATTTTGACCACTCCAAAGAGTGCGTGTTCTTAGATGAACAAGCTGATAGAAGTGTGACTGAAATGAAGTTATGAGATATCATGTTCTTATAGAACGATTTTCTTAATAGAAGTGAGATTAACAAGAATTTCCAATTATATGAGATGGAAGATCTTGATAACATATCCACTAATGTTGTCGAGAGAAATAAAGATTTTCTCAATATATAAGACTAAGTGAGAGTGTCACATCACCTGATGAATTGAATTCAGAAGATGTTTAGTTACGTAAAAGTAATAGTAAAAGTATTCCTTATTGTCGTTTTAAGATCAAAGGAGCATTTATAATTGCTCCACAAGACGATGCCGAACCTAAGACTGTCTAAGAGGCTCTCTCATCTTCTGACATGAAAAAATGAAGAAAAGTTTTGGAAGATGAAAGGAAGTCAATGATGACAAACCACATCTAGGACTTGATCGATCTTCCACCCAATCTCAAGGTTATTGGAAACAAATGGATTTTCAAGATTAAACGAAGGATGTATGCATCCATTGAAAAGTAAAAGGCTCGTCTTGTGGCAAAAAGCTATATTTAATAAGAATGTATAGATTATGAGGAAACATTTTCACCAATTGTAAGGTTTGCCTTTATACGCTTTATCCTAGTAATCGTTGTACATTTAGACTTAGAATTACATCAAATGGAGGTAAAGACGACATTTCTCAATGGAGAGCTAGATGATGAAATATATATGAATCAATCAATAGGTTTCATAGCTCAAGATGAGGAGGGTAAAGTTTGCAAATTTCATTGCTTAATATATAGCCTCAAGCAATCATCTAAATAGTGATATTTTTGTTTTCATCGAGTCATAATATCTTTTGCGTTTATGATGATTAAAAAGGATCATTGTATAGATGTCAAATGGTCTGAAGATAAATTTGTGATTTTATCACTTTATGTAGACAATATACCATTGGCTGGGAATGATAAGGGTTTTGTTATCACCATAAAAGAAAATTTGTCCTCTAATTTTGAAATGAAAGTTATGAGAGAAGCTACTTATATATTAGGAGTTAAGATCGAAAGAGATTGATCAAGGAAATTCTTTACTCATGTAATGAAGATTCTTGATCGTTTCAATATGTAGTATTGTAATCCTATTGATACCCTTGTCATGTAAGACGAAGGCTTGAGTACTAAGATGTATCCTAAGACTCTAAAAGGAAAAAAAAGAAATGAAAACTGTTCTTTACGTTAGTACGATTGGAAGTCTGATGTATATTATTATGTATACTTGACCTGACATATGTGCTATGGGTTGGTGGGCTGACATTAATCAAATCTTGGTTAAGCACACTAGAAAGTAGTGAAGATGATCCTTGAATACTTGAAAGATACTGTGGATTATCGATTTTGTTATCCCAAGAATGATTTATGCTTATTAGGCTACTTAGATGTTGATTGAGGAGGGGACCTAGATGAGCGTAAATTGATTTATGGGTATGCCGTGGGTTGGTGAGTCGACATTAATCAAATCTTGGTTAAGCACACTAGAAAGCGATGAAGAGGATCCTCGAATAATTGAAAGATACCATGGATTATCGATTTTGTTATTAAAAGAATGATTTATGCTTATTAGGCTACTTAGGTGCTGATTAAGGAGGGAACCTAGATGAGCATAAATTGACTTCTGGATATGTACTACATATGCATTGTACGACCGATAATTGAAGGAGAGTGAAATTATCCCTATTTATTCATCGTGTGAGCCACTGAGATAATTTATAATTTACCTCATTTTGTGCCATATGTTACTTCTAACTATGTTCTTGAAATGAAAAATCAATGTTTCTACATTAACATGTTATCAGCGATCATGAATATATATGACTTTATAGGACATGTCTAGGAAAGCAATTATTTTGAAATGGAGAGAAAATGAGTGCGAAACAAGACTATTGTTATTTTATATCTATTGCATGTATTTACTGGTCAACAAAGTATATCGCCTTCGATAGTTTTGGATTTAATTGTAAATATATGGTATTATGAGAATAATCAAGTATGGTCTTTAAGGAATATGTATACTTGAACTGATGTAGCAAAATATGTTTGAGGTACTATGAGATATCAATTGTTTATTTCTTTTTGGGGTTGTAGTTATTATATCATGCTTAACAGGTGCATAATTTGAGCTCTCAAGTGTAAGTGTACTAACGAGTCACATGGCTTTTTTGTCAATATGAATTATTTCTAAAGCAAATGAATGTTGAATTTATTATATTCTTGATAAAACATTATCAAGTTCATCATGTTTGAATGGGAGATGTTATATTTTTATGGTACGTCCATGATGGGGTGCGATTAAGATGCACCGGCTCGTCTTGATGGGACATAATGGAGAGACATCTTTTTGAAGGGTGTAAGGGGAGTTATATAAATAACTTCTGAAGATAATCATTGAGATGGTTAGCGGAAAGAATGTTTTGAAAAAAATTGTTTTCTCTTCTTCTCCTCTCTCAATCAAAGAACAAAAGGTATTCCAATATTGTTTTGAGAAGACAATCGACATTAACGCTATGGAAATTGAATGTTTTTCTCGTGATTGCATTTGGACCATCGTGAAGTTGTATCATCCGTCGTTCACTCATGATTCAACGTTTGTTCCTAGATAATTTGTTCATTGCGCATCAAAGAGGTTAGTCGTTTTCTTACTACACTTTTTATTGGTTAGATGATTGATAAAACATACATGGAAATGGATGGTAAATGTGCGGGAGGGCTTCTTTCATAAGGACTTTTTTCCATGATGGGTTAACCTAAAGGTAAGGTGTGTCCAATAAAATTAGGTACAATTATGCAAGGGGTGTTAAAACTCGTCGTGATTGTGCATTAAAACCGTCACTTCGTTCCAATCCTAAAATTTGTGCTGAAATGCACGTGATGGGGGATTATGTTAGTTGTACATGGACGAAAATTTTACTTGACATTCTCTAACTTTTATTTTTTAGTTGGCCATACTTTATTCTTATTCTAATTCTCATTCTTAAACTTTTGCTCTGCCTCCTTGTTGGCGTGAGAGTCAAAATCCACAATTTTATGCTAAATCGACCTTGCCCTAATCCTCCAAGAAAGTGGGAATTCGAAATCTCTACATTCCCATTCTCACATTCTCAAGTGGGAAGGGTGGCTACTGGGGCAGTGGTGGATATTCTCTTATTGATTTTCCCTTTCTTTTGTGGACATCATGTGATAGTGATATGGTGACAAGCGGTCATCGCATTAGAATAGGAGACCAAAGAGAGAGGAAAGGGGGAACGAGGGCCTGCTTGCCACTTACAAAAGGGTGAGGGCCTACTTGATCGAACATTTCACGTGGGAGTCACTTGAACTTCCAACACTTGAATTTCACCGCGGGGGAGCTCGAGCCCTGATTAGGGCCTTTAATTCTTAAATCCTCAATTGATGAAAAAAATAAAACCTCAAATCTTCAATTGACCAGCAACTAAAACCGTAAATCTTTTTTATGCATGTAAATGGTACAAGGCTACACAATCAAAAGTTGGAGCAGGATAAAATTTCCTCTAATTATTCATATTTGGAGAAAAAGATAACCCTAATTTGGCATTCTTTAATAACATAAAGACCAATTTTCAAAGAGATTCAAGACATAGGCAAATCAGTGGAGATATTCAGATTTGCCAGGCTGAGGGCAAGATCATTAAGACTAAATTCTCCACAAGGATGGTCTGGTAGCACATAGCTATTTCTTTCTAGATAGGAAGCTGAAATGCACCGATAATCTATATAGCTATCTAGCTGTTTGAATTGCTCAAAACGACATGAATTCGCTGAGAAATGGTGGGTGTACTGTGAACAGTTCATGTTCTAATCTTAACATTACCAAACAACGTGGACGAAGAAAAATGTCATCCTGCATGAGGAAGACGAAATGAAAATGGTCAAATGGCAGTACCATTTTCAAGTGATCTGACACGTGTGTGAGAGAGAGAGAGAGAGAGAGAGAGAGAGAGAGAGAGAGTAAATCCCAAAAGTTGCCGAAGCCGAAATGAGGTTCAATTGGTCGGGTAAGGAAGGTGGCTACATGATAATGCAATGCACGAAGGAAACGAAATTAAACAAGGACAAAAAATAAAAAGAAAGAAACTAGCAAAACAAGAACCTAAAATGACGCGAAAAAGCATTGTCTTTGTTGGGTCTACCAATTTCAATTGCCAGCAATCGCAGTAATTAGTCGTCGAGGCCCCTACCTCTCCTGTCTACCCAACCATGGACACCACAAACCCCAAAAAGAAAAGCATTCTATGGAGAATTGACCTTTTCTCTTATACCATTTAATAATAAATTGGCCTTTTAACAGGCTACACAAAATGTCATTTTCTGCTTGTGGATGACAAAGGCATACCTGAGAGACGAGCCACATATACATGCGACATGCACAGTCACATGTATGTAGACGCTGGAGTGTTGATCCCGGGAGACATGGTCCAAGCTCATCGTGCCAACGCAAATCAAGATTTCTTGTCCCTACCCCTTTGTGTTTTTGTGGTTATCCACTTACTTTTGTCAACTATATGTATTCTTTTTTCCTACGTGTCCTAGTTCGCTTTTCAAAAATGCTCAACTACTCATCCTTGTTGGACATCCATGTCACCATCCTAATCCACTCTCGCTCTCTCTCTCTCTCTCTCTGGTACGCAACTAACTTGACATATAAACAAGAAATGCTTGCAACAATCACTCCATTTTCCAAGAATTCAGGGTTTAATCCTCTCTTTTGTTAAAGAAGGGCAAATTATTTCGGAGAGTTATTCATAATTCACAAGCTACGGACAATGGTTCAGATGAGCTTTCACGGGCGATCTTGGTCCAAGAAGTCCTACATCTATGGTGACCACTACTTGGGAATGAGCTATTATTTTCTAAAAGAATTATACGTCATGTGCATGTTACATGGTCGACACCAACACAAAGCGAAAAAACTAGAGGTGCATGCTTATTGTGAAACCATGAAAAGGAAAAGAATGGATAGGAAAAGGAGCATTTTAAAAACCATGTTTCATGGAATTGAAAGGGCCCGTGAAAATGTTGTCTTTGAATGAAGGCCAGAAGTTTGGTTCTTATCTTACCACAGAGATGTCCCTCTTAGTTGTGCTAAGCCTTTGAAGATGTTCAACTCTTGTTACGATTTTCAAGTACATTATTGTTCGCGCATGTAAGAGAGAGATGTTCACACCTAAATTTGGCTAATCATTTAAAAATTTATTGCATAAAAATTAAGAATTGACCCCGATTCCAAGAAAAATTACATTTTATTAAATTGCATATTATTTTTATGACTATGTTTCATTAATAAATAAGTTCATAAAAAGTATTACAATTGAATCGGTGGTGGATGGACTGATTAAAGGTTCTGAACGTAAGAAAATAATTGAAATTGAGCTCATAAGCGAGTGAAATTTGGCCAAACCCATGCACACTAGGACTGGCAAAAATTCACTAGAGAGCGAGGAGGGGCCTTATTGAGCTTTAATTGATTGAAATTTAGCTCATAGAATTTAATTAGTAAAAGGCCTTAGGTTATGCAAGTCCATTATATTAATAAGGTCGAAATTAAGCCCGTAAGATAGAATTACAGCTAGGTTTTTCACTATATAAGCACATAAGGTCTTCAAAATTCGTGGTCGACACATATTTATTAGAGAGCATACAAGAGCATAGAGCGAAAAGGAGAGCGGAGTCCCCACGGCCGAGTCTTCCCAGTCGTGTCTGGCTTGTGCACCGCCATGATGAGCCGAGCCCCGAAATCCAACTGGCACGGCTGCAACATAGCAGCCCTCGCGATTCCACACTGATGATCTATTGTCGCCGTAGCTCTTCCAGCCATGTAGATTTATTTTCTAGATAGGATGGCATGTTAGGATAATATTTATCTAGTTATGGTAGGTTTCCAAATTAGAATAAGATAGATTATTTCCTTATTCAAGTTGGATAATCTTTTACTTTAGGTCGTTTATTTTCATTTTCTATTAATAAAAAAATAACATGTGCATGTCATATTGATTTAGCTAAATCATGCTTGCATCACTATTTGTTGTGTCTTTTTGTTATGTTGTTTACGCATAAATTTTGATGACCTGATTAGTAATTCATTGCATAGGAAGATCAGCAATCGATTCTTGACTCCTAGAAAAAAAAAATTTGTGCATATTGTGTCCGAGTTGGTCCAATATGACCTTGCTCAACGTACACGAAGCACCCATTCATACATACATATTTGGCCGTTGATAGATTCAGTTCCTACTGAAGGGATAAGTTAAGAACAAGAAAAGAAAGAGTTGGAGAGAAACGATTTCCGTAAAATATTCTCCTCAACTTTGGCAAAGAATTCCCTCGCATGGGAAAGCTCATCCCCATCATATTCCTCGGATTGTCTTTAGCATAAAGAGGGGAGTTTGTTTTGGCAATCACCAAAATAAAAGCATCCGTTTTCAGCTGCTAAGATGGGAATTAGACGGCTCCGTCATGGGAAGATTGGGAACTTGAAGCGAAGAGGACGAACCCAAACCCCATCCTTTCGTGGGCACCTCCAGATTTCATTTATGTTGCATCTATATCTAAGATTTATTAAACTCGAGTCATACAAAAATATGACTAGTCATCCTATAATTTTGACTCCACTTTAAGCCGTTTACTTAAAAATCAAGCTGCACATATCATTTTCGTGTCTATATGGTTGCCATAATCTTATGATGAAGTAAGTTTTCTACCCTTTCACTATGTAATTTTCTTACTTTGTTGTACCTTTAGTCGGTCGATCGCATTTAGTTCAATCATGAGTTTTGGTCTATATATAATGGGGAGGTTTGATATTCGACTCATTCCTACTCCAAGGGCCGAGCTCAAGTTGTGGTGTGACTGATAAGACCGTGATGGCCAAGCATACGGGGAGACAAACTCGATTGGCTCCTCCATCTCCAAGCATACGTGTAAGCACTATCACATTTCTAGTGTCCTTTATATTTGGTAAGCATGAAGTGACCCTGACTTCGGAAGAATATAACAGTGTCATTGGAAAATTTTTGAAGTCTAAATTGATTAGTCCGCCTATCGGAATATAGCCTATATTGGTCCCGTCTAATTTCTTAAGGTTAAGAGAAGATGAAATAAGAAAGGGTTTTGAAAGATTACTGCAATGTATGTCCACTTCCTTTCCTAACTCAATATTTCTCAAATTACTTGACATCTCAAATGAGTAGGATTTCCTCTTAGCTTTGTTAGGATTCATAGTTTTCCCTTACCATAAAAATGCTATTAATCCTTCTATTGCTTGTGTAGTTAGTTAGACAAGTATGTGCTGGAATGAATTTTCTCGACACTATCTTAGTCGAGACTTTCTTGTCTCTCAGGGCATTCTAAACTCCAAGTTACTGTTTTCTGTTGGACTTTGGTAATTTGTTGTTGCTGTAGCCAAATGTATTCAATGTTGTCTTAGCAAATAGTAGTGCGAATTGCAAAATAAAGGGAATGGTAATATATGATTTATTGTCTACACAACAACGAAACAACAAACCAAGCTTTATCGCATTAAGGCGCCCATTCATTTTCTATATATCTAATTTTTTGGTCGGTCGATAGATCCTAATGTTAGCCAATTTTGCTTTTTCGATAATCATTTTTCTAGTCATTGTCATTCCTTGTATTATGCACACCCATTTTCTCGTAAGTCCTTTGTAATGGCTTTCTTAGCAACTTTGACATGTGACGATTACTGAGTTAATGCTTTTGTTCATGTTTTTTAGGTAGTTTTCCTCCGGTACACTCAGCAGTGGAGGAAGAAAGTTGTCTTTGTTCTGATTAAATCTGATATTTATCAGAATGATCTTGAGGTATAAATGTTCATTCAGTGCCTTTACTTTTAGTTATGCATTTATTTATTTTGATTTCAGCGACACTTTAGTGGAACCTGAGCTTCTCCAATTGAGGACTACTTTTCTATGCTACTGGCGCAGCTTCAGGAAGCTACGTCTTTCATCAGTGAAAATGTGCAGAAGTTACTTAAAGCAGAGAATGTAGCTTTATATCCTGTATCTGCACGATCTGCTCTTGAATCAAAGCTTTTGGCTTCCTACGAGAGTGCAAAATAGTATACAAATTTGTTGATCTCTGATTCTCGATGGAGAGGCATGGGAATGGAAGGAAGAAAGCTTAAACTAGAAAAACCAATTGGAATTGCTGAGCGGTTTTTCTTCATGTGAAACTGTTCTGAGACAAGACTGAATATGCCAACCAGGATTTGAACACCGTACTTGGCATAGTTAGTAGTGTTAAAAGAGTATTCGATGAAAATGGAAAGAGATAGCATCTCTTGGAGAAGAAAAATCTTATCGCTGGTACCCCCACAGAAATCTCTCTCTTACGACCCTATCACATTATTCCTTCTGTTATAAGTACCATTTGTCACATTGCAAATTAACACACAGAATTGCACTCGGCCTTTGCTCAGATCTCGTTCCAATTTGAACCACGTCGTTTATGGACGGTCTTCAATTTTAGTCTCTCTCTTTGAAAGTTCCGTTTGACTTGCCCCTCAATGCGGGCAGCACCTTGTCGTGATTGACAATTCATGCTCCACTCTTGTCCCTCTTATAGACTCGGCCACGAAAATTAAAATATCACTTGGACATCATATTTTGTCTGTCATGTGGCTTTGGAAGTTCCTTTCCGCCTATCTCAGAAAGGCATATGTAGAAATTCTATGTGGTCGATTAGTACTTTCTGCTGCGTACACACATGTTAGGTATAAATTACTTTTATATTTTCTTTCACATTTGAGACGAAGGGACCTTTACTCATCGCGAGGTATTCCTACTGACTCATGCCCAGCTCGTAAAGCTCTTGAACTACAAATTATGGATGATTGCGACGTCCCCTGAGAACACAATGCCTTATTTCAGAAAACTGGTAATGCAGGACTTTTTGCTATTTATGCATCAATGAGTTTGGGGTAGTTCCTCATGGACTGAAAAAGAGAGGTGATGTTGAATTGTATAGCGTGAAAATGATGTCCCTGCCTTTGAAATCTGTATCATCTGGGCATCTTGTATCTGCAACTCATCTTTTCTTGTCTGAAAAAGAAGTTCTAAAATTATTGCATCCCTCTGTTCTTTTTTATCTTCTATCTAATCTTATATTTTCAATGACAGGCTATTAGTAATTTCAAACGTCCTGGCTCGTTGGCAAATGGTGGTGAATAAGGTGAACAAGACTGTCGACGTTTTGGCACACAATCTTGAGGAGGCCATGCAGAAGGATCTCCTTGATACCGTCATGAATATGGAAAACTTCACAAATAATATCAGCAAGCCTTATCAAGAGGAAGCGCAAAGTAGGCCAGATAAGATATAAAAATTGCAGGATGAACTATCGGCTCTTCAGGATAGACTTCACATGCTGCAAATAGAAATTCCAAATATCCACGAATCATGAGATTATTCTGGGTTTTGTGTCACGCCCTGACCTGCTTCGAGCTCGCGATAACCCACGCTATCTCTCACTTAGTCATTTTGTTGTGACGTCCTAGGAGGCGTCACCGACCCAATCGCTTTATTGATTAAGCAAGTGGAAGCATAAACACATCACCCAACCAAGCAAACATGGATAGTATAAAACACACTTATATACATTCATAACAACATATTTTCATGCAAACTTCTTCCATACAACTTTGGCATCACACACTACGCCACTTTTCATAAAAATTCCAAAGCATGGTCACACACTTCCAACAGGTTTTGGGATAAGCCTAGCACATTTAGTACTATGAGGGCCGTCCAAAAAAATGATTCTTACACAGGCACCAGTTCACTAAAGCTGGCTATCAAGCCTAAAGAGATCCCCATTAAACTTAATGAACTAGGCGACAAAACGATGGGGAACTAGATGGCCTACTCCTTGTTAACCCACATTGTGGTGGCGTGCTTTAGAAGAGTCACCTTTGTCCCGTCATTGCATACTCCACCGCTATCACGCCCCGAACCTCGAGCGCACGCACACCCTTTGGTGGTCGATCAAATTGCGACGTTCCTAGGATGCGTCGCCGACCCATTCATTTTATTGTACAGGCGGAAGTGAAATAAACAATCTCCAGACAACAAACAAACATGGGATAGAAAAGTAGGACAACAAATTTCATAAACACACTTATATAAACAAACTAGGTCAGCCCTACAAAGTTATGTATAGGAGGTCAAGATCCAGAAAGGACTACCAAGCTAACCCTATCTTGGACCCTCCTACTTGGGATCCGAGTCCACTACGACACTGTTAGGGATGTCAAGATCTAGAGGGTCAGCTACCTCCTCTACTTCGGGCTCCTGCTCATCCTCGGGCAACTAGTTCTCCATGATATTTGCAATAATATCAGTGTCCACAACAGGGTCGAGTACCACATTATTCTCACCCTCAATGGTAGGTTCGTCGAAACCATCCACAAGACCTTCCTAAACCCCACTAGGCTCGTGACGAACCCACGCTTTGAATTGATGAGGTACCAATTGAGGTTGGCCCTCATCGACCCAAATCGTGTCACAACGAGCTCGTGGGTCCAAGGATTCACAGCGATAGGAAAGACAGTACGTTGAGTTTCGGCCTCTCATGGCCACCCAAAACTCATCGGGCACACCTCCATTTAAGGACCTGAAAATTGTAAGCCACGATGGGATGAGACAATGTCTCAACAAGTCTACACCCTAAACCCCGATTAGGAAGATAATACACCTAGGGGCAGCCTAGGCACACATCATATAAAACTTACCTTGCCTCAGCACTTTCCTACACGTTAGTACAGTTCATATCATATATGCATATCGTACATGCAATCAACAATTGGAACACTTCAACTCATATACCAGTCAATTACAGGGGTCCCAATTATAAGGCTAAATCATTATAACACGTTCCATTCCGTGTTACACAATTTTATCCCATAATCAGGCACGGTCACTTCACTTATTCAAGCGTTCCAATTAATTACGATCCTACGTGCACGGCCGACTCAATAGTCAGCGGTCTTTCGGCATAATCGTGCATCGTCTCGCTCTAAACGGCATTCCCAAAAGAGTATCGGTCCGGCCTCTACCACAATCCGGTATCCATTGACGTGGGGCATTCCCAAATGAGCATTGTCCACTCGACCTTTATTAGGTGACGGGTTCTCACAGTGATCACATGCCAAGGATATCGTGCCTTACACACAAATGCCTCAATTTAAATAATGTGTTTGGTCTATTTTCTTCATATTAAAAACACTCGGTAAAATAGGTTTGCATGGACACACGGTCAAATCGAACCATAAAGCGTGATATCTTATCATTTTAAAATTCCATGACTTTATACAGTACTAAAAACATATTTGGCGTTAAAAACTGACACCCGATATTTTTCTAATTAAATACCAAAAATTTCAAATTTTAAAAATAATAATTCAAAATCAACACTCAGCATCAAATTGCACAAATTAGCACCCAATTGCAAAAACTAATTGCACCACGACAATCAACACAAAATTCTAACGACCGGCTATCTCGATATAATTTTCGAAAATAAATAAATAAATAAATAATTACAAAATAATTAAATCAATGCAAATTAATTAAATAAATCATTAATTAAGCTATATACACTAATCTAACCACCTAATTAGATTAATTAAATAATCTACTAAGCTAACTAAATCACATAATCTAATTAATCTCTAACTAAACTAATCTAACCACCTAATTGATCTAATTAATCAACTAAATAACTAATTACACTAACTATTCTTCATAATCCAAACTTAGTCTAAAATAATCCTCCTCTAAGCATAATTAACCTCCTAAATAGAGTTTAGGAGGTAAACTCATTGGATTAGCAAATAAACCGGTTCACGATGACAGCGACGTGGAGGCAAGCAAGACTCGGGCCTACTGCGACACCAAAGGAGGCTTGGACCAGGCTGAAAACAACCCACAAGCTCTCAGCTCAAAGCTAAGATTCGGACCTTGTTTCTCTGGAGGGTTGTTGGCCGCGGACTTGGGGGATGGCAGGACGGGGTTGCTAAAGCGGTGAGGGGCTGACGATCGGCTAGGGGTGGTTGACGGCAGCAACGGATGGCGGCCAGGTGGAGTTGTGACGATCGAGTGATGTGAACGGGCGCGGGGACGGCAGTGATGATGTGAGGCAGACACTAGGGTTGTAGGTGGCTCGGTAGGGCGTGGGTAGCTCGAATGCACGGTGAGGGACTTGCGGTGGCTGGCTTGGCTTGCAGGGGTGGTGGCTACTTTGCTAGTTCTCTAGTTCTATTTCAGCAACAATGGAGAATAATGAAGCAATGAAGAAGGAGAAGAGGCTGCTGCAGCTTGAAGGGAGACAAGAGGCCACAAAAGTCTTGCCAAAATATCTAAAACACTCGAGTAGAAGCCCCCAATGTCCAAGCTCTATCACCACCAGCCATTTTCCTACTCAATCTTCTCCAACAAGCCACACTTGAGGTCCAAAATGTTGCAGCTCCTATGGCCTACGAATTTCACCAATTTTAACTTCAACTTCACACCACTTAACCTTCAATTGATGGCCAAAATGCTGAGGAGGAAGCTCATACCAAATTCCACAATTTTCCTCACTGTTTGATTGATCTTGAATACAAAAATGCACTCAATTTAGCCCATCCAAATTCTTGAGCCAATTTCGACGAATTTCAATTTTTCACCAAAAATCCCGAGCTTGCCGAAACTTCTTCGAATGATGAGTCGACGTTCCTAAAATAAATCGTGACATACTAGAACTTTTGATTCCTAAAACCGGATTCAATTTTGTGGTTAATTTCAACCGAACGCGATTTTAGCGTGACCTAATCTACTAGGTAACTTTTAGGAATTTTTAGCACGTTTGACTTATGGTTGATTATTTTCAATCCATGTTGTGCATCTTCGACCCATAGGAAATTCTCGGTTGTTGTAAAAATCTCAAGGTTTCAATTACGGGCACATAGTACAAAATCGACAGAAAAATCGGTTTAGTGTCATTCGACAAGAATTTTGCAATTAGGTGGAATCACCCATAATTAAATTATATGCCTTTTCAAATCGACCTATTTCCAGTCTCTAATCAATTTTAACGATGCTGTATTGACCCTTGCAGATTAGCACGGTTGAGTAGTCAATTTCTGATCGAATTCTTATACCAGTCACATTTATATTCCTTAATGACTTCACCTGATAGATTAGTTATCTCATGAGTGATCAGCTCAAAGAAAAAGACTATAGGCGCGTCGATGAAAAGCCCAATTCATATTATTGACATAGGGTCGAAAATCAGGATGTCACAACCCGGTCCATTTAGTGGACACGGGGACCCCAAAATGAATAAGGTGTATATCCATAACTATAGGCCTGAAAATATTTAAACAACAACAGCGGGATAAACTCAATCGGTGAACTTTCTAGACCTCGCATGGGGAGGTTGTTCACCTTGGAATGGCCTAAATGTGCAAGTTATTTATCAATGGTAGATCAATAACAAAGCCCTTGCTTTGCCCTGACTACTCACATGAACGAGTTACCTTCACTTTTTCAAAACCATCAAATTCAGCACATAAGCAAGTCTTAAAACAATTCCTATCCTCAGGAGCCAAACAAAAAAAAACGTGCAGTATACCATAATCATGCGCCCATGCCATGCAATAATCGAGACCTGCTCATATATCAATCTCATGTCACACATGTGCATACCATAACATCATTTCTCAAAATATGCATTCATGCAATTATGCACTTTACACATATGGCATCTTGAAAATTGCATGTATCCCATACTACCATGCAACCCTCGAGACCATGTTTTTAGATTATAATGGTTGCTTAGGGCCTACAGCCAACTCGAAGGTTCGCAATCATCTGGCGTAACCGGGCATCATCCTGTTCCATCGGGCATGGCATCGACCTGCATATGCATACACCTCAGGATGGCATTCCACTAAGGAGTTTCATTTCGAAATCTATTCGCGAATGGATTCCGTTGACTTGAGGGCATCCGAATTGAATCGAGTATTGTCCCGCGTAAAACGCATAAGGACGGGTTCATTATCCCACGTAAAACACATCAAGATCTTTATGTGAATACACGGACATACCATTACATAGTTCATTTCATGTCTTTTTCAATGTGAGATGCTCATACAATATGCAACAACCTTTGCCACATACCATCATGCCATACTCATATCCCATGTCACATTATACAAATGCACCACTGACACACTCCAACTTGTTATCCTTCCCACATATCATTACATGCATGATGATTGGCTAAAATCCTAGGATGCCATGAACGCACATCATAATTAAAATTAGCAATTAGTAATGCATCAAAAATGGAACTCAAGCATATAGGACACTTCTTTAAGATAAGTCATTTTATAAGGATCTAATTTATTACGATAAACCAAATGATAACTTATTTTAATAACATAACCTATCACAACATTATATGACATACCACATATCATCACGTAATCGTTTATCACTCTGATAAGGCACATCCTATCAATATATCATATTTCACTTATCACATTCAATAACTTATTGCATAATTACTTATCACATAACGATAACTTATCGGGTAAAACTTAATAACTTATCGTGATAACCTATTGATAAAAAATGATAACTTATTGATAAAACTTGATAACCTATCGCAATAACATATTGATAAAACATGAAAAGTTATCGGTAAAACTTGATAATCTATCGATCAAACATGATAACTTATCGGTAAAACTTGATAACCTATCGAGATAATTTATCGAAATGTGGCACCCCGAAACACCTAAGGTCACCACAAGTACCTGTTACTATACCTAATGAACGCTAGTCACATCTCTTAACAGAAGCATTGCAGCTCATAGGCATACATACATATATATATATATATATATATATATATATATATATTATATTGGTTCCAGCGCAACTTATTAGCGGAAGCATAATTGAAATATCATCATCTCTCTCTCCATCTATCATGATACAATGCACACCACTAAGCACCATAGGAAAATATAAAGCCGAGCCACTTTTATTTACATATTTTCATGATGGATTTTCTCGGGTCGGTATAACAAAAGAAGGGCCAAGACTTTTGACTACATTCAGCCACAACCTCAAAAAGAGACAACTCGACCCTCTATGTCGATAATGCAAAATCCTCCATCTACTAGTGTCGGCTATTGTCCAAAAAGTTGCAGCTCCTACTCCTCGTGTGCGTGCAATCACACCCAAGCCGGTGCGTCAGGCGGTGGTGGCGGCAACATCCCCACATCACTCCGTCTCGACGAACGTGAACAGATATGAACTCCTGAATGATAGGTCCCTCAGCCAGGCCCACGTCATATATCACTAATGCGCGAACTCGAATGAACATTAGACCAGGGATGGTGGGACAGTCGATCTCCACACACTCGACCTCCACATCCAAAGGAAGGCCATAAAAGATGCCCCGTGTGACAGCAGGGAGCGGCATCTTTCTAATCTGAAATGTTGGTCCCCGAAGGGGTGAGTACAGCCACTCAGCAGGTAAATGACCCAATAAACCACTCGATGCATCACACAATACAATCATAACAATCATAGCATAACACATGTCATTCAAGCATCCATGCATAATTTACCTTGATACCATGCATATGTCATCATACCGCATGTACATACATCCTCATATAATCATCACCATCATGTCACATATACCATCATGCCATAGGTGCACATACATCCATGTACTTACCATCATGCCATAGGTGCACATACATCCATGCACTTACCATCATCATGTCACATGTACCATCATGCCATAGGTGCACATACATCCATGCATTCATCATCATCATGTCACATATACCATCATACCATGCATGATTCAATTTCAATTTCCAAATTTTATCTTTTCATTTTGAACCGCCACATTTCTCTTTTTCCCGGGACCAGTATTTGCATCCCACATTTATCGCTTGCACCCCACCTGGCATCGCGAGGAACCTCCTCGCACAAACCTCCGGTCATCCGGCACACACTCGCTGGGCATCTTGTACCCCAACTGGCATCACGAGGTATCCCCCGGCACAAACCTCCGGGCTTCCGGCTCCCCCACTCTCCGAGTATCTCGAAACTCATGAGGACCCTCCGGCATTCAGCCATTTAAGGCCACTAGGCATCCGGCATTTACACTCCTTGGCCAGGCATCCCAACACTCTTGGGGCATCGTCGGCTCACACCTCCGACGGCCTTCTCACTTATCTTAGTTCACATTTTCAATTATAGTTCAATTTCAACATGGCATATGATGTGATGGCAAACAAGATCATTTTCATCATTTGATTCTTATATGCATTTTCAATCATCATCATATATGCAGCAAGATACAACCACTTATGACAATACAATCCATGGGGTCCATACAACTTAGAACCATACATCATGACTTTTTGAAATTTACCAAATTCCAGCTTACACAATTTCGGAAAACATATAAATTAAATATCCATATGATCTTCAAAAATCATACAATCAGAGCATGTAATAGTCAAGACATAAAGGTAGCAATTTCATGAAGAACACATGCCCAAAAGAGCTTCACACAAGAAGATATAGCTCACACAATACAGCATGCAAAATTCGGATAAAATCAGATTGCGCAGTTCTTGAAATATTTCGATTAAAATACCCGAATGACCTCCAAAAATTATGAAATTTTACCAGGTTATATTCAAGACCCTAAGGTAGATTTTTCATACAGACATCTAGGTCATATTCGCTCTAGATAATTAACTATAGACGGTCGAAGCTCCTGTTTCTAGTACCGAACAGTCCAGTTTAGCTGTCTCCAAAAAATCGAGGTTTCGCCTACTTATCCTTCTTCATTTCCTCTGAAATTTTGATATGTTTTGTCTCAAGAGGTCCCCTACAACTTTCATTAAGGATATAGGTAATATTCTCAATGGATAGTCACCTTATTGTTCACGAAGTCGCTAGAGTCTAGTACAATACTTCCAGATCTACTGTCTTCAAAGGAAAAATCGTTTCACTAGGCCAAAATTGTTCGTTTTGCTTCAAATTTTAGTATGTTAGTATTTAGGATGTTCTCTACAACGTTTGTGAAGAATTCGAAGTGAAATTCTCAGTAAAAAGTGACATGCAGCACACAAAACCACCAAGAGGTCGACAAAACAGTTTCAGATCTGGCGTTTCCGTAGAGGAAGGGTTTCACCCCTTAAAACTCAGCCATTTTGTCTCAAATTTTAGTATGTTATACTTTGAGATGTTGTCTACAACTTTCATGAAAAAGTCGAAGCCAAAATCCGACTCAAAACCCGCATGCAAGCCTCTACAACATTCTGGGTCTGGCGGCACACTCGAAAACAGAATACATTTTCAAGAACAACACACTCAAGCTTCGGTTTCTCACACCCTAAACGTCCGAGATTCACCATCACTCAAACAAACAAGCAAGACACAACATGCAAGAGCAGAATATAGATCCCAACTTGCCTTCAAATCGAGCAAACAACGGCACACGGACGGCGACGGACGAGCGGACCTCCCCTTCGTGCGGCTTCTCCCTTTCTCTCTTGGTTCCTCACTCTTTGGCAACCCTCTCTCTCTCTCTCTCTCTCTCACTTGGCTTGGGCGACAGCCCCCTAAACCGGCCACTCTCTCCCTTTTATTCCCCCTTAATCACAATCATTAGCCATCATTAGATGCCTCCCACAATGGCCAATGGATGGAGTCTCCTTTTTGCCACTTGGCAAGACCCATGCATAATGGGCTTGGAAGTGGGCCGGCCACTCCCCCTCTCCTTGGTCGACGGCAACCCTATCCATGGGCTTCATGGGCCGGCCTTTTGGCCCATCAAAGGTCCACACTCTTGGGCCTAAGGCCCAAGCCTAATTAAATAAAATTTCAACCCTTTTTTAAACATTAATTAAACCCTTATTGAACCAAAGTACTATAGTGTATAAATTAAATAATTATACACTTGAAATCACAAATCCATAGATTCTAACCCACAATACATATGGCCAAAGATAAATCATCCTTTTCCAAAATTTATCCATTAAATTTGGCCACAATCCTTAGTACAAGACATTAATTTGAGCACCCCTAATGACCGGTAAGGAATTCTAGGATGCCACACGAAACCCTATGATAACCTATTACACAAAACTCGCTTATCACATCAACAAAGTATCATTTAACCTTAATCTAGTCCTAAACTAACTCCAATATGTAACAACAATCCTATTCAAGACCTACCACTCACACCTAAGTCCAAGCTTTGAAAAGTGTTGAGGGAGGTGTGGCGAGGCTAGACAGCGGTTGTGGAGGTTGGACTAGCACTGATCAGCCCTCGGTGAGGGCTGTGGGGCCTCTCGGCGGTGCTACGGAGGTGGCATGGTGGTCGGCTCGGCAGTAGATAGTCTCTCCTAGGTCGACAGTGCCTAAACCACCAACAGAGAGAGAGAGAGAGAGAGAGAGAGAGAGAGAGAGAGAGAGAGAGCTACTATGAGGGGCTGGATAGCTCTCTAATTAGCTCCAAAACCCGGCTTAATGACAAGAACGGTGGTGCGAACTAGTGGTTTAACGGTGGGATAGCGGTGGACGGTGATCAATGAGGCAAATATGAGGAAAATGGAGAGACTAACTTGCCAAGAAGATGGAGATGGAGAGGGAGGCATTCAGTGGTGGTAAGGGGAGAAAGAAGTGAGATTGAAAGCCAAAAAGTGAGAAAATGAGAGCGAGGGAGAGAGAGCAAGGGATGGCCGATGGTTTGGAGGGGAAAGAGAGAAGAGAGAGAGCTACTCAATCCTAAGTCACTTGAATAGCCAAGATTGCATCTTGCCATGTCCCATCCAAGATTAAGGGCTTTGATCTTTTCTCACTTTACTTCCTATCTAAGTCCCATTAATGTCATTCAATGCACATTAAATAAACTCATCATGGCTAGACTAGAAGATAGAATAGGTAGGTTTAGCTAGGCTTTAGGGAATGACATCACTCACCTCATCTTCAACACATGGGTGCCCCTTCCATGCTCCTTTTCCATCTTGCCTTTTTATCCTTAGTTGAATGAGATGGCAATTTGATCATTTCACCAAGATTGCACACTATTCATGCACATGGGTTGCATTAAATGCTGAGATCTTGAAATGATAGCTTGATGGATTTAGAGGACTCATGGCCCCCCTTGGTCACCACCCTTTGGGTGTGTGGGCCTTGGGCCGCCCTTATGGGCTTAGGCCCAAATGAGTTGTCCATGATGGGCTTGGGCCCATTGGGCTACTCAACGTGGGCTTGGGCCCACTTAGGTTCTTGCCCATGGCCCATTTCCACTTTTCTGAACTTTTGTCTCGCTGATGAAAACCCAAGTTTTCACCCAAAGTGATATTCTTGGCACTTTTGGGACCTACCGATCCTCATTGTAATCTCGTCCAAAAATTGATCATCAATATGATTCCATTCTGAAAATCGGGGTCAAATTGAGGATGTCACATTTTGTTGGCCACATTTTGAGACATGAGAGGGGTGCAATTTGCAACAAAGATGTAGATTTTCTTTTTACAGGGTGAAATGAAGCTAGGCCAGTGTATTTGAGTATTGAGTTCAAGAACTACTCCACTGTATATATTAGTAAAGGTAAGAGATATATTGAGGATAGGCCAAATGTACAAAAAATCTCGTCACCAGAAATTTACACTCCAAATGCAGGAACAAAAGGAGTGGAAGGGTGACGAGAAGAAAAAGCTGCAAAACACGGCACAAACACTACAACACCTTGACAAAAAAAAAGCACATCATGGTCAACCGGCTATAAAAGACGCCACAGGCGAGGAAGAGGTCACTGTTGGAATGAACTACCTACGGGTCCCTAGTGAAAATAATCGGGTTTAGGCCCCAACTTCTCTGCAACCTTTTGTTTCTGAAATTATCTTCAACGTTCCTGAAGGTGATAGCCTTGTCTCAAACCACTTTGAAGAGGTGGTTCTTCATGGCTGGGACCGTCAAGGGGTTGGTCTCTAAAGATGATGTTATTCTTGTTTTTCCAAATGATATGACAAAGTGTGCCAAAGGAAAAACAGGCAATGCACTTGTAGAAATCTTTACCCATCAAATAGGTAGCGGCCCAACGGAGGTTCTCCCTCCAAGTTCTGTTATGCCAAGGCAAATTGCATTTGAAAGCCCAAAAGAAAGCAACTCCAGTCGTGACACAGCAATAAAAAAGCAGGTGATCAACAGAGTCGGGCATACTCTTACAAAATGCACAGGCAGCACTTTCAATTCTACCATAGGACAGAAGGAGAGCTTGGTTTGGAAGTCTGCGCTTGGCAATGAGCCAAAGATTATGTTGATAGCGACGCACTATGGCGTTGTCCCACACAAAGAGTGCCAATGGACCCGCAATCTCTTTTCCTTATGGAGTTTCACGCCGTTGTCACTATGAATTGGCCTGAAGAGCTTTCTCACCGGAAGAAATTATCCGGGTCACCATACAAGACCGGGAGAGGATGACCCCACGATTCAAGCACCATCTTGTGAGCTTGGCCAGCATTTGAGAAGAGATCAGCAACACATGCCTGCCTAGAGAGCCTTAAGCTGTAGATAAGTGAATTTAAGAAGAGTAGGTTCAGGGGCCCCTTAGGGTGCCAATTATCAAACCAAATAGAGGTTGTTCGGCCATCGGCAATTTTCCAAGAAAGGCCATACGAAATCACTCCTTAGGTTCAACAAGCTCTTCTAGGCCCAAGAGCAACAGGTTGGCCTCCTAACAACCCAAAAGTTTTTGTTCTTTAAGAAAGTGGTATGAACCCACCTACACCACAATGCTTCCTTGTCAAAGAACAAGAGTCGGATATGCTTCAGCATGGCAGCTTTATTGCAATCTCAGAGTCTCCTGATACCTAGTCCTCCTTCAACCTTTGGAAGGCAAACTTCATCTCAAGCTACTTTAACACCACCCCTGCCTAGATCCGGATTTTTCCACGGGAATTGTCTGAGGATTTTCTCTATCTAATAAGCTGAAGCCGTCTAGCAAGAGAGAGGAAATGGTGAGTCCAAGACTAAACCTTTGCAATGATACGGTTGACAATGGCACAATAGTTTGTTTTGCTGATCCTCGAAGTGATTATAGGAACGCCCAGGTACCGAACCAGCAAATTTCCTTCTCGAAAACCCAACTCCAAGAGAATACCATTTCTTAAGGAGGGTGTGCCACTCGCCAAAAAAATTTCACTCTTGCACAGGTTAGGACAAAGGCCACTCCAAGAGGAAAATATATGAAGACCTTCCTTGAGGAGAGCCACCGTAGGAAGGTGACCGTAGGAAGGTGAGCCTCACAAAAAAGGAAGACATCATCTGCAAAAAAGAGATGTGAAAGACCCGTTGCCTTACACCTCCAGAAGATGGAAAAGGAGCATTCTCTCACTCATGTTTGCAAACATGTAGGTCCTAAAGCCTGTTGCCTTACTCCGCTGTATATTTTCTTCTTTCCTTCTGAATGCATGAATATTAGCACCTTCATGTAATATAATGAAATGTCCAAGGAAATTGGTTTTTGACATTGTGGTTTCCAAATATTTGCATAAAAACAGCAAAACAGTTGTTTTTATGAAGTCATCGGTGCTAGGGAGAGGGAGTTATCAACCAGCATGAGAAGTTTGAATCATTGTAGGGATTGGCAGGATACAAATTCACTGTTGGTCTTCCTTTCTACACGAGCCTTTCCTTGATGCATCCACCCTGAAGCTACATCAGGTTTTTTGTGCTTGTCACAGTAAACCTGCGTGGGGTCGAAACCACTCACTAATATCTCGGTTTCGACTTGATGATTACTTTGAGTTCGACTTCACTAATTTTAAGTGAAGCTTGAGCTCAAGCTACTTCAGTATCTTGTTCAATCGAGTTGGAGATGGGCCCATCATCTGCTTTTCTTTTCTTTTTCTTTTTTTTTAGGGGGGCACTAGCTGCGTAGGCTTGACTCGAATTGTTTACACCCTACTCTTGCTTCCTAAAGATCCATGTCCCACTTGTGTCATAAACCAAAACGACTATGTGAAAATGGAATCGTCAGCGTGCAAAAGAGGAGTGAACATGTAGGTCCTACTCTCTAAATTTGTAGTCGCAGAGAGACATATTCTCTCGCTCATGTCTAGATACTTATAGTAGTTAATCACTTCATTTAGTGTATCGATATCGTAAACAAACAGATAAATTATGGGGAGATTCTCTTCTCCCTGTCCGGACCATTTAAAAAGCGGAGGTTGCGAAAAATTTATAGTACCGTCCATATAAGGTTTCTTTCTCCTCGGGTCGGTCTCTTTTTGTCCTCCTTCACCTTTTGCAATTAACGATGGACCTACCATTGATGCCATGACATGTTCGCATAATAACCTAGAGCTCTCAATGAATCCCTCGTACTGTATCGGCAGAAAAGCGAAGAAAGAGGCTTAGCTAAGCTATGGCGGTCAACACTTAGAAAAATGTTGCATTCTGGACTTGTCCTGTAGACCGTAGGCCATGAATTCGATGCCATCACCTTTCTGCCCGAACATTGCCACTCGTGAGCAAAATAAAAAAATGGAAAATGAAGATAGAGAACTTCAAGCAAGCACTTTGACCACTTCACGCAGGTAATAATAACAGCAATGATGAAAATTGTTAATAATTATTGTTGGTGTTGTTATCATCAGTATTTAGTATTATTATAATTGTTAGTACTGTTATTATTTTCAAAATTATTAGATGATGCTTTGCCCTTTGGTGAGACGTGCTCTTGTCAATCCGTTTCTCTTGTTAATTGGACTCTCTCAAACAAGAAAATTGGGATCAACAGTGTACTAACTCGTGCAATTCTGCATGTTCTTTGAACATAATCCAAATGGGTCTGTCTGCAATTAGGCATGGATGCAGGTCTTTGTATATATTTTTCTTTCTTCATAAATGGACTATATGGTAAAAAAGAAAAAGCAAAAAAAGAAAAAGAAAAAGAAGGAAGGAGAGGATGGAATGAGTTATCAGACCTAACCTTAGTCACATTATTTTTTACCAGAGAGAGGGAGGAGGTGGTAAGAGAAGGAAACCTCTTCCTTAGCCCCTAAGGGTCAACCTTTTCCAATGGTTGGCTAATTTAATGACAAAAGCAAAGAAACAAAAGGTGGTTTGTGAAAGCACCATGGATGGTGAGGGCCGGGCCGAGAGAGACAGACACATATTCCTGTCTGCATTGTTTTCACCCTCCAAAGCACCCAATCTCCTTTCACTTTCTTCAATACTACATGCGTGCTCTTTATTCCCACCAGTGGGCGTAATCGAGTCGGGTCGCGTTGCCGCGATGTAGTTCACTGCTTTCTTTTGATTCAACTCGAATGTTCAAAGCTAGATGCCCCATGTCAGCTCGAAAAGTCAAGCTTGACTAAACTATACAAAATTTGCAATCCGACTCTACTAAATTTGATAATCAAAATGCAAATTCCGCTCTAAGTTTGCGTGGAACTCAAGTTCTAATTTGAGCTCATGCATAATCGTAGGGGTGCGCATGATATCAAGGTGGAATTGAGAACTTAACCAGTGGGAATTGGTCCGGTTCCAAGTCCCCAGATTTCAAAAATTGAGGAACCTATTTCAATAAGTGGGTTGCTTCCAAATGGAACAATTCTTTGTGTTCTTTTGTTCAATGTCTTCTCGTGATTCTGTGACATTCCATGATGTCCAATGACGAGTGATTAATCTGAAAACACCAAGCTAAACTTCTATTTTTGGGAATATCCATATCCGAAACTCTTATTTTATTAGTTTATCATAATCTTTGCGTGTATACATATGAGTTATGATCAGTGGATTATAGCAAATTGTGATCATTAGAAGTAATGATTCATTGCAATTGTTCAATTAATAGTACATGTGGAACCTAGGTAAACTTTGAAATCGACCCTAGAACCTAAAATGGGATAGGTTTCGGATTTCTGGGTATACAAGATAGTTTCCGGGTTCCAAAAATTAGGGAACTTGTTATGACCGGTAGGTTTTAGATTTTGGATATAACCTAGACGAAACTTAGTACTACTCACCCCTACTTAGCCAACCTCGACCTCAAACTTGTGTTCCAAGATTACAATACATAAACTTGAAGAACCATTTTGCTTGAACATTTATATTGTCAATCATATTTATCTAAAACCCGTTCTTCTTCTATTAAACAAAACCAATTATGTTAAGACAAAGGAGACTTACATTGGCATTCATATAAACAAATTTCAATATATATCCTACAAAATGGTTAGTTTTTATCCGCTTTATCACCTACAGAAATTGTGTTTTCTCCTTTGTAATGATACTTCCTTTTAGAGGTCCCGAAGCTGCATATTCTCTTTATATCTCGTTTAAAATCAGACAAAAGAGAGTAAAAACCTGTGTTTTGTTTCTTGCACTATACACAATGGGCAGCATAGGAAACATAAACAAATGAAGCACCATCTATTTTTGGTAGAATCAAGACAAGAACCATAATGGGAGAGCAAAACTAAATGCTCTACTCTGCGTTCACTCGGAAGCGTTAATTTAACCTGCAACTTCCACTTGTTTTCATGTACATTCAGTTCTTTCCTCTTTCATTTTGGAATTCAAACGTGATATTATATGGTTTCAGAAATTGAATTCTGATTGCTTTTTGGGCTGCTTGCAAGGAATACATCCTTTTGATGTCGACAAGTTAGAGACTCTTGAAACACCATATAAGTCATAGGTACTAGTTAAGTTCATGTCTTTAACCTATGCAGTATGCTTTGATTCAAAATAATTTGCACGTAGTCAATTGGATTTGAACATATATCTCGATGATTTGGACCACGAAATAGTGTCAGGTGTACCACCATGGCCAAATCATGTTCACGACCAAACTCGATTGAGACTATTTTTATGACGCTGGCGGGTGTGTAGTCCAAGCATTTCTTGATCCTTTTTATTTTATTTTAAATTTGGGCGTATCAAACAAGCTGCATAGCTGCTTGGAAGTGGCAACAGATAGCACTTTCCAGGTGCCCAACGCTGGGAAAACGCTGCCCTTTTTAGTGGGAAATTTATGTTCTTTTAATAACTATTGGCATTTTCCAAAAAATTAGATAAACAAAGCTTTGAATATCTTTTCAACCAATGAGCTGTTCCGTACACATTTCGCGTTTAGTTAGCCATTCTGCATCAGCCAACAGAATTCTCTTTTCAAGAAAGAGATTGATAAAGCTGAAGAACAAAGGGCATGCCGCTAACTTTTGCTCTTAATAGAATGCTGTGCAACTTTTGGGTTGTGGTTTGCCAGGGGAATATAATGATAAGATGCTCTGGTTAACAGCATGCCCTAATTACTATACGCATCACTGAACACTCATCTTCTAAAATTATTCTCTCTTGTTGTCATCTGATGTTTGGTCGCTGTCTCATGGTCTCATGGATTGAACATCAGATTAAATTAGCCTTCCTATTTAGGCAAGACAAAACATTAATGTACGGACTAAAAGAGTCAGTCTTTGATGCCACACACCTGATGTTCATTCTGATAATAAATGATTTATTAGCCTAATTATTTTATGTATGTAAGTATAAAATATAAAAGGTAAAAACTCAATCACTACTTTGGATATGTAGTGTCGGAATTCATATACTCAAATTTAGGTGCATAAAATCGGCTGGTTGGCGTCAAGGGAAGGCGAGCCCTAGAACATTGTGAAATGCATGAATTTCAAGTGTGTCGTTAAGAATTCCTCAAATGTACCTAGAATGCACGTACATAAATAAAATAAATAGGCTAATAAATCATTTATTATTTATCAACTTACAAATTTTATAGCCTAAGGTTAAATTTTGTTTTGCTAAAATTGTTATCAATCTATTACTCTAGTCAACCGGCTCAGTTGCACGGATTTTTCATAATCATAAAACATGTATTACGAAATGGGCATTCTTACCAAGATTGTGCATGGAAAATGATTAGCCTTACTAAAAGTTTTCAATTCTTTATCCTTAATATACGCATAACATGGATCAATGGATGAATAAGATCTGCCTTTTTCTAGTCTAAGAAGAAATGCAAATGAGAGCACGAACCCAAGCAAAGCACGGTACAAACAACTAGTATACGAGTAAGTTTACCTACAAGAGAGGGTCGACGAACGGTCAGCCCTCCCAGGCTCGAGAGTTAAATGGACAGGCTCAAGCAATGTTCTTACATGAAAAAGCCTCGGCTGCCAACTTTGGCGAAGGCCTAGCCTACAAACTTCCAATATATGTTGTGGGCAGGCTTGGGCAACATATTACGCACAACGTTCAGGCCTCGTTCAAGCTTGTCCAGTGATCATTTCTATAGATTGCCATCTAAGAGAGCGGCTATGAGAAAGGTGGTTTATTCTACCAGTCAAAGTAGGCTGGTCAATTCATTCTCTTAGAACCGATATGCTTTGGCACTTTGGTCAGGTCTGCAGTACAGCACTGTCGCTAAGATATGTATTCTGCTCAGTTAAGAAATTCATTAGACGTCTTTTTTAGACTTGATTAATATTTTTGTCATTCTTTTTTCAAAGACGCGGTGCCAAAGTGGTTGTACTTGAAGGTCAATGTCATGACCCAAACTTTGGACAGTACGGAGGATGGACTAAGATCACCTTGACGGCACGCAGGTGAGGCTAAGCGCATATCTCTTGTCCCACATCGCTTAGGAGGGAGTCCTGAGCTGACTTATATGGTTTGGATTCTCTATTTTGTGTAATGCGTTTTTAAACTGTAAGGGCCGAAGGCCCAAAGTGGACAATATTTGGTGGTATCAAAGTTGACTCCGAGGGCACTATGCTACATTGCTTAGGCTTGGATTTTTTACTTTATGTAACGCATTTTAAAGCTGTGAGAGCTGACTATTACACAGTGATAGCTCCCGAATTCTTACAGTAAATGTCGCCAAGCGTGGGACATTGTCTGGTTAGATTCTTGCCTAGATTTGCACCTGATGTCTTCGGGGGCTGCTCGGGCAACTATTTGTTGTTTGATAGATTGATAACTTGATGTAGAACCCTCGAGGTTGTTTTCATAAGAGGTTTGATTTGCTCTGATTTTCTTTTCCTGACTCTCCCACCCCCGCCCGGGCTTTCCCAAAAAAAAAAAAAAACAAAACAAAACAAAAAAAGCCAGAACTAATCCGCCATCTAATCCTCCTTCATTATGTTCGTAGTTACCATTGCACAAACCCAACTTCCGCATATGGTTTGAGCAATTCTAGCCGTACTCACCGTCCAAAACCTATTAAATGCTACGGTTACCATTTTACCTTTATAATAATTTTATATCATGCAAACTCTTAAATTCACTAGAGCTATCTACCGATTCCCACAATGGATCATACATCCAAAGGTCTCAATTCTCGATCCTCATTTCGAGTGCATTAGCAAAACAAGAATCGATTAAATCTAATGGAGAAATACTCGCTTCATGCTGTGTTTGGTTGTCTTTATTGCTCGACCACATAGGATGGCATAACTCATTAAGGTGGACTAACCTACTAAAGCATATAGTAGGACAAAAAATAATGGCCGGCGTGTGGACTATACTTGCCATCACAATGCCCCCATTTTCCCTCTCCATAAAGGTCACGGCAAAACCTTTTGTACCAATGAAGATTGTTCAATTTCGACACGTTGAGCAACACTACCTCTGTACCGGCGAAGGCTGCACGAATTTCGACAGGTTGCTCAGTAGATATTCGATAGTCGATGAATGCTTCCGTGAAATGTTCTGCCTCTCTCCTCCTCCATTCACCATGGCTAAAAGGGAGCGCATTCAAAACCCCTCTCTCCCTCCCTGTCTTCTCCTATAAATTCAGCCTCGACCTCCTTTCACTCCTCTCTCACGTTCACTCCTTCCTCTCTTTCCCCGACCCACCTCTTTTCTCTCTCTGCATCTACCTCTCTAAAGAATGCCCTCCAGTCTTATTTCAATTCCCGCCGACTCCGACGCTACGGCCAAGATGAAAATTGCGGCGTCCCAGCCAGGCACTTGCGCTGTGGACTCGAGCTTCCTGTATGCTTTCACCCATGCAGAAGAGAAGAACGAGGGCGAGCAAGGCGCCGTCTACGTCAACCCGATCCTGAAATGCTCCACCTCGTGCCTTAGCAACCGGAGCCTCAAGATGTGCATCGAGTCACTTGGAAATGAGACTGGCAGCGATGTTGGTGACAGCAAAGCCCTGCTCCCCTCGCCTGGAGGAGTTAGCGGCAACCATCACACGGCAATTCGGATGGCAAGGAAGAGGCTGAGCAGGAGCGGCTCATTCCCGCCGCCACTGACGTCGGCTGGCAGCTCCATGGGTGTCCAGATGAGGTCCCGCCGGGAGGGGGGAAGGCTAGTGGTGGAGGCAGTGGCAGTGTCGTCCCACCGCAGCTTCTTCCACGTGGACCGGACCCACGGCCACGTCCGGCTTCGCTTCATGGAGGAGAGCGATGCCCCCAAAACCATCTTGTGATAGAATGGGGGAAGAGTCTCAGCTTTTGGGTCACTGGAAATGCATGGTTTTTATTATTTCATCATGCAATGACGGTAGGAGCAGATATGTAACATGGCCAGATCTCAGTAGATCTTTGAGAGATCGTGTAAGGATCGGCATTTAATTTAGGAAGTCACCTTTCATTTTGTCCTTTTGCCAACAAAAGATCGTGGCTCAAATCTAGTTTTATCCACTGTTATTCGCATTGCTAGTTGGCTTGCTTGCTCACTCTTAAGTAGGTTGTCAACCCAAAGGATTTGGCCAAATCTAAGATCAGGTGTGTGGGATCAAGAAGAGCTTCTCCTAGTCCCTACATTAATGTTTTGTCTTAACTATATTGGAAGGCTAATTTGATTTAATGTTCGACCCATAGGACCATGAGATAGCGACCCAGCATGAGTTGACAAAAAAAAGAAAAGAAAAGAATGATGTTACAAGATAAGTGTACAGTGGTGCATATAGTAATTAGGGTTTGGAAGTTTTTCTTTATAAAATATGCTTCACAATTGCATTTGACCCTTGTTAACATGACAAAAAGGTCAAATCAAACCAGACCTCGCAAAGTAAAATTGCTCTCCTTCAGGTTCATTTGATCTTCTTCAAAGTAATTTGATGCCTATAAAATTTAAAGTTAGTCTCAAGGCATTATGAAATATATGAACAAGCTGTGGATGTCCAAGAGTCCTCTGGAATGAATTCTCAGCAACATGATAATCTCTATGGTTTTAACTGATTATCTTCTATTCATCTTTGTGAAAAACGCTAGACACAGCTCCAAGGCGATAGGGAAAGATGTATATTGGTCACCCTTCACCCTGTTCAATTTATTTCTCTCAATTTGGATGCCATAAAGCGGATGAGATGCTGCTTTGCACATTGGGTAAAAATGCAAATCTATAGTTGCAAAAGGGAGAATAAGCCCTCTATTGTATAATGCATAATTTTTAGGCTGATAAAGGGATGCAATGGTTAATTTTCTAAAAGAATGATACTGATGGTACTAGCCATGAAGTTTCGTTGTTTAATATAATAAACAATCCATTAATTAATCAAATGAATGATTTAATGAAGATATAGTAGATGTTAATCAACTTAAGGGCTTCTTTGTTAATAGTTAAAAATAAGCAAAAAAAAAATACTTTTTCTCAAAAATTTAAAGTATTAAAGTCCCAGAAAATGTGATAAATTTATATGTAGATTAGGGAGTCAATTATTAAGTATTATGAAAGTTGCTAGAGTTCTGCATTTAAAAAAAATCAAAGTGCGTGAATCTGCTATTTTGGAAATGTAGTGTTGGAATTCATTTATTAAACTTTAGATGTAACGGCCCGGGTCCCACTGTATAATATTGTCCGCTTTGGACATTGAGTCCTCACGGCTTTAAAACGTGTTATACAGATTAAAGGGATCCAAGTCTTTATAAACTAGCCTAGGACTCTCCCCCTAAGCGATGTGGGATGGGAGATATGCCCTTAGCCTCACCCGCGTACTACCAAGGTAGCCTCACCCGCATACTGCCAAGGCAATCTCAGTCCATCCCTCCGTACTACCTCGAGTCTGGGTCGTCACATTCTCCCCCCCTTAAGGCACATCGTCCTCGTTGTGGCCCCCACACACGGTCGAGAGTCGGCTCTAATACCATTTGTAACGACTCGGGTTCCATTGTATATTATTGTCAGCTTTGGACATTGAGTCCTCACGGCTTTAAAACGCGTTATATAGATTAAAGGGACCCAAGCCTTTATAAACTAGCCCAGGACTCCTCCCCTAAGTGATGTGGGACGGGAGACATGCCCTTAGCCTCACCCGCATACTGCCAATGCGATCTCAGTCCATCCCTCCGTACTGCCCCAGGGTTTGGGTCGTCACATTAGATGCATAAATTGGTTGGTTGGCGTCTAAGGAAGCCAAGCCCAAGAACATTGTGAAAGGCATAACTAATAGGTGTATCGTTAAGAGTTCCTCAAATGTACCTAGAATGTACGGACATACATAAAATTATTAGGCTAATAAAAAAATTATTATTTTATCGACTTACAAACTTTATAGGCTAAGATTAAAGTTTGTTTTGCTAAAACTGTTATCAGTCTATTACTCTAATTGCCGGTTCAATTGCTCATACAATTTTATACAATAAAACACATGTATTCCGAAACAGGCATTCTTACCAAGATTGTATGTGAAAAAGCCTTGTTCAAAGTTTTTAATTCTCTATCCTTAATATACGCATAACATGGATCAATATATGAATAACAGCTACCTTTTTATGGACTAAGATTTTGAGAAAAAACACATGAGAGAATGAGCAAAGCACGGTATAAACAACTCGCATATGAGTAAGTTTGCCTATAGGAGTGTTGTGACTTTCTTAGAGGTGAGCTACTAATGAGAAAGCTAATGGATTACCAAGCTAAAGACTTAGCACGGACTCTTCCAAACCCTACCAATCGCAATTTGGTACTCAATTAAACTTAAAACTTTTTTGCCATTTGAAATCATCACCAATCAATTAGGGTCAATTAGAAACCCATATAAAGTATGGGATAATACTTTATCTTTGTGAACCAGCGATTCAATAGAATAAAAGACTTGATTAAGTTTGATTAATCTAACACCCTTTCAGTACCTCGTCTATTAATTTTCAAAAAATATTTTGCAAGCAATCTTAGAGATTTTAAATGTAAGCCACCAACATGCACTGGGTGATCAAGCGGTTGTGCAATCAAGAATTTAACACTCAATAACCAAAGCAAGAAATAAATTGCTAGATATAGGGCAAAGACATAAATACCTTAAGCAAGCAAAAGTCCATTAATTGCAATGCATCAAATATTCTACAAGATTTTACTAGAAAATGTATGCATGTCCTAAGTATGACTTGTAAATGATTATGCAAATGTAAGGAAAAGTACCAAAAAAGTCTTAAAATTATGACATTAGCACCAATTGAGTTCTAAACATTTCAATTTGATCAATCCAATCATAAATAATTTCACATTGGTACCAATTTAGTCCATTTAGCCAATTTTGGTCGGTTGGTGCTAACATGACAATTTTTAATAACATTTTTTTTCCTTTTCTTTTTTCTCTTCTTCCTCCCTGGATTCCTTGCAATGGTTAGCAAGCCTTCGACAAGGCTTATCGGCCACTGGGCGAAGGCCACCAAGCCCTTGCCTACTATTGGTGAAGGTCACAGCCCTCTAGCGGCCGGCAAGGGCTTCGAGACTCTCACCTAGTGGCCAACGAGTAGCCGGAGGTTAGCCGGCCACTACCACAAAAGAAGGCCAAGAGGAAGAAGAGGAAAAAGAAAAGGAAAATGAAAAAATTAATTCAAAAATAAAATAAAAATTATTTTAAAAATTGCCACATCAACATTTGTTGGCTGGCGGCGTCCATGTCAGCATCGGCTGGCCAAATTTGGCCAAATGGACTGAATTTGTATTAATGTGAGAAGGCTTATAACTAAATTAGTCCAATTGAAAGATTTAGAACTGAATTTGTATAAATGGCATAAGCTTACGACTTTTTGAGTACTTTTTGCCAAATCTAACTATTTCTTTTTTAGTTTTTTTTTAATGAAAACTAAATTATATGAAATTTTAATTTAAGTTTAATATGCATGAATTATTAAACTAATGGCGTGTGACATAACCTAAATTTATTAAACTAATCTATCATGACATGCAATCTAATCATATGACCCTAAACATATAATCACCAAATGACATGGAAATTATGATATGGAAATATGATATGGCAGCAATGACATGGCAGCGATGCAACTAATTCTATATGATATGTAATCCTATGGCTAGTACGCAAGAACAGTAATTTATTTTATCTTTCTTTTAATAATATCATCCTAAAAAAAATTATGAACAAGAGCAAATTAAATTATACTAAGGATGATGCCAATAAGTATGAACGCGACTGAGTGACAAATTTGAGCCTAAAGAAACTTAAGAATAACTTGGAATTAAACCCAATATCATCAAGCCAGCACGCTGAGGACAAGATTGGAAATCTGGAAGTTGGCAAGATACTCTCAATGTACACTACTTTCCACTGAATTGCACCCAGTGCGATTCACCTTCTGGTAAAGGAAAGAAATTGGTTCTCTCTTAGAGCAGAGTGGCAAATCCGATGTCGAATATGAGAAGCATTCCCAAATGCTCAGAAATATTCATGTGCACTAGCTTCAGAATGCCATTAACAAATACGGACGCTCAATACGCAAATCAAGGAAAGCAATCCAATGTAATAATACGTGCGTTTAACACATGACTCCACATTTGATTTTCTTCTTTCTCTCCTAGGAGACCGCAATCGTCTCGTGATTACATCTCAAAAGTCCACGCCATCATCGTCTCCGTGTCTCAAGGACCTGCAAAACAATCTCGGAGGGCAAAGGGAAAAGGATGTTCCACAGAGCGAGAGGGGGACTGGTCGTAATCATGGTCAATGACTGGAGATCAACAGCGAGCCCTCACATATGAGTTTTAGAGGTGTGCTTGCGCGTTGATGATGGACGCTCAGATATTTCTCTTCTTGCCTAACATCTTAACTCCGGGTGATGGTGCTTTGAGAGATCCGAGAGTCCTTCGTCGGAGTCTCAATATATTCTCCTTTCCTTTTTCCCTGTGAGCGTTGGTGATGATGGCCTGATGTCAGGAACACAGGAACACCAGGAAGGCAAGGACTTCGATTGAGGCTTCATAGCGCTACTGGGACTAATTGAAACCACCACTGGTCAGCTCCTGGAACTTTGCTAAGCTGACGCGCTAGCGAGACTGGTCTGGGCGTGCTGTAGGCGGAGGCGCTGCTGAGAGCTTGCAAGTGTCGCTGGGTGAGTTGTACCCTTGCTGCTAGACTTGACGGGAAAACCTGCAAAGATTAACGAAGCTGCTGAGATTCCTCCGGGGCTGCTGGGTATCCGCCTGGAGGTTTTGTCGGCGTAAGCTGCAGCAAGGAGTCTGCACCGGGGTCTCGCCACGCGGTGGGGGACCTGCTCACGGCTAGAGACAGCACGAGGAGCAGCGAAGGCAAGTACGATGGGGAGACAGGTTGTGGCTGCATGCAAAAGGAAGAACTTCGTATCCTTTTCTTTCTGAATATATATCCCTTGCACGATTTTGTGCTCTGTTCCTGTTTGTAAACCTCCCTCTCGTCTTTTCCTCTCTCACCTTTTCTCCCTCTTTGAAGTCTTCTGAAGCGCCTTTCATTACCTCCTGTTGGGAATGACTGATCCCCGAAAACCGGATTCGACACTAAATCGAACCCCTAAATCAATGCGGAAGCGAAGCCCGGGAATTACACGTATCACCGATCGTAAAGCACACCACAGATTCGAGCGTACCTTGTTAGCCACAGATTAAACACCAATGCTGAAGTTCGAGAAGAAATTCCGGTCCTGTTCGATCCGATGGCGCCTTGAAGGAAGAAGAACAATGCCTTGTCTTACTGTTTCTTCTTTTGTTTTTGAGAGAAAAAGAGAGCGTGGGAAAAGGGACGTACGTACGTCTGTTTTCCAACCAGTGCCATCTCTCTCTCTCTCCTCCCTTTTATACCTTCCCCCTCCATGGGCCCTATTCCCGTGGGCCGGGCCTTTTGGGCTCAGCATGGGCGGACAGGCCCTAAGCCCAATATCAATTAAAACCATCATCTCTCACTCGCACATGGTGGGCCGAACAGAATTCTCTTTACCTCTCTTCAACATTCATACCGGTGAATAATCCGTGCGACCAGCATACTTTGAGAGCTCGTTGCCATACATCTGTTAGGAATATATAGCAGCTCATAATGGGCATTTCACTTCGAGTAGATTTAGTATGCAGTACCCTAGATCGATCGATCACATTTATATCTCTCTTGATCTCTTTCAAACAATGATATATATATTGTATTCACAATTATGATTATCACAAAGACAATCATAATTGGTTAACCGGTGAATATAAAACTACAATGTGATTCTCCAAAATCAGTCTTCCTCTTTCCTTCAAACTCTCAATTTCAGTTCAACTTGCTTTTCTAGAAATGTCCCATTAGATCGAATCAAACTCATGACCATTGGCAACATCCTAAGATAGCAACACACTAAACAGAAATCTTGAGAATAAGTAAGAGTCATGAGAGGACAAAAAAATTGAGGAACTCTTTTCCTCAAGAGTCTCACACGACATAAAAAAGTTGAGATCAAACTTTTGCCACTCTTATTGGTCGTCTCATGCATACGTAGTATGAAATACGTATTACGGTATTAACTCCTTTCCCATGGAGCGTATGTCTACACTTTCAATACCGTACAGATGATAGTTCAGACATACCCAATGTCTAACTTGAGTTCACGTATCTACTCATTCACAAAATCCATCAGAACTCACATCTGGCATCTTAGACAGATAAAGTAAAACATGTGGGGTATTTTACTTTCAGACATAGTAAGTATTATGTCCTCATCTTAACACCTAGTTAAGGCGACATACGTGTTTTAAACTTGAGCTCTCGATTATCACTTAGATAATAAGCTTAAAAACAGTCTCATCTCTATTTATCACATAGTAAATAGAGGCGATTACCCATGTGAGTGGGCTAATCTTATATCTGTCCGACATACTTCCTAACTTAAAGTAATGCACTGAGCATTAAGATGCATAAAAATCAAACAAAGATTCATAGGCATTAATGATGAATACACAAATTCATCAAATGTGAACTATTAGGGAAATTACAATATTCAGTACATCATCCTCTACGCAATCCTAGAGATTTCACATGGCCACAAAACACATCTCTAGGTATTGGCTTTGTTATAGGATATGCTACCATTCTATGCGTAGTATGTACTCTAAGTTCACATCCTTTCGTGCAACCATATCCTTGACAAAGTTATACTTGGTATCTATATGTTTGGTCTTACCATGATATTTTGGATCTTTGGTGTACACTTTTGCTGCTTGATTATCATAGTTAACTAATAACAAATCTGCAGCACTTTCAATAACACCTAAATGATCCAATAATCTCTTAAGCCAAACATCTTCTTATACTTGCTGCGATAATGCCACGAACTCGGTTTCCATCGTGGACAAGGCTATACACTTTTGTTTCTTCTTTGCTCCAACATATGGTGCCATTATTCGGTAAGAGAACAAACCCGAGGTAGATTTCCTTTCATTTAAATCTCCTCCCCAATCAACACCAGAATAGCCTTAGAGTCGCAGATCATTTTCCATAATAACTCAGCGTATAATCAGCAGTCCCCTTTAGATACCTCGGTATTCTCTTAACGGCTTATCAATGTGCTTGACCTGGATTGGATTGGTATCTACTCACCATTCCAACTGTAAAAACACACGCCCGGGTCTTGTACACATCATAGCGTACATCAAGCTCCCAACAGCACTAGCATAAGGAACATGTTTCATTTGTTCCTTCTCTTGTGGAGTCTTTGGACACAGTTTATGGCTCAATCCTTCACCTTTTGCAATAGGAGTGTCTATGGGTTTAATATCCCATATCCTTCAATTCAAATTGGAAGACAACCAACTTTTGACAGTATTGACAAACTCCATATTACTTTCGGCAATTAGTATATCATCAACATATAATGATATGATCACAAATTGATCATTGGATCTTTTGATATATACACAATGATCCTTATCAATCATTGTAAAGTCATATGCCATTATGGCATTATGAAAACGTATATACTATTGTCTTGATGATCGCTTAAGACCATATATCGACCTCAAAAGTCGACATACTTTTTCTTCTTGGCCTTTCACTATGAAACCAGCAAGTTGTTCCATATATATTTCTTCCTCTAATTCTCCATTGAGGAAAGCAGTCTTTACATCCATTTGACGTAGCTCAAGATCCATACCAAACACTATTGCCAGAATTATGCGAATCAAGGTAAATCTCACTACAAAAGAAAATGTATCTTCATAATCAATTCTTTCTTATTGATTATACCTCTTCGCCACAAGGCGAGCCTTATGCCTTTCTATCGAGCCATCAGCCTTTCGCTTTATTTTGAGAACCCATTTGTTCCCAATAGCTCGCGTCCTTTTGGCGATCAACCAGTTCCGGACTTGGTTTGATTTCATTGACTCCATTTCCTCTTCCATTGCATTAATCCATTTTTCCTTACTAGGGCAATTTAGAGTCTCATTAATATTTCTTGGCTCATCCTTATCTTACGGAGCAATCATAAAAGTTTCCCCTTTAATGTCAAAACGTCGACGGGGAATACTTTGGCGACTTGTTCGCCATATGGGAGATTGTACACTTAGCACATCATTCCCCATTATGCTCCCACTCGGATTAGATAATGACGATATCATCTCATCATGTGATTGTAATTGAGAATGAGTTGAATTCAATTCATCACATCTCATATTACTCCCACTTAGACAAACTCAACCAATATCATTATCTAGATCCAAGGTTTCAAATAGGAAGTAATATTTCCCTATTTCGCCATTCTTAGGAAATTCATCCACTAAGAATGTGACATTCTGTGATTCAAATTCAGTTATTCTCCCACTTTCCTGCTCACCTACGAACACATACCCTTTTGAGTGTTCGGAGTATCTCATTAAAATACTCTTATTTCCTTTAGGACTCAATTTCCCAAACTTGTGAGAGAACTCATGAGTATAGACAGCATAACCCCATGGCTTAAGTAAACTTAAGTCCGGTTTTCTACCTATCCATAACTCATATGAAGTGGAACTAACTGATTTGGAAGGCACCCGGTTAAGTATTTAGGCAGATTAACAACGCATCACTCCAAGAAGTGATATGTAAGTTAGCATACACCATCATGGACCTAACCATTTCCGGTAGGGTTCTGTTTCTTCTCTCTGCAACACCATTTTGTTGAGGAGTATATGGAATAGACAACTATATTTCTATTCCTTTTCATCACATTATTTTCTGAACTCATCAGATAAATATTCTCGACCTCGATTGGATCTCAATACTTTTATTTTCTTGTCTAATTGATTTTCAACCAAGTTCATAAATCTTTTGAAACAACTTATGCTTCAGATTTATGAGAAATCAAATAGACACATCCGAATCGAGTATAATCATCTATTAAGAGTGATGAAGTAAAAGTCACATGCCTTCCTCTCACATTCATTGAACCACAATCGTCATAATGGATTAAATGCAGAGGAACGTTAGCTCTTTTACCTTTTCCAAATGGTTTCCTTGTCGTTTTCCCTTCTAGGCAATGCTTACATATGGACAAATCGACTTATTCAATATTGCCCAACAAGCCCTCTTTGGCTAGTCTATTCATATGTTGTTGGCCAATATGACCAAGTCTAGCATGCCACACATTCACATCATTATCATATGAAGTAAAAGACGTGAAACAAGGGAATAACATATTGACATCACCACAGTCAACATTTAGTACAATAAAACCATTCAATAAGTGACCACAACCATAGTAGTTTGTATCTAAACACAAATCTACATCGTTATTACGGAAGTTCACACTAAAAACCAAGCTTAACCAACATCAAAACAGACAATTAAATTTCGACGAATCTCCAGAGCATTTAGAACATCATGTAGGAACAAGTTGCGTCCACCACACATGTTTAGTTGGCAGGTGCCAATCCTTTTAACTTCAGCTCTGGAGTTGTTTTCCACATAGATCCACTCAGTTCCAGTTGGTATTCGTCGGAATTCCACGAAGAATCCTTTATCCTTCGCTACATCGTCTGTTGCTCACGAATCTACAGTCCACAAAGGATTGGATTCAGCCAATAATTCAGAACTTGACACATAAGCAAAGTTCTCAAATGTACAAGAGGTGTATGCCTTCTTTGGCTCACGACATCGCAAGTATAGTGACCTTTCTTGTCACAGTTGTAACATTTCACCCTTGACATTTTCTTAACTTGAGGACGTTTTCCTCTCTTGTGTTGGTTAACTCTTGATTTCTTGCAATAAGGATTTGATCCTTTGCATTCCCACATATTGAACGAATCAATACGCTTGCGCTTAGAGCTCAAAACCCTTTATGAGCTAGAACCAGCATTGCAAATATCTATTCTCAGCTCACATGCCGTTAAGCGGTCCTCTACCAGCTCAAGGTGGCGCACAGCATCCTCAAGATCTTCCATAATATGGTCAAGAGCTTCTAGTGCTTCTTGTTTTTCCAGCACATATTGAATCTTCATATTCAATATTTCACAATAGTTGCCGTTCATATCAGCAATCACGTTCTTAAATGCTGAAACCATCACCCGAACACATCGCATACATGCACGAATAATTAATGCCTATCATTTATGCATTCCTATTTACATAGACCCATCATATTAATGAATAATTTCAAGTAAGGCTTCAGAATCAAAAGGTCACTATGTTTCCAATCATCCTCCAAAAATCCTAACTTAAAATTATCATTAATATGATTGTCATATGCAAAATCAATTCTATGAAGTCACAAAAACTTCTATAACTACCCACAGCTAACTACCCACAGAAATCAGCAGTAACAGAAAGCAAATATTATCTAACATCCAATAGAATAACAGAGCTTTCACATAATACAACTATACATTACACTAAGCAATATATACAAAGAAAAATATCAACATGGAAAGAGATATTTACATCTATAAAAAATCTCACAATTAATCTAAGAAATAATTAGGAAATGTCCCTTCTAATCTATCAGCCAAAATATCTGAGAAAAATAAAGGTACATTTGCCAACCATGGAAAAACTTTTGGAGAGCTCTCATGTCGCCACCAAGGCACATTCATTCTGCGCCACGTAGCGCACAATCTAAGGGTTGAAGTTTTGGCCAACTCAATCCTATAGTACTCTTTTTACAAAAGCTTCCAGCCTCCTATAACCCGGGACCACGTTGACCTCCCATAGCCGATCTAACACCGCTTGCCATTCAGGTGGAAGAGTGTTCAACAAAGCCGCACCTTCTCAAAATCCGGCATAAGATAACCATTATTGATGATTTCTGTATCATCGATTGACCTTGACCATATGTGATACTAAATCACCATCAAGCCACCGAAAATCAGCTAACTCTTTCATCAGCCTTTTCGTCCTAGCTCTTCCTTCGTCCGTTCTCTGGATTGCGGTATCCGTGCATTACGCATCATAGTTTACGTAAAATGCAGAACTAAAATGGATTTCTTATCATCCACAATAAACAAAATGGAAAATACATAAATTTCCATGATTCATGCAACAAATGCAGAATGAAAATGGATTACCTACAACCCACACAGACATAATTGAAAAAAAAAAAAAAAAAACAAATTCCATTTTTTTTCGGTCAACGGTCAACGGTCAAAGTCAACGGTCGGTCAACGGGTCGGGTCAACAGGCGCGCGGGTCGGAGGACCGGTCGGGCAGGTCGGACCGGCCGTGCCGGTCGGACGAATCGGCCGCACGTGCGCGCACGTGCGCCGGGCCGACGCGTCATGCGGACGCGTCATCCGGCCACGTGCCTCGCGCGTGAGCGTGCCGACGTCACGCAGCCGTCGCCCGCACGTGCGCGGCATGCGCAGGCTGATCGGGTCGGGTCGGTTGCCGTCGGGTCGGGTTGGGTCGCCGCCGGCCAACCGCCGCCGGCGATGACGTCATCGGTGACGTCATCGGGCGATTACCGACCGTTGGATGACGTCACGGTGACGTCATCACGTGACGTCGCACGCGCCGGTCCGCGGACCGGCGCGTGCCGTGTCGCCGCCGCCGCCGGCGCGCACGTGCCGGTTCGTCACCAGCGCGTGTGGCGCACGCGCTGGCCATAGCCAAGCTTCGGGCGCATGGCTCCCACGCGCAACGGCTTTTGGCCGCGCGTGTGGGCGCGTGCGGTGTCGTCCGACGACGCACGACATGTCGCCGGACTTGTCTCGACGTCGCCTTTCACGCAATGCCTTCAGAATTTGATTCCAACTTACGGAAACTCAAAAATGGCCAAACAGCGCTCGGGTGTCGGGATTTTCGCCCCGATTCGTACGGCCGAAGATTTTTCGCGATAAATCAATCAAAAAACATCAAATTGATCGGGAAAACGTGAACTAGGGCTCTGATACCAATGTTGGGAATGACTGATCCTCAAAACTGGATTCGACACTAAATCGAACCCCTAAATCAATGCGGAAGCGAAGCCCGGAATTACACGTATCACCGATCGTAAAGCACACCACGATTCGAGCGTACCTTGTTAGCCACATTAAACACCAATGCTGAAGTTCGAGAAGAAATTCTGGTCCTGTTCGATCCGATGGCGCCTTGAAGGGAAGAAGAACAATGCCTTGTCTTACTGTTTCTTCTTTTGTTTTTGAGAGAAAAAGAGAGCGTGGGAAAAGGGACGTACGTACGTCTGTTTTCCAACCAGTGCCATCTCTCTCTCTCTCCTCCCTTTTATACCTTCCCCTCCATGGGCCCTATTCCCGTGGGCCGGGCCTTTTGGGCCCAGCATGGGCGGACAGGCCCTAAGCCCAATATCAATTAAAACCATCACCTCCCAAAGCGAAGACCCCTTTCTCCCTCATTTTCACGATTTTTTCCTCTCAATATGCCGTGTACTTTGTCAAGCCCCACTCTAATTGGGAACCTATGAGCCTTTGAATGGAGTACAATTGGGGTTTGTTTCAAGAGCACCAAAGAAAATTGTATTCCCTATATTGACATAGGAAGAAATGCATTATCTTTAACGGAAATATTTTTAATACCTCTTCAAATTGCAATATTGTCAATTAAAATTGTTCTTCAAGTTTGCTCCTAAATAAATCAATTTTCCAACGTGGCATCATATACGAATTTTGGTTTATTAAAAGAAATAACAGGCTTGGCCAAAATTTAATACTCTTTTGGGCTTAGTCCAATTTGTTTAGAGCCATCCATTGGGAAAATTGTCCAAAAAGTCCTAAACCTATTGCAGTTTTGCCAATTTAGTTATAAACCTTTTAACTTTGTCAATTGAGTTCTAAATTTTTTCATTTTTTGCCAATTAAGTCCATCCGGCCAAATTTGACCAGAAAATGCTGACGTGGACGCTGGCGGTGCCACGTAGGACTGTTGGTGCCGACGTTAACAATTTTTAATAATATTTTAATAATTTTAAATTTTTTTGAATTTGTTTTATTTTTTATTTTCTATTTTTTTCCTTTTTTATTTTTAAAAAATCTTTTTGGCCTTTTCCGGTGGCTAGCCACCGCCATAGGTGACAGCCGGCTGGCCTCGCCCACCACAGGCGAGGCCCGGCCGAGCAACGGCGACGCCGAACGAGGCCGCCCTGGCCCGGCATGGGCGAGCCCCGACAAGGACTCCCCTCGCCCAGATTTGGCGAGGCTGGCCCTCGTCGGGGCCAAGGCGGCCTCGCCCGGCATCGCCGTCGCCAGCCGAGCCTCGCCCGTGGCGGGCGAGGCCGGCTGTCGCCATGGCCGTGGCCAGCCACCGGAAAGGCAAAAAAAATAAAAATAAATAAATAATAAAGAAAAATTCAAAAAAATTAAAAATTAAAAATTATTAAAAATTGTCCACGTCGGCGTCGGCGGTCCTACGTGGCACCGCCAGCATCCACGTCAGCATTTTCCGGCCAAAATTGGCCGGATGGACTTAATTGGCAAGAAATGAAAATGTTTATGACTCGATTGGCAAAATTAAAAAGTTTATGACTGAATTGACAAAACTATAATAGGTTTAGAACTTTTTGGACAATTTTCCCACCATCCATTTAAGCATGTCCACCACTAGTACAATTAATATGAAAATTATATGGCCTTAGTTAACTACTAATGTAAATGCTCCTAATATCTATATACAATTTAGCTCAATGTCTTTGTTCAAAGGCCAAAGTTATTCCCTAATTTTCTATGCATAAAAGACTAATGAGGTCGTCAAAATTTAAGTGTTAACAAAGAGGTGGTCGATGAGCAGTCGACCCTCCCAACCCTAAGAGGTAAATAAACCCTAGCTACCCAACTTTGTCCAAGGCCTAGCCCAACCTAGCCTCTAAACTTCTATGTAAATTTTAGGGATAAGTGTATTAGAAGTCCTAAAACTCGTCACAAAAGTGTAATTGAATCGTGAAATTTATAAAAAGTGCAATCAAGTCCTAAGATTTGTCAAATTTGTGCAATTAAATCCTTCTATTAATTTCATTCAACTTGGTTAGCAAAAAATGCTGACATGACTTTTTTGATGTTTTCTCTTCTATGTGGCAATGACATGATTAAAACATGAAAAACAAGCTAAAACGATGTCGTTTGGTCCAAATTTAATTTACACACAAATTTATTTAAAATAAATTAAAAAAACAAGTTAAATAAAAAAATTGGGATGGGAAACCAACATCAAGGGTAGGTTGCCAACACCCCACCATCGCTAGGAAGGGCCAATAAGGATTTCTAAGCCCCAACCAGTGGCTAACGATCCTCGCCTACCGTAGGTGAGGGTGTGTAAACCCTCTTGCAGATTGAATGAGGATCGTAGCCCTTCCTCCAAATCGCACAAGGGCTGGATGCCACTAGTGAGGGTTGGCCTCCACTAGAGGCCCTCAACTAGGTCTAAGCTACCCTAGCAACTCTCACCAACCACTGGCTAGCCTTTCCCCGACGATGGTGGGATAGTGGTAGTAAGGGCCTCACAAGCCCTCACCAGTTGGCCTTCAACTTTATTTTGTGTGTTTTTTTAAAATAAATTTAGTTTAATTTAAATATTATTTAAATTAAAATATCATATTTGGACTAAAATGATGTCATTTTAGCCTCATCCTTCATGTTTTAACCGCTAATAAAAAAGGCATGTTAGCATTTTTTATTATCCAAATTGGATGAAATTACGAAAAAATTTGATTGCACAAATTTAACAAATTTTATAAATTTTAGTGCACTTATCCTAAATTTTATGTCGTGGGCAGACCTGAGTAACACGTTAGCACGACCTTCCGGCCTCGTTCGAGCCTATCGAGTAATCAATTCTATGGATTGCCATCTAAGAGAGCAGCTATGAAGGAGTTGGTTTATTTGACCTGGTCAAAATAGGTCGGTCAATTCACTTTCTTAGAACCAGACGCGAGAGTTTCCTACCCCGCCGATCACCAATCATTCTCGTGATGTCTTGTTTTTTTTTTCTTAGGTTAACCAAAAAGCAAAAGAGGTTAACTTTATAAATTTTCAATCTTGACTTTTGATCGATAACAATAAATATTAATTGTGTTTAGTTTTGACTTTTCAGAAGAATAAAACATAAACATTTTCACCACTGCCAGAATTTTTCTCACAGTAACTATTTGGGTTTGATAGATAAATTGATGTAGAATCCTCGAAGTTGTTTTCATAAGAGGCAGTTCTGTGGAAGACTTGTTTGCTTGGCTTTGATTTTCTTTTCCCCACTTTTGCTAAGAAAGAAAAAAACAGATCCACCTTCATTATGGTCCCACTTGCCACTGCACAAACCCGATTACCAAATATTATTTAAGCAATTGTAACAATAATTCCGGTCTGTAGTGGTAGATCAGAACCTATAAACTGTTGAGGTGCCTTTTTAACTTTACAATAATTTCATAGTGCGCGAACTCTTAAATTCACTCGAGATATGTACAACGCTCACAATGAATCATACTCATGAAGGTTGCAATTTTCAGTGTTGACTTTGTGTGGATGAACAAATAAAGATCGGTTCGGCGTATGATAAATTTAGTGTAGAAATACTTTCTGAGCTGTCTTTGATCATCGTGATTACTTGACCACGTAAGCTAGAAATAATTCATTACAGTGGCCTAACCTACTAAAGCACATAGTAGGGTAAAAACAATTACCGGCCTGTGAACTATACTTAGCATCAAAATGCGCCAGTACCCCTCTCCATAAACGTCACGTGGCAAAACCTTTTGGACCAATGAAGACTGTTCGATTTCCAACACAGTCGATAAATGGTATCATGAAATGTTCTGCCTCTCTCCTCCACCAATTCACAATGGTAAGAAAGCTTGAGAGGCTACAGGCCAAAAGGAGGGCATCACAACCAACCTCCCCCACCCAAACTCCCTCCCTGCCTTCACCTATAAATTCAGCCTCGAACCCCTTTCACTCCTCTCTCACGTTCACTCCTTCCTCACCTTCCCAACCCACCTCCTCTCTCCCTCTCTCTCTCTCTCTCTCTCTGCCTAAAGAGTGCCCTCCTATCTTACTTCAATTGCCATCACATAAGTCCAAACAATCCCTTTTCTTTTTTCAACCCGATTTAAACCGCCGGACCTGCTCTGCATCTCCCCTGTTTCTCTCACGTTCTAGTTTTCCATCAACTAACCGGACTACGTAATTTTGTGGATAAGGAGAAAACGAAGGAAACAAAAAAGAAATGTCCTCGAGCTTGTGCCATGGGCTGCAAACATGCCTCGAGCCGAGGCAGGTCGGGCCACGCGTTCTCAGGCTCAAGCTCACCCCGCATGGACCCACCGCGGACTCTGATGCCGCAGGCAAGATGAAGATGGGGACCACCCAGCTGGGCACCGATGCCGCGGACTGGAGCTTCCTGCACGCTTTTGCCTATGCGGAAGAGAAGTGCGAGGGTGAGCAAGGTGCTGTCTACGTCCACCCGCTACTGAAATGCTCCGCCTCGTTCCTTAGTGACCGGAGCCTCGAGATGTGCACCGAGTCACTAGGAAGTGAGACTGGAAGTGATGTCAGCGACGGCGAGGCCCCCCTCCTCTCCCCTGGAGGAGGCGCGGACCGCCGCCTGGTGGTTCGTTCAGCGAGGAAGAAGCTGAGCCGGAGCAGCTCGTTCCCGCCGCCACTGACGTCGGTGGGCGGCTCCACGGGGTCCAGGTGCGGTCCCGCCGGGAGGGTGGGAGGGTGGTGGTGGAGGCGGTGGGGGTGTCGTCCCCCCACCACTTCTTCCAAGTGGAGCGGAGCCACGGCCATCTCAGGGTTCGCTTCTTGGAGGAGAGCGATGCCCCTGAAACTGAAGCTGAAGAAGAGGAGGAAGACGAGGAAGTGGAGTCAGAGAGCGAGGAGCAAGAAGAAGAGGAGGAGGAGGAGGAGACTATGACGGTGGAAGGAGAAGACTTTGATTATGAAGAGTGTGAGGAAGAGGAAGGAGAGGGCATGGAGGGAAATAGCGGGTTTGTCAGGGGCGAAATTGGAAAAAGAAAGTGCTTGAAGCCAAGCATGAGTTGCTGTAAGGAAGGTGCAGCCACAAATTGGAATCCCAAGCCATGTTGGGTGGTTACTTAAGACCTCTCTTTCAGACACCATTCACTATCATAACTAAGCTCATGTGCTCTATCTCTCTCTCTCTCTCTCTCTCTCTCTCTCTCTCTCTCTCTCTCTCTCTCTCTCTCTCATGTGTAATGTGAGGTTCGGCCGGGTTGTTGTCGACTATGACGATTTGCTAAGGATAGGTTCGGCCGGGTTGTTGTCGACTACAATGATTTGCTAAGGATAGGTTCGGCCAAGTTGTGTCGACTAGGACGATTTGCTAAGGACTAAGGATGTACTTATTAGCTGGATCAGGCGATGTGCCTTGTTATGTCCATAAAGATTTTTGCTATCTAGTTGCTTTCATGAATTGGCTTCAGGCCGCCTCTCTTGCCTGATGGTTGTTATGGATATCTAATTTGAATTCTTTGATCGCAACTTTATATTTCGCGATCCACGGTTCTATTCAACATGTTGAATTCCTTTAAACTGCGTTCTTATGAACTTGACTATTTTCCCGTATGACAAGGGTGCTTAAACGTGCATGAGACATAGCCTTCATAAAAGTGAGCTCCAAAACTCCTGAGGCCCGCCCGACCAAATCAGAAAGCGACACACGCGTTCAAGAACTTGGCTGTATCAGAATAAGACTAACCTAATCATGTCCAAACAAAGCTAGACATAGCCGGTTTGCAAGTTGAAAAGATTCCGACTCAGGAGCCAGAGATCGCTCAGGTTGAATTCACAAAACATACGTACAAATTGCACTGAAAGAGTCATAATGTAAAAGTGAACCTAAAAGCTGGGGTTGCAACCCTACCTCCAATTGAGGAGGTCCGGTGTCATTGCCCTCGAGTGACCTTAGCGAGTCCTGACAACAAAGATGGAGGAGCAACAAAGACAGTAGAGCAACGACGACAACAAGGCATCGACGGAGCGATCAAGATGGCGGCGGCAGTTGGACGAGTGCTGGCCCCTATATTTATCATCAAATTAATCACATTGGAGCTAGTGGATATTCAATCCGTAATTATGTTGTTAATTCTCATCTGAATTTCGTCTGGTTGATCCCAACTTTCGGAATAGGCGATTTCTTTCATGGACTATCTATGGATGTTCAATCTCAGGACACAGAGGGATAAATATAGGGATTTGCAGAGGTGGAAAGTGGGATTTGAAGAGAAGGGAGGGCCCTTGGAGAACTTGGAAAAAGGACATTGAAAAAAAAAAAATGCATTCTGGTTGGCTACATGGTCCATCGCATTATAGTGGGCGACATTTCTTGGAAAGAGGAGGACAGTGTCCGATCGTGGAGTTTGGCCATCCATTCGTTTGATGTTTTTAGAGTTTAACTGATGGGGATGGTGTTGTCGACATGCACATGCACCAAACTATTCTCTTTTAAATTTTCCCAGAAAAAAAAAATGGTCCATAAACAATCTTATATAAGAAAATTATCTTAGTTATCAACATATCGTAAAAATGCCAATTCAATTATAAACTTTTCAATTTTAACAATTTAGTCATCAATTTTGTTGAAAATTTCAATACAACCCTTTATATTAATTCATCGGAAATCGTTAGTATGGCAATCCAATCATCGTTATTTATCCGATGTGACACATTGCCACGTTATCAATTTTTTGTGAAAATTGGTCAAAATGTCTATATTGAAATTTCGCACATAAATTCAGGAAAAATTTAAAGAAAATAGAATTAATTGGACAATTTCTCCGATCTTCTCTTCAGGGTTTGTGATGTACACAATCTCCGTAAAATCTGTTGTTAAAGGTTTGTTATATTCGGTAATTGATTGCCTAGTGAAGCTTTTTATGACGTCGGCGAAATCCTCCCACGTACACTGGCGGAAATCACGAAGGTGACAAACCCTAGCGTAGCATCTCAAAGAAATCAATGCCCAGTGGAAATTTGCTCAAGTGTAAGTCCTAGTCAATCCAATCAAACTCGCGAATGCCACCTACGCGCATGTAACATCTTGTCTTAAAAATCATAAGATACGAGCAACCAAATCCGGTTAGTGCGGATTTTCATACCGGACTTATCAGGCAGATGTAGCCTAGGACAAGTGGAGTAGCTAATACCAAATTCAATAACGTTCTGAGAAATGGAAATCGATCCCAACTAGAACCAACATAAAGGATTGTAAGTAAACCAGCATATACACTTGACTGTCGCAAATTCATGTGTTGGCAATTGAAATGAGTTCCCATATAAAGGCTCAATTTGTTCAACAGTAGAATAAATGATCTGGATAATATTGTTTCTAAAAACGATCATTTTTGTAATTTGACATAATTAGTTATTAAAAAATATTTTCATTATCTACAATAATTTATGTATATATAATTTCACGAACAATGAAATATTTTTATCCATTTATTTTGATACAAACAATCATCTTCAAGAATATATACATTTTTCGTGAAACAAATGAAATCGAAATGCATGTTTGTTTATTTTCTATCGTCACTCTTTATTACTCCACAGTGATGCGATAAACCCTCGTGGGGACACATGCCTACCTAGGCGGAGCAAGATGTGCCCTGCGAGATAATTGGTATATTTTCTTTGCCGTCAATCATCATGCTCATTTAAGTCATGAAGACCTCTTGGTGAATATTCTCTTGGATTGATCTAGAGAAGAGATCCTAGCTTTATTTATTTTTATTTTTATTTTTGCTTTTTATGGTTAGATGATTGTTTAACATACATGGAAATGGACGGTCAATGTGCGCGAGGGCCTTTTTCATAAGGACTTTTTCCATCACGAGTTTACCTAATGGTAAGGTGCGCTCCATTAAATTAGGTACAATTATGCTAGGATTAAACTTGTCATGACCATGTATTAAGGTTATGTTTGGTAACATTTCTCTATTTTTCTGTTCTTTTATTCCTTGCAATAGGAAAAAAAATTCATTTGGTAATATCATCTAATTTTTCTATTCCCCATAATAGATCAATGGTTAGGGAATAGATGTAGAATAAAAATTTGTTTGGTTTCCTATATGAATCCGAGTCCCCATTTTAAGAATAAAAATTCAAAAATTTAGAAAAAAATATATAGAAATTAAAAGCAGTTTTACTAGATTTTGATGTTAATTCTTATTTAGAATTAGTTTAACATAAAAAAAAAAAGTGAAAATATTTTAAAGAAAATTGGATTCAAAATCAAATAAGCTTTTAGGGCTAGACTATATGAATTTTTTAATGTCATTTTTTTTTTTTTTTTTTAGAAATAATGCTAGGTCGCGAAAGCTTGTTGACTCCAAGCAACGTTTGCTCTTCTTCTCAAAAGATTTATACACCTATATATTGTAATGCCTAAAGATTTACTATCAACCTATTCATACTGTAAGTTATAAACCAATAGGATTTTCTATTGCCATTTCCAGTCATCCATCTTTGACTAACTATTATTTAAATTTTCTAAGGTCATTTTAGAATATCTTGATTAATTAAATTATTACAAAAGTCTAGGTTTATCCAAACATGAAATGTTACGTCTCTTTATAATTAAATACAAAATAAAAAAAATATAAATTTTAGGGTTATATCAAACGCATTTTTGTTCTTTTTATATTTCAAATAGAAATTTTGTACAGTTAGGACACATTTGATAACGATTATGTTTCCGAGAACAATTTTTTTTATCAAAAATGATTTTTTTATTCTATTATCGAGAACAATTTCTAAGCAAAAAATCGTGCTTGGTAACTGTCCAAAATTTCTATTTTTGGGATAAAAATGTGTTTAGTATGATTCTTAAATTCTTTTGTTTCTTTTAATTTTTGAATACTTTTATTACATTTTTCTCTTCTTCTTCTTCTTCCTTCTTTGTAGCTAGTTGCTGGCCATCGCCTTAGCCAACAATCGGCTGGGCGAGGTTCTAGCGAGCTTGCCGGAGTCTCACCTAGCCAAGGTGAGCCTTGACCTCGCCCAGGCAACATGAGGTCAACCTCGCCCTGGCCTGGTGAGGCCGAGCCTCACATCGGCTAGCGAGGTCGAGCTCACCTAGCCAAGGCGAGGCCAAGCCTCACCCAACCATGGCAAGGCTAGGGTCGACAAGCCTCACCATGGCTCGGCGATGCTCCGGCGAGGTCGTCGACCCTCATCCGGTTGGTCACCAGCCATAGTCAAGGCTGGCGACTGGCCAAAAGGAAGAAGAAGAAAGGGGAAGAGAAAAGAAAGAAAAAAAAAATAGGAATTGTTCAGGGAACAAGAAATAACTTTTTTCTACTTCTTGATTATGTTCTAAATCTATTATTGAGAACAAAAAAAAAAGATTTTTATTCTTGGGAACAAAAATTTTATCTAACAGAGTTTTGTTCTTTTTTCATTCCAAGGAACTAAAAAACAGAAATAGCTGTTCCGGGGATGTTACTAAATAGGGCCTTACTAAATGTATCATTATGCTCAAAAATTCGTTTAAGGAATAGCAATAGAATAAACTATTGCTGAATAAAAATCGTTCCCGAGAATAGAAATGTTACCAAATGTACTCTAAAACTTTCATTTCATTCATGTCGACCCTCATCCGGTTGGTCACCAGCCATAGTCAAGGCTGGCGACCGGCAAAAGGAAGAAGAAGAAAGGGGAAGAGAAAAGAAAAGAGAAGAAAAAAAAATAGGAATTGTTCCCGGGAACAAGAAATAACTTTTTTCTACTTATTGATTATGTTCTAAATCTATTATCGAGAACCAAAAAAAAAAAATAGATTTTTATTCTTGGAAACAAAATTTTTATCTAACAAATTTTTGTTCTTTTTTCATTCCAAGGAACTAAAAAACAGAAATAGCCGTTCCGGGGATGTTACTAAATAGGGCCTTACTAAATGTATCATTATGCTCAAAAATTCGTTTAAGGAATCGCAATAGAATAAACTATTGTTGAATAAAAATCGTTCCCGAGAATAGAAATGTTACCAAATGTACTCTAAAACTTTCATTTCATTCATGCCAATCCTAAAACTTGCGCTGAAATGCACTTGACAGGAGATTCCGTTAGCTGTTCCTAGATGGGAAATTTTACTTGGTGTCCTCTAATCGATTTTCCCTTTCTTTTGTGGACATCATGGGATTGTGATGCGATGGCAAGCGGTCATCACATTAGGATAGGAGACCAAAGAGAGAGACGAAAGGGGAAACGAGGGCCTGCTTGCCACTTACCGAAGCGTAGGGGCCTGCTCGGTGCCAATCGGTCGTGCCGCCACCAGGTGAGGGTCTTACCCTTGCCTGCTGGTGGTTGCCTTTGCTATGACCCTGGACCCTGACAAGGGTCGTCAGCCCTCCCCCTTTAAAGGGCAATACCACCGGTCCTTATTATGCGCTGCGTTCTCACTCTGTCTTTGTTTTAATTTTTAGTCTCTCTCTTTTTTTCTTTTTTCTTTTTTTTTAACGTTCAATTGTGTTAGTTGTAATTCTAAGTCTGACATGGCACCACGTTGAACGGAAAAAGCAAACAAAATCTTACGCAGATTTTTAGCCCAAAGAAAATCGACGAAGTCGAGAATTATTCTATCACATTTTCTTATGAAAAGTTTACTTGGATAATAAAAAATGTGTAACATGTTTATGATTCAATTCTACTATCGTAACATGTTTTAAAACTCCAAGTAAACTTGTCCCAATAAAATTACATTAAAATGTGTATCTTACGTATTGACTAAACTATATTGTTGGTCCATCGATCTCCTTGTGAGCTTAAGAAAGCAAGAAGTGCTGGGGCCGTGCCCCTTCAACTCTTAGGCAATTTTTTGATTGTTCCGTTTTACTACATGTTACTTTCAAGAGTGCTTATAGCTTCTCTTTATGAGTAATGGAGTGTTCTTTATAAGAAATTGTGAGAGTAAATGATTTTTGTTGTAACTGGTCGTGAAGAATGCTCGACAAGACATTGAGGTGTATGATTCTCCATCAGATATAGTGGAACTTTGTTACTGCTTTTCCTGTGGAAGTAGGTTATGTTGACCGAGCCGATTAAATCCTAGTAGGTTCTATTTTACCGTTTCTCGTGTAAAATGCTTTTGTTTATCGTTGTATTGCTGTGTTTGTCTGCAACGGAATTAAAGAGCGAGCCCATGTTTGATCAAACATTCTGTGTGGGGGTCACGGTGAATTTCCGACACCTGAATTTCACCATGGGCGAGCTCGAACCCTGATTAGGGCCTTTAAATCTAAAATCCTCAATTGATGACAAAAATGAAACCTCAAATCTTCATTTGACCGCAACCACAACCCTAAGTCTTATTTATGCACTTAACCCCCCTTTTTTAAAAAAAAAATAGTTACATGGGGATGGGACAAGGCTACAGAATCAAAAGTTGAGCTGGATAAAATTTCCTCTAGTTAACCAGATTTGGAGAAAAAGATAACCTTAATTTGGCATTCTCTAATAACACGAAGAATAATTTTTAAAGAGATTCAAGACATCGGCAAATCAATGGAGATATTCAGATTTGCCTGGCTAAGGACAAGATCATTAAGATAAAATCCTCCACAAGTATGGTCTGGTAGCACATAGCTATTTCTATCTAGAATAATCTCATTAGTGAACTAAGAACACATACCAAATTTGATAGTACACCTAGCATTTATGAGTGATTATATTTTTTTAAGCAATTTAAACAGCTAGATAGGTATATAGATTATTGGTGCATTTCACCTTCCAGAGTAAAGGCTACTCACTGATGAATAGTTCATATTGTAATCTTAACATTAGTAAAGAATATAGATGAATGAAAATGTCATCCTACATGATAAAGATGATGTAAATTTTATAAGATCACTGTCAACTATCATAAAAATTTAAGCTATTAGATGAATGTGAGATTTAGTACATAAATGTTCTCACACTCCTCACGTGTAGGCTGATCTTTAGCCTAAGCCTAAAGCCTTGGAATATGTAATTGCGGAGGTAAATAGAGATTTGGAAGATTTGAATTTAAAGCATTTTGCTCTGATACCATGTGAGAATTTGAAGAACTACTGTCAACTATTCTAAAAGTTGAAGTTATTAGATGAAAGTGTGGTTTAATTTATAAATTTTCTAATAGAAAAAATGAAAAGGTCAAATGGCTGGTACTAGTAAATCCCAAAAGTTGCGGAAGCCGACATGAAGCTCGATTGGTTGGGGAAGAAGGTGGCTACGTGATAATGCAATGCACGTAGGAAACGAAATTAAACAAGAAAGAAAGAAACTAGCAGAACAAGAACACAAGATGACGCGAAAAAGCATTGTCTTTGATGGGTCTGCCAATTTTAATTGGCAGCAATCGCAAGAATTAGTCGTCGTGGCCCTACCACTCCTGTCTACCCAACCATAGACACCACAAGCCCCAGAAAGAAGAGCATTCTTTCGAGAATTGACCTTTCCTCTTGTACCATTCACTATCAAATTGGCCTTTTAACATGCTACATAAAGTGTCATTTTCTGCTTGTGGATGACAAAGGTATATCTGAGAGATGAGCCACATAAAAACGCTAGATACACAGTCACATGTGTAGACGCTCGAGTGTTGATCCCGAGAGACATGGTCCTTGGTCGAGCTCATCGAGCCAACGTAAATTAAGATTTCTTGTCCCCACCCATTTTTGTTTTTGTGGTTATCCACTTACTCCTGTCAACTATATGTATACCTTTTTCCTACGTGTCCTGGTTCGCTTTTCGCCACACACACCCGTTCAAATTGCCCGACTAATCATAGTTGTTGGACATCCATGTCACCATCCTAATCCTCTCTCTCTCTCTCTCTCTCTCTCTCTCTCTCTCTCTCTCTCTCTCTCTCTCTCTCTCTCTCTCTCTCTCTCTCTCTCTCAATTTAGGGTCGCTATGTACTATGGTTCAGATGAGCTTTCACGAGCAATCTTGGTCCAAGAACTCCTACATCCATAGTGACCACTACTTGGGAATGAGCTATTATTTTCAAAAATGAAACGTCAAGTACGTGTCATATGGTTGATACCAACTCAAAGCGAAAAAACTAGAGGTGCATGCTTAATACGAAACCGTGAAAAGGAAAGTAATGGATAGGAAAAGGAGCATTTTGGAGACCATGTTACATGGAATTGAAAGGGCCCCAGGAAAATGTTGTCTTTGAATGAAGGCCAGAAGTTTGGTACTTATCTAGCCACAGAGATGTCCCTCTTAGTTGTGCTAAGCCTTGGAATATGTTCACCTCGTGTTTCATAAGAATTTTCTGGTACACTATCTGCCGGGAGATAGAGGGAGAGAGAGAGCCTTGAACATAACAGAAACTTAGCATAAAACCTTATTTTGCTGGTCAAAAAATTCATCAAAATGAAACATATGGAGATGTAATTTGTCGAGGAAAAAATTAAAAATATTATCCAAATGAATATTTGATTTGAAGGAATAAAATTAAAAATAAATCATGAAATTGTAAAATCTATTCATCCTTCTACAATCCGCCATCCATGTTGGACACCCCTCTTGCTCGTAACTTTGGGGACGCCTTCTCCTTTTGCGACATCCCTTTTGTCACCCTCGACCGACCGAGTGGATTTTGCGCTGCTCAACCTTCGACTTCACTGTTCTGGAATGCCCCCAAGTTTGAGTTCTCTGCTAGTCCCACCATCTCCGCCACTGTCGACGCCTTCCTCTTCTGCGGCAAATCCATCCTCTCCTTCAATCAAACACAATCTCTCCCTCTCCTACGCCCGATGTTTACCTTCGATACAACTCTATCATCAAATCCAAAAGAATTGATACAATGATCACGCCGAATCTCAATTGCAGCATCCGACCAGCGGGCAAAGTTCCTCAAGGTTTCACGGAGCCTGCCGAGATGACGCGCAACTATGGTTTGCAAGCAGGCATCTCCTCTGGTCCAACTCACTTCAGGTGATGCGGTTGAGGAGCATTTTGCCATGGTTATTGCCTCCATCGGATCAGCTTCTTCGCGAAGTAGGCACTAGGCTCTAATTGAGATCCTGAAGTTCCCCGCCAGGATAGAGTTGAGCAACATAAATTTTCCTAGTCGCTGAAGGTGGGAACGGGTCATCATCAATGGAAGGAGGCTTGGCCATTGTAGTCTAATGATGGTGGTGGGGGGCAAAAGAGAGAAAGAGTGATCAGCGAGCGAAATGGGGAAAAAAAACATAATTTTTTTTTTTATCAATTTTCCAAATTTCACATATCCTATCAAGGTCTACCCACTCCCTAAGAGTAATTTTTTTATTTGGACTACATCCGGATTTTGTATCACTCCAAACACCAAATAAGATAAAAGTTATCTTATTCAATGTTTTACCTGGCCCACCAAACGCAGCATAAGAGGTTTTGAGCTGCCAGTTTCTCTTAATTTGGCACACTGCATGTTAATCATTTGTAGGTATTGATGCTAAATTGGTAAGATAGAAAGTTTCTCCATTGACTACGTAAATTGACATCCTCAATTAATCTCTCAACTTAAAAAGAAAAATAATGACCGAAGGATAATTCAATTAGAGCCATATTAAAAGCTTCAATCGAATTAATTTCGCTCATAATTAGGTTTGATCAATTAACACATCTATTCTCTTAAAGCCAAACCAAGATGTGCAAAACATGTGCGTTCAACAATCATCCCGCAATGCATCAGCAGGGAAGACCATAATGTTAGTGAGGAATAGTCAGAGATGCTCCAAAGAGTCTCCGATGCCTCCTTGTTAGCCCGTAGAAAAAATGAAGCAAAAGTGACCTAACGGCAAAATAGCCTCGAACCTAGCTGAGCCGTAGTGCTGGTGCATGCAGGTCATGCACCGATGCATCTGCTTTGGATCGTAGTGCAGTGTTGGAGCTACAGCGCAAGCAAGTTGAGAGCAACCGATACTCGTAGGGTGGAATAATTTCAGTTAAGAATGCAGGTCATGCACCGATGCATCTGCTTTGGATCGTAGTGCAGTGTTGGAGCTACAGCGCAAGCAAGTTGAGAGCAACCGATACTCGTAGGGCGGAATAGTTTCAGTTAAGAAGGCTGGCCAAGTTGGTCCTCTCTCATTATGGTCGGCAGGTGAAAGTGGAAGCAAATGACTGTATGCATCGATTCAGAGAATCCAGCTTGGTGTTTGATTCGGAGGACCCACGAATCCTATAGCCCTTCGGAATCCTGAGATACATATTCTGCGATCTATTCTCTTTCAAGTCATGAGACACTCCCTTGTCTTCTTGTAATAAGCATAGCTTTGAACCGTTTGTATATCCATGAGCTATGCCGCGTTTAGATTCACGTCATTCTAATGCAGGTATACACGGAATGAGGATCTGAGTAAATTGCATGTTTTGACAAACTGCGAGCCTTAAACTTCGTTTCAAAGAAAAGTTGAACGAATTCCCGCTACTGTAGTTAGTTTCATTTACCATGTTGGCTATGAAATGAGCGTAGACAATACAATTTGAATCTCGGCAAAGAATGGTCCAAAGGGCACTCGTCAAGCAATCAAAAAATACTAGTTCATTAATGTAGTATGAATCTTATTAGAGAATACTCCAAAGGGCACTCGTTAAGCAATTATATAAAGAAATATTGTGATTTTAATGTATTAATTTTTCTCATAATATATAATTAATATTTAAAAACTCAATATTTCATCGTTAAATATATTTGATTTTCGTTTGGAAAGTAGCCGTTGACATGACATGTAAAATTTATCCAATATAGTATCCGAATATTCTTTATAATCCAATCGAGACGAGCCACCTTTTGGAAGTCATGATTTCTCTCTCATGCCTGGCTATGCACGAGGCAGAGATCTGCTCCATGAGTAAGATCACAGCGCAGGAGCATTCCGACAGGAGAAAATATTTTAAAGCAGGAATCCAGGAACATATTCTGATCATATGTAGCTTGCCACGGGTAGGGAGAGAGAGATGGTACTTGCATGCATGGAATGAACGACCGATGAATTACTCGCCTCAATATTAGCTGCGTTGCTAGCGTTTTAGGCAAAAAATATCAAAACAAAATTATAAACTTATTATATTCTTATCAATTCAATCATAAATCTTTATATTATAACAATTGAGTCCTAAATAATTTGACTATATATTCTCTCTTGACAATATTGGCCATAAATCGCTAACATGAATGCCAATCATTCAATATAACACGATTAACACTGAAGTGGACAATTTTTACAATTTTCTTAATTTTTCTGATTTTTTTTTTTTTTTTTCATTTTTCTTTTCTTTTCTTATTCCAACTTTGAACCAGTGACCTCATCAACCATAGGTGATGTTTGTGCGAGGGCCTCCACCCCTCATCAGCCACGGGCAACAGCCTCCACCTCCTCGTTCGCCATAGGCAAGGACATTGGGCCCTCATCCAAATCAAGAAAGGGGGTTGCAACCCTCATCTGTTGCAACACCCTTGATTGGTCTAGATGAGAGCATGGAGGCCCTCGCCCGTGGTCTGCGATTGCATCGACCCTCACTTGGATCTTGGCGAGGACATGATGCCCTTGCCTATGGCCAATGACAGTCACGACGCCTTGCCCAGACCAGGCGATGGTTGGCTATCAACCTCGCAAGCATAGAATTGTTTTAAAAAAAAAAAAAAGGGAAAAGAAAAATCATAAAAATTGAGAAAAAATATCTAAAATATTTAAAATTTATTCACATCGATACTAGGCGTACCATATAGGATGGCCATCATTTATGTTAGCAATTCTGCCCAAAATTGGTCAAGTAGTTTATATTAATGAATTGTCAAAAAATTTAGGACGAATTGATATAAGTATAGTATATTTAGAACTTTGTTAGTACCCCCTAGTTTTGTTCCTGATTTGTCTTAGAATAATATTTAGAGTTTGTTTGTTTTAGAAAAAAAACTGTTAAGGGAAATTGTTTTCTAACTTTCCGATATATGGATGACAGAAAACTAATTGATCTACATGATGTTTCCTTGGATTACAAACAATACCTAGATTCAGGGCAAATGAGTTCCCTTTCTAGCAATAAGAAAACCACTTCTCCTTGATGTGTTTTTTTTTTCATTGGAGAACTACATGAAAATGAAAAATATTTTCAATAGACATTAATTATTTTTTTTTTGGTGACCCAGGATCCGCCGAACCCGACTTTCGCTTACACTAATTGCTAGCCCACGGCCTGTATAGTGGGCGGCGCACCTCGGATTAAACGTCAATACTTGAAGGGAAGCTAGTACAGGACCCCACCACCATGACTCCCCACTTAAGACGTGTTAACAGCTACAGAGTTTTGACCTTATGACCTCTATGATGAAGTGCCCAAAGCTAAACCAACTCAGTTGCCTACCGATGGGTTAATTAGTTTTTATTTGTTTAGTGATTTAGGGGAAAAATTTTCTTCTCACCAAAAGGAGAAGTTGTTTTCCTCAATCTAAACTTATTGTTATTAGCCAATACGTTTTGCATAGATCAATTAGTTTGTATCATTCAAATATTGGAAAGTTGAATAATTTTCCAAAACTGGTTTTTCTTCAAATAATCGAGCCTTTTTGTAGTTCATTTTGGGCAAGAAGATTACTATGATTTTTTTAATAAAAAAATATGCAAATAAAATTTTGTAATAATAGGAGAATTGTTTAAAAAAATTCTAATCCTATTACATTTTCGCTAATTTAATTATAAACCTTTTAATATTGTTAACTGAGTCATAAATATTTTTATGTTTTGCCAATTAAGTCTATCCGCCCAATTTTGATTGTAAATCACTGGCATGAATGCTAGTCATCCTATTTGGTACGATCGGCATTGAAGTGGACAAATTTTAATAATATTTTAATATTTTTTGAATTTTAAAATTTTCTTTTCTTTTTAGTTTCCTTTTCTTTTCCTTCTTCACTACTTTCTTACTATGGCTGAAGCAAAGAGTGCCATTGAGGCGAAGCAAGCATGCATGGCTGCTTGGGCGTGACCTCTTGTTAATGGTGATTAAGTTAGATAACTGGCAAGGAGCGCCATTTCCCTCTTTTGATTTCTTTGTTTTGGCTAACTTAATTAAATTTTACAAAGTGGTGTCGCCATATGACCGAAGCTCGAGCACGTTTTGCAGTTTTCAGGCCATTCGCACTCACTCCCCGAAGCCACAGCTACTGGATGGATCGTATTTCGCGCGTCAGTAGTGCCATGAGTCGTGTACCTCTCAATTTTCAAAGGGCAAAGGCATATCATATCACCCTTACCGAAAAAGAAAAAAAGGCATACCATATCATGATGAATGTACTGAAAAAAGGCCACAGGTCATAACGCACTCTTCGTACCACAAATCCACTTTAAAGTTGACTTATTCGCCCGGCCAATCCGCGCAATGGGTGCGAAATAATTGGATCCAAATCACCGGGGGATAGCCCGGTACAGGAGTCAATGATTGGAGGGCATGGTGATGATCATGCTGATCTTCTCTATATATTAGAAATTTACGTTAGAGATTTTTTTCTATGAAAAATGCTTGCTAACCAGACCGTTACTCTTGGCAGAGTAAAGGTGTATAAAATACAATATTTTGCCAAAAGTAAGCTTAAAGGGAAAAAGTTCAGAAAATTGCAAATAAAATGATATTTAGTGGATTTAATTTTCTATTACATTTTAAGGTGATTTATCTTTCACGTCAATCTTCAATCATATTTTAAAGAATTATACTTTCATTACTATTTTCCTTTTATACAATTTTAAAAATCTAAGTTAGTAATCCATTGTTTCAACTACGTTGAACCAATTGAACAGTAATTATGATTTTAATAGAACTAATTAAGAACTTACTGAAAACGGTCATAGAACCAAGTTCCAAATATGATTGTTTGTGTTATACAAACATGCTGTGGTGTATCAGGTTACACGCAAGAACTACAGTCATTCTTTCTATTGCAAGTATTGAAGGCTATTTTCTTTTATTAAGTTTTTTTATTGTCTATGTCAATTAAATCGCAAGAACACGGTGGTGAATTAGTTTCAGACATGTGACAAGAGTATGATTTATTTTTTATTTTTGAGGCTATTAAATGAATTTTAGATTATATGACAAGAGTTACTTAGTTCGATCGTGTGCAAGATAGTGTTCCTTGTTTGTTGCAAGAACTGTCATAGACAAAAAAAAATTCATATAAATGCAAAAAATTTAGAGACTAAAATATCAATTCTCAAATTTCACAAAATTGTTACAAAATTAACCAAAATTTAATTTGATGGAATTATGGATGTAATATTCTTCATATTGAAATAACTGCATATATTTCTTTTGATTTACTAGTAAAAAGCCTTAAGTCCAGGTAGTGATCAAACTTTGTCATCTGTAGTTTATACGAAACTAGTGAAAGATGTTTGCAAATGAAAATCAGTATATATAGAAAGCTAATTACATTATTTAAATGTTGCCGGTTCCCATCATTTGGAAAGGAGTGTTGGTAGCCCAAAATGCACCGTGGTTCTCCTGGAGTAACAGTGCCGTTATCTTAACATAACCAATTTCTTATTAATTAAATTGAACTCTATTTCATCCCCCCACTCCCTCAATCATGCCTCCAATTCCAAAGTTTTAGCTTTTAACTTTCCTCTTTCCTTTTTCTTTTTCTTTTCATTTTCATTAATCAAGGGGAACATGTACCGAGATCAGACAACCCGGAGGTTCATGAAACACCCAGCAAGCTTAATAACGTCGTTGCCTTGTTTTACCTCAACCAAAGATCACTCGCGACGTCATTCCCTTTTCTCAAGGGCGTGGACACCGTGGACAGCTTCATGAAGGTCTCCATGGGCTGGAACGCTCTCAGTTCGTGGCCTTGAATGGCATCGCATCCTAAGAGCTCAGGTCTTCCATGGCGTATCGACCTCAACTCCAAGTCAGAATACTAGGGCTTCTTTATCAAGGAATGGCAATTTGATCATTTCAGTTTTGTCAGGGTAGGACTGAAGTTTGAAGCCTGGTTAGGGGATGCAAAAATGGCGAAGCCGGGAAAAGAGGGGCGTCTTGATATTTAAATCGTATGGGAACCTGGCCAGATTCGGCCTTATTAACATGACTTCTGCTCGAGATTAATTAGACTTGGGCTAATACTAGAGAGATGAGCCCATGGACTAAGCCCAACTAAGAGCACTACAGGGCGCAGAAGATAAGTGATGAAAGCCCAAAATCTTGAAAAAAAAATAAAATAATGCAACTAAAATACTATTTAAGTTTATTTACTCCGCGTCATTTTCCCTTAATGATCCGGGATGCTTTAAACCACATGGGCATATTTGAGGTTTGATTGAAAGTTGAGATTTTTTTTTGACATAATAAAGCCCATGATAGAATCGAAATTGTACTTAGGTTGAGTGCTTAAAAAGAATCAAGTCACATAAAATCTAAGTTTGGACTGTTTCAAGGTCTACTCCAAAAATCATAAGAGGTTGAAAACTTGTTCAATCACAAGAACCAACAAGTGCTATGAAAATAAGGAGAAACCAACAGAAAGTTTTTGAGAGTTTCAATAGTCGACACGCAGCCAATCACTCAACCGCCGCTCAGTCGAAAATCTCGTGGAGGTCCGAAAGCAAGCCGCGACCCGACTCCGGTTCGGGCCGAAGCTCCGTTAGGAGAGGCCCACATTCCATTCGGGTCGAATCCGGACGATCCGTCGGGCCGGGTCGTGGGGGTGGGAGGAGAGCGCAATCCCCAACCCGCCCGGAATTTCAAAAACGGAGCGGCATTCATCTCCCTCCCTCCCTCCCTCTGCATCATACGAGGCTGCAGAGATGGAAGAGGCTACGGAGATCGAGACGACCGCGGACTCCATCGACGGCCCCCTCATCTTCCACCTCGTCGCCGACCTCCTCGGCTTCGTCCTCTACATGCACCAGCAGATCCCCTCGTGAGTAGCCCCTCTCTCCGACGATCCAACCCTTGCTTCTTCTTTTTTTCGCTTCCTTCTTTTGATAATCGTTTTCATTCTTTGAGTTGCACTGTCCGTTTCGCGTTGGGTTTCTAATCGCTCGTCGAAATTGCTGCCGAGTCGATGCTCGATGTTGGATGCTGCAGTAGTTCAGCTTCGTTCCTGGATTGATCGAGTTCCGCCGCGAAGAATTCGTGCGAAATTAGTTTTATTCTGCCGATAACTCATGCTGGGTATCTGTAAATGGCAGGATTTTGCAGGACATGAGCCTCGAATTCGATTCGATGCGTAGCGAATACGCGGAGATGGTACGTGAGGATGAACACCGACTCTTTGCCCTTCGACCCTTTTCAGCCTCGGTTAGTGATTTCCCCTAAGCAAGTTCGATTTGTAGGAGGCCGAGCTAGCGCGGAGCGGAATGAGAGCGTCGTTTAGGAGGAAACATAGCGGAAGGATGAGGGAACTCAAGCGGGGATTTAGGAGCTCGGAGAAGCTGATGAGCGCCATCTCGAGTCTCCAGGATGCCTTGCGGCTCGTGATTAGCGAAAGCCCCCACGTCCGGGAAATTCTTCTGATTCTCGGAGGTAGTCCGTTGAGGCCTCGGTATGTCTACCGATTGTGCTTTTCGCATGGGAAGATGGTTTCGAGAGACGCGAGTGATTTCACCAAGAACAGGGCGGCGGAAGTGCTTTCGAGAAAGGTTGAGCTTTAGCTTCTTCTTAAGTTCATCTTGTACTTGGACAGGACTTAATGTCGTATACTTAATTGAACAGGCTATTCGGGCATTGGTCTCTGGAGGTGCAGGGTCTGGTGGCTACCCAGGTAGATAGGTGACCATGATCAGTCCATCAAAGTCTGGTTGAGGTGATGATGCTGCATCTGAAGAATCTTTTCTTTTCCTCAATTTGAATAGGTCCAACGAAGTTGTTCCTCTTGGTCAAAGCTCCGACTTCTTTTAATCAACCTTCGTATTTTCTTCCAAAACGTGACTTCAGATACAACAAGAAGGTTAGTGTAATGGGCACTCATCTGCTTTCTCCTTTCATGCTGTGGCATTTGAGGTCGGGTTTTGAGCTTTGATGAGTTTTCTTCTTCTCTGCTCCTTACCCTGTTTTGGCCTTTCCAGAAATTGGCAATGCCTAGAACGCCAAATTGAATATTGCAACATAGATGGGTCCTGCTATGGTTGTATTGCAACCAAATAACCTCTTTCTTTATCTGATATATAGCATCTTTATTGATTTTATCTTTCCATCTGATAAATTAATAGCGTCTCATGCCTATATGCCATGGAAGATGAACATAGTCAAACAATGTTTGTATTAGCTTTAAAGTGGGTTTCTCCACTCATAAATTTGCTGCTCAAAGCATTGGTGTTGTCATTGCCATGCAGTGTTCCGTGTCCTTTGCTGCTTCTCTCATGTTTTCATTCTTTATTTAGGTTTCTTTTTATTGACACAATTTTATGGGTGATCCATTTACAAATACCGGTTGGTTTTGGCAGATTGTACCATTTTGCCTACGAATTAAGTGCAAAAGCCAACAGCAGGAGAGAACTGAGATTAATGAAGATCCTCAGACAGGCATGAGTGTTAGCTTGAAGGATTGCAGGTCCGACGATTTGATTTGGTACGTGATAGTTAAGTATGTTAGAAGTGACACAAGTTTTTTTAATTAATAAAATATTTTACTCTTTTTTATCAAAAGTTATGGTGATCCAATGTGCTTCAAAGTTTGAAAAGTGGTGATGGAATAAAAAGGGGAAGAGAAGGCTGAGGCAATGATCTCATCAATGAGTATCTAGAACTTGGCTTGAAAATGTCTCTGTGTCTGGCTTTATATCAAGCCCAATAATGGACTTTAGTCGTCAAATAACTCAGGCCCTATTTTTTAAATCCTAAAGCTTTGGTGCTTGTGAATAAAATATGTAGCTGTTTAGTTAAGTCAGCCCAAGTTAATGGTTCTCACTGCTTCAATTTCTTCAGGGGGCATGAGCGAGCAACATGACCTAATACATTATTATTTGGCTTAACATGGTAGTTGCTCCTAGTTTAGTCTAGCAAATTTGCAATGGGAATAAAAATGAAGGAGCAGAAATGGGAAGACGAGATACTTTAGTTTGGATTTTTAGGGGAAGTGTGCTGTTCTATGAACAAGAGTGTCCACATTCTTGTATTCGAAGGAGCACCTTACCTTGTGATTCTTTTATGTGTGCATTGCAGGTTCCAATGCCGGCATGTTATAAAGGGTCTCGCGTCCACGGTACCATCGGCAGAAGAATGATACAACTTATATTGAGAAATGTTGTCCATACATGTCAGTCCTTCTTCAGGGCCTCTTTAGTATAGGCCTGTTTTACCTTGATGATTGTCATGACCCATATCTGGTATTAATTACTTCTACACCCATTTTTGGTGTCTGTGGTAATCTGGCTTGGCATGATATTGAGCTTCTTCCTCTTTTTTAATTTATTGCCTAGTAGATAGCTTTGTACAAATCCTCATCTTCGGTGTTAGTTTCACCCTGAATTCCATTTCTTAGCTATGCAAGTTTGTTCGATTCTTGATTTCTGCAGTAGACTGCCTCTTCTTCTTTTCCTTTCTATCGTGTTTAAGAATCAAGAGCGCAACCAACCAATCATCAAATGTGCAAATCCTCAGGCGAGCAAATCATCACTTAGAGCCCGTACTTGTATCTCATGTTGAGACGTAAGTGACTTGGACTGGAATGAGGCCGCTCCAATTCATTTAAGGTGTTCAAGCAGCAGCGTGGCCAAACAGGATAGAGTTCCTGTCTTGCTTGCTAGATGCTCAACTTGGTTAGAGTTACCTGAAGTAATCAGTTTCTCCACTTGACAATGGCTCATGAGTTTTAAGGAAACCTTACCGAGATCCTGATCAAATACTGTTGGGGTACTTTATGCACAGTTCTCTTTTTCTGGTTTTTGTAGCTTCGAAATTTTTCATGCTGATATGATAAAAGTTTGCCCGGCTTCTTGACCATTTTCTTTGGGCATGCATCTTTCTTTTATTTTCCTCTTCTTTGTAGTTGAAGATTCAGTTAATTATGGCAGAGCATAGTGGTGGTTGCATTTCGTAGCTGGTATGTTCCCATTAGCTTCCTCATGGTTTTGCCGTTACAAACAAACACTGGCGCATACCGTGGAATCACATGGGGTCACGAGTAGGAACCGTCGAAGCCAAAAGAAGAAAAGCTATTGTTATTTTATCCCGCATGTTTTGGTGAAAATTTTATGCGTGCTGCGTCATTACTATGTTAGATTACATTTCGCGAATACTACTTGATCTGTCAGAAGGTACTTATGTTGTACATGCCTACACAGAAATCGTCCGAAATGGTCAGTTCTTGGTGCATTTTTGCCTGATACATGACACCTGATGTAATTAGGAGTCTGTGTGGGGAATGAGCTGTTGAATTGCTCTCTTTACCTCAACAATACTCGCCTTCTTCCCATTGACATTTTCCTTTACCTGGAGTCATGGACAGAATGATCAGGAGCCATTCAAGACCGAAAGAGCCAATCAAAACCTAGAACTCTGAAAATGTAAGAGGGCATTACCTTGGCTCTCAATTCGGCCACGAAGAACCCGTTTGTCAACGAGGATTGGACCGCCGTCGTCTCGATCCTCAGATCTCGGAGCATTTGCATTAGGTCGAGCAACAACCCTTCTCTATGCGGGCATTGGAGCTCCAACAGTGCATCGCTCTCGATGATCGACACTTGCACGCTAGTCTCGGATGTCGGGGGTGGGAGAGGAGGTGGCGGCGACTCCACGGCCTTGGGCTTGGCCCCGCTGCCGCCCTCGACGATCCTCATTTTCCTCTTGTCAGACCCAGACCCAGGCAAGCTTGCTCGGGAGGACCGTTCTACTGACGAGGCCGCGCTTCGTAGATCCTTCAAACTAGTCGTCCTCTGCAACTCTCCTTCCTTTGTCCTGTGGTCAGCCTCCATTTGTCGATTCCTCGCCTCGAGATCTTGGATCTTCTTCCTAAGTTGCTTCACATATTCTATGGTATCCCCCAATATGGAGGCCTTATCCATTTTGGTCACGAACGGCACCAGTGACCTCAGTATAATGAACCTCTCGTTGAGCTTCTCGCGGCGGCGGCGCTCCGCCAGGACATGGTTGGCGCTGAGCTCGTCCTGCGGGTTCCCTTTGCGGAACCGCGAGCTGGAGTCGCCGTCCCGGGACTTGGGCGAGTTCTCGTCGCGGTACTTGGTGTGCAGGAACGGTATGGTGAACAGGATGTACTTCAGGAGCCACTGGGAGGTGCCCTCGGCCGGGACGTGGAGGAGGTGGTCGGAGCGGCTTGTCCACTTGGAGAACGCCGATTGGGTGGAGTAGGAGACGTAGCTGGTGGAGTCGGCCCACCGCGGCTGGTTCTGGAGGATGGTCGAGACGGTCTGGGAGTAGTGGGTGTCCTCCTGCGACAGCTCGTCTAGCGCCGGAGGAACTGCGCATCCATAAAAAAAGCATGAGAAACGACACTCGATCTAAAAGAAATGCTAACGGCGGGTAGATTTCAGAGAAATTTTCGCAGGCATTACGAACAAATCGTGATTAATTTTTTCATGATTAGCGTTGTTGGTACCCAAACTCGTTTCCCACCGACCGACGTGAAGTTATTATTTTAATGATCAGCTTGACAATCCAATGCGAAAAGTGAGATCCTCTTGAGGTCAGTGGGCCACTGGAAAGTGACCCACGATCTCTCCACCTTCTCTTCCGGTGGGATTAGGTGGAGTTTCGCTGGTAATAATTAAAGCAGAGAAACTTAGGTAAACCGTGCACGTGTCACGAGGATCGATTCATCCTTGTACGAAAACGATTTGATTTTTTCCCCTTTGTCCCAGAAATTAGATTTAAGAATGTTGGATTGGCGCATGAATCAGTACTCGCGCATTGAGCGTAGGGACATTGGCGTAGGACGCGGAAGTACATGGGACGAGGCCATTTAATACAGGATGATGAACCATGTGGACTTGCCATATCTAGGTTATTTAAAAATTATAAATGTTGAAAATGCATAAACCATAATAAATGCAGCATTTGGGTCTACTTAAGTTTTGAAAATTAGATTGGTGCAATGTTCCATACTCCACATGGGAACTTGCACTTCATTAAAAAAAAATTATCTTGTTTTACCTAAAATTGTACGGGGTTGCAAAAAAATAAAATGGAAAGATCAAAAATATTTCGAAATTTGAGTTAAATTTGAATTGTAAGGTGAGGTTTGGACTTCTATGCTAGATGCAAAACACTTTATGTACTTACAAAAGGATCTTGCTAATGAGTGCCCAGGATACTTGCTATAACATACTTGCCATGTAATTCAAAAGGTTAGCTAGGAAAATTTTGGATCACTATAAGGAAAAGTTTTTATTGCTAATGTGTTGATCATCCATAACACAAGAAAAACGGCGCATTGAAAATGTTGACCTTTCTAAGTAAGGCTTAACTAAAATATCCTATGAAATATAAGATTTCTCATTAGTGTCTAGTTGTGTGCATGACTAAGGTAGAAATGCATTTGAGAATCCCATGGAGAACCTTCACCAAAAGAATTTATCGTGCCCAAATTTTACTTGTATGTGTCAGAAATTGGGAGGACTAAGAACATAATTTACAAATTTTTACTTTGCAAATGTCCTATGCATATCAAAATCCGAGCGCGTGCGGTAATTTTTGTTTTTTCTCCCCTTTTTACAGTTAATGGTATTCTAAAGATCAGTTTCACAGATAAAGAAGTTGGAGGTCGACTATAGCATGCCACAGGTCCCAGGACATTGACCTATTTCTGTGTAAAGTTTCGGTGCATTAGACAGACAATCATTCTATCACCAGTGGCCCCGCTGGCCAGTGAGGTTGGGTACCTTGTCATTCCATGCACGGCAAGTGCAAAAGCAATGTGATGATTGAACCATGCAAAGAACGCAGAATTCAACTTCCAACTGCAAAAGTTAGATGATTTACCTGACGGCGGGGTTTGAAGGCCACTCCTCGCTGGATCCTGCATCATCTGCCACCTCCGGGTCGTCTCGGCCCGGAACGAGTCAACCTGGCGCTGGTGGTCCGCGGCCGTCGAGTTTATGGTCAGCATGGGGAAGTCCGAGTCCAGGTTGTTTGACCCGTCGTCTGGCGAGCCGAGCCGGATGTCCTCAGACATCTCGAACTCACTGGGCTCGGCGTTGTTTGCGGGCCCTGCGCCGTGAGGGTTCTGCGCTGCCGCCGCCGCCCCCTGCCGGCCGGTCTCGGCCTCGGAGTCGGACTCTCCCTCCTCGTCGTCGTCGTCGTCGTCCTCTTCCTCCTCATCCCCTTGGTTGGCTGCAGCGGGTGGATCGGCCGGGGCGTAGGAGGGGACGGGCGGGGAGTGGAAGCGGTGGTGGCCGGACGAGGTGGCGGCGGGGTTGGAGGTCGAGTGTTCGGAAAGGGCGGGTTTCGGTGGGTGAGGGGGGTGGTGGTCAACGAAGAAGGTTTTGACGTGATTGACGAGTGAAATGTCCTCTTGAACCTGAAATTTCACGAAAATCGAAGCATTTTTCAAGGCCGTACTACAAATATTCAACTATAAAATAAAGATCAATTGCATGTGACGAGGGTCGGGATAGGATTCATTGACATTTTGTTAATGGAAATACTTTGCGATTACCCTTTCCGTGGTGCCAAATTCCACTACGCCGTCTAGAAGAGGGATGCAAACCACGGTCTGCAAAATTCGTCAAACGGAGAAAGTCAAGGTAAACTCTCATGAAATTTGCATCCGAAAAACGGAAAAGTAAGGGAAAAATAGGTAAAAAAAAATTAACACTCGAGATCTTACCTGAATACGAGCACTCTGGTGCAATTGCAATAGAGACCGAAGCGGCAGAACGACAAAGGCCAAAGAACACAGTTAAAATAATGCAAAACGCGCAAACTATATGCATAAATAGATATTATTTTCTTCAGAACCATACATAATCGTACATTATTATCTCACAAATACACATGCACAACTTCAATCCATACCTTTGCAAGAATAGCTCTCGAAAAAGTCTTGCTATCAACCTCATTAGCTCCGGTGAGCCACGCATGCTGCCTCCTCGCGTACGCTTTTCCAGGCAAGCTGCATGGTAATAATTATTTTTCACTTGTCAAGTAGTTCGAACATCATCGAGATTGCCTCTTTTTCGACAATTAGATACATGAAGCAGATGAATTTCATTAAAAAAAAAATCAAGATTCCTACATGGGTTTTCTCGAGGATTTGCAAAATTGATTTTTGCATCCTATTCTTAGCGTCTACACTCGTCGGGTGTGATTTCTAGGGGAGTCAGTGTCGAGAGACCAATCAATGCTTCCCAACGGTTTAAGTCTCAAGACTTATGCAGACTTCGATAATGAGGAAGTGGCGGGATTTTTAGGAACCCACACACTAATCGAAGCTTCATTTTAGTGACTCGACAGCAAATTGCATAAACACCATGCCCTATGTTGTGGAGTGTGCAATCAGTTGACCTCACTGAAAAACGACGAGAACTATATATGTAGTTTTATACAGATCTTGGTCTCGGGTACTTAATCAGCCCTAGTAAACTCATGGTCTCCGGTACATGGAAATTGGAAACATGTATAAAAAATATTCGTTCAAACACATCACAAGAAAAATATTAGTATTAAAAGACCACGTCTGTCATTTCCATTAGAAATTACATGAGCATTGGGATGATCACTGAGGAAATGATCAAAATAACCTATTCTAGATAGACGAACATTCTAAATAAAGAATTATTAGACGCTTAGAGTCTTTTTAGTAAAAAGAAGATTATTTGACAACTGAGTATCAAAAAACTCAAATACAGATCTATTCAAGTATCATGTAATACATTTCACATCTTTGAAGCTTGTATATATATGAATCTCCAAGGAAAATATATCTGTGCATGTTTTCACTACTTATTTCTTGCTATGTACTCTACCAGCCTGAGAAATTTGATTTTCGTTAAGCTGGTAAAGAAATTAATCTCTTTTATAGAAACTCAATTACAGCTTGAGTTACCTTCTCCAATCAAGGTAATGGAATGACTAGTTATTACATGGATTATATATACCTATGAACAAGCTAGAAACATAAACTCCATCAAGTATTTGCAAAAATGACCCATATGGTTCCCCATATACCTAACCATATTTACACTTTTTTTTTTTTTTTTTTAGGATTGTTTCTTTTATAACAGGGAGCTCACCATACGCGCATGATTTCAAGACCCCTATGATACTGCACCGATCTCGTGGACAAAGTGAAACGTGAGCCAAAACCGGTGACTGTCCAAGCTCTTTCATTTTAAATCCTATAATAGAAAGCACTCTAAAACCTGTAAGTTCTGAGGGGATTCTAGCTGCACGTGAAAAATGGTTGATACCCCATTGTCGCTTGACGTTTTCCGAAGGAGTAGAAAGAGCTTCCCTCAGCAGACAAATCTAGAAGGAAGGCCCAACTAACTCTCTCTCTCTCTCTCTCTCTCTCTCTCTCACCCCTGCTAATAATCTATATCAGCTGCTAGTGTAACACTTTTTTCGTTCCGAAACGACAATAATGTTACTCATTCACTCGCTCAGCTCGAAGGAGGCTTAGGTTTGGTTTCCGAGAGCCTTGGAGTGGTCACAACATCAACTGTTCAGACATGGAAACGACCGGTCTGCTATTTGATAGGAAAGTGTTGTCCATCGCATTACTTCAATCCACTTTTTTTAGGTCCCGACTTCCGAGTACGGTCGGTGTGCTCATTTAATTCCAACTATTTTGGTTTTGTGTGTGTGTGTGTGTGTGTGTGTGTGTGTGTGTGAGCCTCTCGTTTTTATTTTTGTCTGTCACTGAACAAGGGCGGAGTTGGGCGGTTAGCCCATTATTTGTCTTCGCAGTCCTTTTATAGCATGGAATTGAATTCTGCGCCTCTCCCTACCATAAATAGTCCCCCTATAACTTAACAGAAATAATTGAGTTTTCAAGGCAACGAAGGCGGGAATATTAATTCTTGTTAAACATATGTTTCGAGAGATGTTTTAAATTTTAGAATACTGACCACGTTCTTCACAAGAACAGTCAATGCGTAGAATCTACGAAGATATGCGGTGGTGTAACGAGTCAATCTTATTGGAAGCCTAGTAACTTTTACATTTGAATTTTGAAGAACCCATCTCCTATTTCTTCGTTTGCGTTCTCAACGCATGGTATGTACACAAAATACGTTCTTGACCTGGAGGGTTCTTCTTTTTCTTTTTTTCTTTTTTTGGTTTTGGTCACAGGAGGAGGGGTTTAATGTTGGAAACCACCGTATCTATCTAAACAATGTGACAAGGAGTGTACAAACAAAGGAGAGAATCTCGCATTCTGTCAGCAACTTCTATTTTATCTACTTTTCGCTTGCAGTGTTCCCTCGCTACACAAGGAATTTCTAACGTTCTAAAGCAGATTGCAAAAGATGGAAAAAGAGGAAGAGCTAAAGGAAACAAACACACACACATTTCAACTTTGGTGGCAAAAGAAAACGGTAATTAATGAAAGCATTAATAATGTGTAGCATAATTAGATAGACTGTTCAAAAAGAGTAGAGAGAGAGAGAGAGAGAGAGAGAGAGAGAGAGAGAGAGAGAGAGAGAACTTACCCAGCCCCAGGAGGAAATGAGAAGGAGACGCACATCAAGTAGAACCACTCGGTCTCGGTCAAGTCCTCTGGCGAGAGGGCCGCACATGGGCGGCGTGCCGGCTGGTTCGTCTCGCCGGCGGAGAGCGACTCATAGAGCTCCCGGAGCTGCTGGCTCCGCTGGAGGGAGGCCTCCTCCGCGCTGACTTCCATCGGCTGGACGGTTTTTCGGGTCTTGATCGGCCCATTGTAGTACCCATCTCCCCATATCAATATCCTAGTTAATTAAACCCAATTACCATTAGAAACACATATTGCGAAGATGATTTTTCAAGGAAACCCGCTGCTGAAGCTAATGAGAATTGGTTATGTCATCCGTCAAATCAATAGTGAGAAAAGATGAGATCGGGACGGGTTAATAACTCAGTCTTGATGAAAGAAGTTAATGAAGGAGACGGAAAAAGAAAGTGGTTTACCCTTGTTGGGGGCAGATTTGCCAGAAGAGACTGTAACTCCATTTTATGGATTGCACGGCGGACTGCAACATGGACTGAAGCCGGCTGCTCGGCGGGGTTGCCATGTCGTACCGCCGACCAACACTCTTACTGGCTGGCTTGGTCTCTCTCTCTCTCTCTCTCTCTCTCTCTCTCTCTCACACACACACACACACACACAAGTACTCAGCTTAGATGTGAAGGAAGTAATAAAGGAGGGCAAGAAAAAGGCAAAAAATCAGACAGAGAAGAGAGAAGGAAAAAAAAAAAAAATAGTGTTGGATTACAAAGACATGTAAATAGAGAAGGGAGGGAGGGAAGAGGGAGAGAGAGAGAGAGAGGGGAGAGGCAAACGTGTGAGATTGGATTCCAAGTAATCTGATGCTTTATCTAACTGACAAAAAGGAAGAAGAGAAGGTAGATAGATAGCTCCAGAGAAAGAGAAACAGAGGAGAGATATTAAGAGGTTGAAGAGAAGGTAAACATGGCACCCGCAGAGAGAGGGAAGAAGAGAGAGAGAGAGAGACCCGCAGGTGACGAAAGAGAGGAAAAGGTAGATGATGACTTTGAGGAGAGGACAGAGAGTAGCCCAAGAATCGCCAACTCCACAACTTATTATCACCTTATGATGACGACGCCGATCAAAGGATTGAAGGGTCGTTAGCTCCGAAAGTCGACCGGTAAAAAAATAAAAGGGGAAACCCAGAAAACCAAGAATTGGAGAGACAAGAGAGACAGAGAGAAAGTAGTTGGTCGTCGTGGGTTTCACTTTGCTAGGGTTTTTATCATTTGACCGGATTCGAGCGTCGTGCGTGCGGGGAGGGGCATTGGAGGTTTTGACTGGTTGGTTCACCGGACAGCTCCCACAGCTGTCACGCCGCGGTCGCGCGTGGGCGACCCGTCAGTTGGGCCACGCGCCCGCGCGTGCGGTGCCTTGTCCCTGAGGGAGATTAGGTGGCGAAGACTGGGCGTTGGAGAAGAAGGAGGAGCAGACACTTTCTCTCTCTCCTCTCTCTTCTCTCTCCTCTCTTTCTTTCTTCTATTCTATGCCCTCTTTTACCTATATTTCCTCAACGGCTGATCAAAGGCCAAGACAATATTCCGCACGTGACTCATAAATAGTGTCTGACCAAAGGGTGGCAAGGCAGACCTTGTTCGAGATGCGGAGATGATTGCTCCCTCCCTGTTTGATTAATGTCTTCAACTAATCAATGGATTTCGTGATGTAAAGTGGAACTCGTTTTTTTATGTGATTTCAATTGGATCTTTTGGAGAGGGGGAGGTTGGGTGGTGGCTACAGCCCACGAGGGTTCGTTAAAAGTACAGCGACTCTTCTTAACTCCTCCCTTTGTAGTCATGGGACTCTCGCAAGCCTTGACGTGTATGCGTGCGCAGCCTATTGCCACCAAGGTACGGCCCGTTATTGATGGTATTCATATACTAAAATCACGCCTCCTTTGTCCAACGGTTTGAACTTTGTGAAATAACCAACGGTGGTTCCATGTGACTTTTTAGCCCTCTGAAATTTGAGAGGGTAGTTACTCAAAAAGTCATAGATCTAATGTATGAATGTCAATTGTACCCTAGACTCTCTGATCTAAAAAGTCAGCTTCTAGAACATGTAAAATAGATTTCAAATTTCAAAAATTGAAAAGCGTGTTCTAATGGGTAAGTTTTAAGTAGACTCGGAACCCAAAATCTAGAATCTAGAACTTGAAATAAGTTTTTGTGTTTTTATTATTTTATGTTTTTGCACGATTCTGTGGTACTCCATAACGCCCAATAAGGAGTAAGTAACTTGAAATTACTAGTATGAATTTACATTTCTAACAATATTCATGATTAAGACTTTTACTTTGTTAATATTTTTTATAATTTTTATGTGTCTAAATATGAGTTGTGATAAGTGGATCGCAGCCGATAGTGATTATTAGATGTTATGATTTACTATAATAATTTAATTAAGAATACAAGTGGAATCTAGATAGACCTTGGAACCTATGATAGAGTAGATTCTAAGTTCCTAAATATATGAGGTAAGTTTCAGGTTCAAAAAATTAGGAAACTTGTTTGATGAATAGGTTCTAAGTTTCATATGAAACTTGAACAGAACTTAGAACACAAAACTTAGAACTGCTCACCACTATAGTTGAGTCCTAAAACTTTTGAAGATTTGATAACGTAGTCCTTCTTGCCATAATTAGCTAGAAATCGCTGACGCAGCAGTTTGCTCAACGCTGGCTACCTTATGTAGCACAACTAGTACTAATGTTAATGATTATTGCCATTTTTCAATATTTTCAATTTTTTTTCTCATCTTCCTTCTTCTTTTTTTTTCTTTTTCCATTGATAGTAACGCCCTTATTGGATATGGTGAGGGTCTCACTTGCTGTATCTAGTACCAAGACCTCGCTATTCTCTAGCTCTACTAAGGGCGACCTTCGCCTATGGCCAACGTGATGACCAACAAAGGAAGAAGGAAGAACAATAAAAGAGAAAGACTACCACCTTGGTGGCCGTGATGGTTTGGGCTCTCTACCCCTCACAAAGGGGAGGATTTTGAATCCCCTCACGGTTGCTTGGGGTCTTAAGTGTGACGTCAAGATGGTGGGTTTTCCGCTAGTGTCACTTTAGGGTTTCTTTCGCCCGGTTCACACTGACATAGGGCTCCCTAGGTATCAAAAAAATAAAAAATAAAAGAGAAAGTAACAAGGAATAAAAATTCAAAAAGTAACAAAAACCGTCAACATCAACATTTTCTAACAAAAATTAAATGGAATAGCTACTTTGACAAATCGTTAAAATGTATATGACTCATTGGCCAAATTAAAAATATTATGATTGAATATAACTTCTGTATAATAGGTTTAGAGATTTTTTTGGGTAATTATCCCAAAATTTTATCCATTTAATAATTACTACCTATGTGTCCTACCATACCTAATATTTAGGTGGATTTTTAATTGGCCAACATGTGTGCACAGTGCACTCGTTCTTCCTTTCTTGCCGGAATATGTATGAACTTGTTGGGTCCTCTAAAATCTAGTGAAAAAAATTCGATTTTCACTATATCCTGATAATTGACATAATTTGCCATTTATTAAAGGGCTCGGATACGGTTTCTTTACCTCACCTCGTAACTTGACTTTGACAAAAGCACCACCCCACATGTTGGAAAAGAATCACACACACGCACACCCCATCAAAATCCTAATCCCCAAACCTTCTCTCTGGCGGTAACAGCGACTTGATCAGGACATGAAGACGGCTAGCGTGTAGTAGTGACAACAGCCGCATGAAGCCGGAGGAGCTGCTTGGGGATGGCGGGTAGAGGAAGAAAAGAGGAGGGAAGAAAGGTTGTTGTGAAAAACAATAATGAAAACATGAGTCAGAAAATGAGGAGGTCATGTTAGTCGTTTGAATCCAATAGGCTGATATGTCCATAAACGAGTGAGCAACCGGATCAATTCAACTCGAGAGTTGGACATAAACGGCCTCATCCGATCGGTTCAAATTCAAACCATGTTAGCCTTCTCATATGTCAGAAATTAGTTAAATTATGGTCAAAGAATCAAATTGATAGAAAAACTAGGGTATTTCAATTGATGTATTACTAGTAAACCTTACGTTTGTGATAGATTTTTGGGAAAAAATGATAGTAAAAGTGCCAAAACTTTAATACACTGCTCATTTTAGTGTCAAAGTTTTCACTAGTTTTTTTAGTACCAAATTACATAAAAAAATAATAATTATTATTTAAGTGTTTCTTGCGACAACTTCTTGTCAAAAGTCCTACATGGCTTTCGTAATAAAATGTTTAATATGGCATGGCTTTTATATATGAAAAAAGGAGTGCAACATGGACTTCTGAGGTGACCAGCTTGGCTAAATGATGCCGAATGGATCTTCTCTAAAAACAGACAGATTTCTCTTTTGTTCGTTGCTACGTTTGCTTGCTAGTCTCTCTCCCTCTCACTGTCATTGACGGTTCGAAGTCATCGGTCGTCGACGCACGCTCACTTGTGTGCCATCTCTCTCGCTCTCGCTCAGTCACTCACTCGACGAACATCATCCTCTCTCTCACTTGCTCAATTGGCATGGGAAAAAGCTTGGGTTTAGCAGTCTAAGGAAAAATTGACGCTCGAATCTAAGAGAAAATTTTGGGGCTCGGTACTAGAGGAGGAATCTCATAACAGATAAAAGATGAATGATTTAATGTGTTTGGTCCATGGAATCTTATCCCAAGATTCAACTCAGTCCAAGATGTTCTTCTTAAGCTTCTGAATCCACAGTAACAATAATACTCACCTTTGTCCTTGCTTCATTAAAACGAAGCTGCTTGTCCTCTTCTTGCTCTCAATTGCAAGATGTAGCTGTTAATTTTGGGGGAAAACCGAATTGGGGTTTCAAATTTAGGAAAAGGCTTCATTGTTTGATTTAGGGTTTATATTTGGGGCGTAACATGTAGACGACATTATATCGAGATATATATGTTGACTAGGCATGTTGATGAGCCACATTGATTGGAATGATTAATTGATTGTCCATAATCCATTATGAGATTAACAGTTTATTATAAACCACACAAGAAAAATTCAATAATATGTGGTTCACAATATTTTATTACTTTCACAGTGACAAAAAAAAAAATTATTGTGTTAGGAAAGCTCTTAATAAAATATCAATATGTTTAATTTCTGGCAACTCAAATTGGAGTTGACACTCGAGTGACGTTCTTTTTTTTTTTTTTTTTTTAATTTATAAAAGTGACACTAAAATAATTCATCGAAAATTCTCGGCATCAAAATAAGCAAAACTTATCGACGCTTTCAGTGCCATTTTTTTTTATACATTTCTCCACTCGATTGACTTTTGCCTCTAAACTATTGAGCTTTGGCAGCAACCACAGCTGGATAAAGTCGAAAGAACTCAGAGTAATCTCTTGGGATTTGATGACCGTAATCTCTTGGGAAATGAAGAGGCTTGCTTAGCTTAAGGTTTTCATACGTGTCTTCCGGTTTTGTGTGAACTCCTAGTGGAGGCCAGACCAGAGTGTCTTCTCCAAGAATGGAGGCAAGTTGCTGCCCGGACGTGGATCTTACTGTGCTTCTTGGTGTTTGGTGTTCTTGTATAAATGTCCTAGAGATTCGGTTTATCTTTCGGCAGAGCATAGCATAGCTTAAAAAAGTTCGTTGAAATTTTACTCTTCCGTTGACCTAGCAAATTGGTATAGAGTCGATCGTTTTAATGTAGCAATACTTATAGCCCGTTTGAGTTGGTTATGGAAATGGAGTTAGGCTCCAGTGTAATAATAAGCGCGATATAATATGATAGAATTTATATTAGCTGTTGTGATGATTGATTTAAGTAATGTAGTAACTCTTCAACTATATGATCTCATGAGTAGCATATGCTATAAGGAGGATATAAAATCACAATTCCGAGGTACCACTAAAATCAGAATTATGGAGAATACAATATTTATCACTTTAATAGCCAATCGTGAGTTAAATTCCTTATACACACACACATATATTATAAACTATTACACTTCGTTACATCAAATGTTCCTTTAATTTTTAGATCATCATCACACACACATAATTAATAATTGAGATCATCATCTTATTATGTAATATTACATTTAATTGAAAGTTTAGATAACCATACTTATGAATGAGCAACTCAAGTTAATTATTGTATTTCAAATATATTTCTGAGAATACATAACTGAGTTTTTTTTTTTAAAGATAACATAATTTATTAAATTAATTATTACTACTATTATATATATACTCATGATTCGTGATTAGCTATTGTATTGATTTCATAATATATGTTTATGTCGAAATAATTGCTGTGAGTATCATTATCATTATACAAATAATATAAATGAATGAACTATAATTATATATATATATATATATATATATATATATATATATGTATATATCTCTCTCTCTCTCTCTCTCTCTCTCTCTCTCTCTCTCTCTCTCTCTCTCTCTCTCTCTCTCTCTCTCTCTCTCTATAGTTAGTATCATCCAACATCTGTCGGGTGCGCAAAAGGAAAGGGCCGGGTATTTTCGGGATTAAATGTTAGAGCCAAATTATAGTAGCTATTGCAGGTTTTGCAGTAACATGGATTACATAGAAGCAACGATTACTGCTAGCAAGCATTGTAATAATAATCAGTCAGTTTATAATAAACATGTAATGTAATATTCATTATCGTAGTCAAGGGTTCGATCTGGTCGGGCTACCGAGCCTTTTATCTCTTCATACAGTTAATAAATTGATAAGGGTCCCTCTCTTCGTCTTTCCTCATTCTCTCAAATCCCTCCTCAATCCTCTTTGACTTGATTGAATTTCGGGCTCGACCGAAACCCGGCCCAGAATTGGTCCTGTCCAATTCAATTCGGGCCGACATATCTTGCTTTTTGTTCGGGCTATCCATTCGTGCAGAGAGACACGAGTCCGATATGGTCACAGCCAGGCTTGAATTTTACCGGGAGCCCAGTTTTTCTTTAACAAAATAACTTTGCCGACAGGGGCTGAGGACGGAAACGCCTAAAGGATGTGTTGACTAATCCTAAGACGACATTGCGTTATAAGCTACACTAACGAGAGGAGGAGCCCCCATTGGAAGCCCAGCTTGATCGGCGCGGTGTCAACCCTAATGGCAAATTCGAGAGACTCTCGAGAGTTTCAAAGGCATTCCAAATCGAACTATAGACAGAGTAGAGAGAGCTTCGGGATTTAAATGCAATCGGGTGAGTAGATTCGGTTAGACATATTTGTGTGGATGAAAATCTGAATTGAAGGGAAGTAGGGCTAGTAGATCAGGTCCACAAAGTGAGAGGGGACTTGTTGTCATGTGTTTGCGATTGTGTTGGTGGCACAAGAAATCTCTTATCACATTGAGGGGAAATGATCGCTTAATATATTTACTTGTCTTATGACTTATTGATTTAATAGTTTCAATAAACATAAGTATGATCGGATGCGTGGACAAGCTCGGATTCAATCTCACTCTTCAACTTCTCTTGGAATAAGGGTGGCTCCTTTATTGCTAGTCCCATCACATTTCTTGGACGAGTTGTGGAGCTTGCACAAGTTTCTATTTGGGTCTGATTTAATCTGGTATGTTATGTTAGATGATAATTTTTTTGAGCGCTTCTTTGAAAGGATGCTTGTCATGAGTTGTCCTCCAACCAATTTTGCAAAAGGAACCAACGTGGAAGCGAACTGTGCTACATGATATGGCCAGCGGAAGTCATCAACCTCAAACTAGGTTAGTGAGGGTCACCTTTGCTTAGGCAAGCGTGGGCCACCCTCGCCAAAGCAAGTGAGGGCAACCCTCGCTAGCTCGCCCAATCTAGCGTGGCGGCCCTTGCTTTAGGCTAGCAACCTCCACCAGCCATCAATGAGGCCCTATAGTAGCCGGTGAAGGGAAAAAGGAAAAAGAGAGAAAAGAAAAGGGGAAAAGTGAAAAAAGAAAGGAAGGAAAAGAGAAGAGAAGAAAAAAAATGAAAAAATAATAATAATTCAAAAATATTAAAAATATTATGAAAAAATTTTATGTCGGTATCGGCCATACCATGTAGAATGGCTAGCATCTACATTAGCGATTTCTAGTTAAAATTGGCCAAAATGAACTTAATTGATAAAATATGAAAAATGTTAAAACTTAATTGACAAATTAAAAAAATTTAAGACTGAATTAGCAAAAATACAATAAATTTTTAACTTTTTTGATGATTTTCTTATTGGACCATATGACTCAAATGATGGTGAAAGATATCCATAAGATTCACAAATTGATGGTTTTCTTAGTTCGATTAAATTTCCGGATTCGATAGTGTCACCTCTAGAATATATTGAGGCTGGTTTTATTAGACAAACCCATAAGTCGACATATGCTGTTACATAAATTTTTTATTTTATTATGTTCCGATGCTAGTAGAAAAACAGAATAATGGATATATCTCAAATATAAGGGGTGTTAAAGTTTTCGGAGCGGCAGGTGGTAGATACAAGCACAAATAAATTTTGCCGAGGTCCCGTCGATGGGCACTATGCAAAAGCCAAGGTTAATTAAAGTCAAGAATGAAACTATATGACGGCCAGAATTATTTTCTAAGTGAATGGATACCAATTCGCTATTTATTTAATTTAATGGCAAAAAAAGAAAAAAAAGAAAAACTACGTATTTGGCTAACTACTCGTCTGGAAAAGAAAAAAAATGCTAACTTTGCACGAGAACAAAATTGGGCCTTTTAGAGTGATCAAGATGACTATTACTTGCTACTCGCTCTCAAAGCCCAACTATAAGCCCATGAAACCAGGCCTGGTCAGGAAGTGTAGCTGGCGTGGCCGGCCGAACTTGCAGCGGCTCATGCTGGTTGAGGACAACGACAACTTTGCGGCCATGGCGAGGCGGCGACGGTGGATAATGGTGGCTCCCTGGTTGGTGCTTGGCCTGCAACACCGGTCGTGCTCATGAGAAATGGAGGAGGGCAGTCCAGGATGAATAGAGAAAGGGAAAAGGAAAAGAAAAGAAAAGAAGAGGACAAGAAAGATCAAATTTAGGGAGAATTGATATGTCAATCTCTTAGGAGGTGATTTTAACACGAAAAATTTCCCCATAAATTTAGAGGATCCCCGCGTGCTCGAGCATAGTTTTCATAATTTGTGAAAAATTTGAGTAATATAAAATTTTGCCAGGAATGTATGTTTTGACCATTTCTTTTTTTTTTTCAAAAAAAGTTTGCAGCAAACAAACCATTCATAATTCAAGTTCAAACATCCAATCATAACATGATCAACAGTGCATTAATTTAAAAGTCTCACTCCCCTCAACTTTAGCGAGGATCAATTTTTTAATCCGACAAGAATCGTGAGACCCATAATTACCACCACATGGAAAGCTTGTCGAAAGCAATGAGATTGGTCTTTTCCAACGCGTTTTGCAACGCGTTATTTTTCACTTATTTAATGTTTAAATTTGTGATTGAACTTGTCTTTTATCCCTATCCTCATATCGTTTCTATATGTGTGTGTGTTATTTTTAATGAATAATTTTGCTCGCTTTTCCAAGGCTGAATTTATCAAGCCCGAAGACTTGGATCGTTCCCAAAGGCAAAAAAAAAAAACAAACAAAAGGCAGGCTCAAGCCTTTCAAGGCTCAAAAACAGTCTATTCAGATCGAGCAGCCCGGACTGCGATTTTGGGTTCTCAACCTCTTTGTATAAGTCGCTCGAATGGTTGCTAACTTTGGTTTAATATGTGATTTAGTTTCTGAACTTCAAATTTATTCAATATGGTCAATGAATTTTAGCTCAATGTACATTATCATCCTTGAATTTTTAATTTGCTCATTGTCATAATTGGACTTTTGGTATAAGTTCAATTTAGTCCATGAGCTATATAAAAATGTTCAACATTGTCCCTAAACTTTTTATAAATGACAGGTATCGAACATTGACTAAATTGAACATGTACAACAATTTCAAAGATCACATTAAATAAATTAAAATGTTCAAGGATGACATTATACATTGAATTAAAGTTCATGAGTCACATCGAATACATTTGGAGTTCAAATATCACATTAAATATCATATCAAAATTCACGGACCGTTTGCATCAAAATCCCTTTGTCTTTTTTAGCACACCATTAGCAGGGAAAGGTCTCTATAAACTAGTTTTCTAAAATATCTGGTCCTCTCCTATATTCCTCCATGAGTGCATATTGTTCTATCATCCAAGGGTCCCCACGTGCAAAAAAATAAAATAAAAATGGGAGGCTTCCTCGCACGTCCAGGGCAGGGCACTTGCGTCCAGGGAACGATCATCGATGGAGAGCCCACCAGTGCTTGCACGGATCAATTTAGCAAAATGCACGCTTTCCCTTCTTCTCACATTTGGCAAGATACTATGTAACCTCAGTGGATCACGACGGTGAGACTTGAATATACGGGCGATTTTCTTCTTGGCTATCATAACATGTTGGAAGCATTAAGTTTCCAAGCGGCAACTACCCAAGTTGTCGTGTGCAAATAAGGGAAAGTGGTTAGAGCAACTTATCTGAGCAACTCCCCCGCAGATAAAGGTGCACGAACACATAGTGGTGTCGCCACTTATCACTTGTCCTCACTTCTCACCTATTTTCATGGCTTGTCACAAGGAAGAAGAACAGAAAAAGAAGCAGAGTAGCTGCGCTTGTTCAAACCCTCATTGAGTGCATCATCTCGTGACATGAAGGGGATCGAGCTAACGATGGGAGTTACATGTGTTTGGATGTATGAAATTTGTTAGAAAAGAAGCAGATTCCCCAGGCCCATATCATTTCGTTGTCTGTTGAGAAAAAAGTTATACGAGAAAGATGAAATTAGTTGATATCGATACATATGAGGAGGATGACAATCTAATATATACACAAGTATTGCGTTTCTCGAGGACAGTTGTCGAAAAAATTCTCAACTTATTATATAATAGTAAATTCAATCTTAAACTTTTTAATTTGATTAATATAATGCTAAATCTTTTTTATAATTTTTTGATATAATTATTCTGATCAATTTTAGTAAATAATTGTTGATATGGACATTAATCATTCCATGCGGTACGGACGGTATCAACATGGATTTGCAATTCTTGTAAATTTTTAGAATTTTTTTTTTTTTTCCTTTCCTTTTTCTTTTTTTCTTTTCTTTTTTTTTCCCTTCGCAGGTTGCCAAGCCCTCAATAATGGCCAGTAGGTCATTGCCCACAGTTGAAGGTTGAGATGCCCTTATCGGATCTAGGTGAGGGCTGTGACGTCCTCACCACCCATAGCGAGGACCTCTAGGATAATGCACAATTCCAAAATTATTGAAGAATACTCTAGAATACAAGTATGAATGATTCCAAAATTATCTTCAAGAACATTCGAGAGTTTGTTAATTAACCCTAGATATAAGGAGGATCCTAGACACTCGTGGGTTATCCTGTAGCCTCTCCGGTCAGTTGCGCTCCATCGTCACGAACCTCCCCTCCATGGCAAATGCACCTTCCGATCAGTCTTTTTCTAGGTATATTTCCTCAAAGTCTTGTGGTGCATCCAGAAGCATTCGCTTCCTGTACTCTCCTTGTAAGAGACGTGTCGATCACCCCATCGCATTCTCTCCAATCTTCTTCCCGGTCCCTCACCAAGAACATGGCCTGCTATTTCATACTTTAATGAGAAAATCCAGAGATAGAGAGAGAGAGAGAGAGAATACAGTTCCTCTACTGTTGGAACCTGGCTGATGACTGTGAATCAACTAGATTTGGACAGACATGAATGGGGCCAGGAGAAAAGCTGCTTTCCCCAGACAGAATCAAGAGCTGCTAAATTTGCAATAAAAAGGCGTACGGACGGTGAAAATCCGTGCCACGGACTCGGAAAAGTCTAAAACTGGTCAGGTCTCGTGATGGTTCGTACGCGGAATCATCCGAGTGCGCCTTCACGCCGGCGTGACGTCGCCAGTAAAAGCAAGGGAAGGGCAAAATGAATTTTTCTTTGTATTTTATAGGAATTTTAAAATGGAAGGGTATTTCTTTCTTCTTCTTTTTTTTATGCGGCAATCATTATTATCTTATTGGCTTTTCTTTTTTTTGGTAAATATCTTATTGGCTTTTTGGTTATTAGTTGGATTCTAAAAAGTGGCATCACCCATGGGTACGTAAAAATAGGATGCCCAATCAGTGCACCTGAAAATTATTTTATAAGACAAAATGAATTCGCATAATTAAACTTAATGATCGTGATAAATGCCGGATGAAATACAATTTTGATCTCGTTCTAAATATGAGAAAGCTCTAGTTTTTTTGTTGTAAATAATCGGTGCATAGTAGGGGTAAATATGGTTACAGGATTGGATTTAGAACCTGAAAATCGATTCAATGAAAACCTATAAGTTTTAGGTTTCAAAAAATAAAAAATCTATTTTGATGGGTAGAATCTAGGTTTTTAATTGGAGGAATCTGGAATCTGGAATCTGTAACTTATAACATAGAACTCAGAACAATTTTTGATGTTTTTCTTGATTTATATCTTTGCACGATCTTACAATATTTTATACCATTCGATGATGAATATACATTTTGAAAACACTGGTAATGTTTTTCGCGTGTCTTTACGATGAGCGAATTGTAACAACAAATAGTGGTCATTAAAAGTTTTAATTCACTGTAATCGTTCAATTAGTAATATATATGGAACCTGGATAGACCCTGAAATCAATTATAGAACCTATGACAATGTATATTCTAAGTTTTAGAATATGAAGGGTAGATTTCAGATTCAAAAAAATGAGGAACCTGTTCCTACGGGTAATTCTAGATTCTATATAGAACCTATATGGAATCTGGAATTGCTTATCCTTGGTATATACATTACTCCATGGACCTTATAAACTAAGCAAGACATGTTTAGAAGCTTAAGTAGAGATGACCCCATCATGTGAATGTGTACACTTGGTAGTGTGAGAACACTAACTTGTATTGTCGATGAATTGACACACATATCGATCTCACGACGTGTGATGGAATGAAATTTTAGAACTATTGCAAGACTAAAATAAACAACAATGCAATGCATTAGCATTATATAGCATCAACTATGCTATTTTAGAGATATCAATGCTATTGTAAGCCAATTTGCAGGATATGATCCGTCAAGAGATAAGAAATATTGAATTGAGTAGATCACGAGTTAGAAAAGTTTCCAACGCTAGGATTAATAGTCTTGTAATTCAAATCTGAATTGAAAAGTTCTCCATTGCCGAATCTTCTTTTCCACTTAGAAATTCAATGGAGTGAAAACATTCCTAAAGAGCTTGCTTGAAATTAAATTCAAGCGCATATGATGCTGTGAATTAAAATGAAGATGATGCTATAACCTGCTTTTGAAACACTTAGATTGCATCTAAAAGTTAGGAAAAATTTAAGATGGGATAAAAATTTTCATATCCTACATGGGGAAATTGTCTAAAAAGTCTTAAATCTATTATACTTTTACCAATTTAATTATAAACTTTTAATTTTATCAATTGAGTCCCAAATCTTTTCAATTCTTGCTAATTGAGTTCATCTAGTCAATTTTGGTCAGAATTCGCTAATGTAGACGGCAGTTACATCACATGGCATGGTCGGTGCTGACATAAACATTTTTAAATAATTTTTAATATATATTTAAATTTTTATGTTTTTTTTTTTTCATTTTTTCCTTTTATTTATTTATTTATTTTGGGTTTTGGAGGGTTGGCAAGGTGGCCTAACCACGCTCGCTAGCTTTGGGCGAGGGTGTCGTGGCCCTCATCGATTTTGGGTGAGGGCTCGCGTGCCCTTGCCTTGGCTTGGTGAGGGCTTGGCATCACTTGCTCGCCCTAAGCCATGGCCGTGACCTCACTTAGGATCGGTAAGGGTCACCAAGCCCTCGTTGGGTCAAATTTGGCAAGGGTGTCACGCGAAGGCTCGTGTGCCCTCGCTTTAGCCAGCGATGGCGTCATGACCCTCATTCATAGCAAGCAAGTGGCTCAATGTCCTTGCTTAAAGTTGGCGAGGGTACCGGCCCTCTCCTATGGCTAGTGAGGGTTTTCTAGCCATCCTTGTCAACCTTCTCCAACCCCCCTCCCCCAATAAAAATGCAAAGAAAAGGAAAAAAAATCATAAAAAAATCATAAAAAATTAAAAATTATTTTAAAAATCCACATCAAAATTGACCATGCCATGTGGGGTAGTTCCACATTAGCGAATTCCAATTAAAATTGGTTAGATTGACTCAATTAGTAAGAAGTGAAAATGTTTATAACTCAATTGATAAAATTGAAAAGTTTATAATTGAATTGACAAAAGTACAATAAGTTTAAGGTTTTTTTGGCAATTTTCCCTATCTAGTGTTTAGGTCTTACTTAAGTTAGGATAAAGTCAGATACAAAAATGATATAACCCTGGAAAAAATTATCCTATGAGAAACGTAGGATAAAAATATATAGGACTTCTAATATCCATAATGAAAAGTTATTTTTCTCGCATAACAAACTCCATAGATTAATAAAATTAAAAAGATATTTCAATATAAATAAAAATTCATGGATTTCTATTATATCATATCTAATTCCAATCGGATTAGAATTCTAGATGACCAAACTTAGCCTAAAATAATAACATCAAACACCACGAACTATTTTCTTATATTAAGTCTCTATTTGTTTCATGAAAAATAAATGAGTTGAAAAATATTTTTCTAAAAATTATTACTAATAAAAATGAGCGAGTGAATAATACTTTTATCATCTAAGAAAAAGTTTAAAAATAAAATGTTGTTGATAGTGAAAATATTTTCTATTGACTAGGATTTAGAAGGAAAAATTCTCAACATAGAGAGGAAATTTGTCAACACTATGGATGAACGAAATGTCTAGACACTCGAGACATGGTTGATGAGGGCATTCTTTTTTTCTTTGGGGCCTCTAAAAGAAAACAATCTAGTATATTTTAGCTACATAGAATCAATGGGAAGTATGCATGGTTGAAAAAGAAGAAGAAAAACCATCAAAGTTTTAAACTTATTATAATTTTGTCAATTCAATCCCCAATTTTTGTTCCTTTTTATTGATTGAGTGTTAAAACGTTTACATTTATGCCAATTCAGTACATTCAACCAATTTTAGTTGAAAATCGCTAACATGTATGCCGACCATTTTACATAATATAGTAGGCACTGATGTTGATAGTTTTTAATAATATTTCAATATTTTTCAAATTTATATATTTATATTTATATATATATTTTCTCTTTTTGTTATCTTTCCTTCTTTCTTTAGCTAGTCGCAAGACCTCAATGACCAGCCGAGGTGAGGGTCAACTAGGTCGACCTCGCTAGCCTTCGACAATGCTCGCTTGCCCCTGGCGAGATCGGCCTCACCATGGCTAGGAAAGGCCTGACTCGTCAGCCATTAGTGAGCTTCACCATCGTTGGCCCTTGCCTTTGGTTGGTCGTCGAGCTCTGACAACCGACTAAAGGAAGAAGGGGAAAAAGAAATAGAAAGAAAAGAAAAAAGAAAATAAATAAATACATTCAAAAAGATTATTAAAAATTATCTACGTTAGTGCCGGCCATGTCATATAGGATGACTGTAATTTATATTAGCAATTTTTGGACAAAGTTGATTAAATTAACTAAATTGAATACTTATGTGATTAATGATCCCATGAATGAGTTTTGTATGGTAATAACAAATCACTTGTTGATTTAGTGATGCGCTATTAAAAAATATTATCTCTCTTAAGGTATGATAGTGCAAAATTGCAATGAAAGAGATGTTGACTTAATATCTTAATGAATTTCATATCCACTATTGATAGTGTATTAAATTGCAGTATATGTTGACACCCACATGATCACCCTTTATATATTAGTGGTAGAAGACAAAACCGACAAGGATTGCATAGAAAAACATTCTCAAAATACAAAGAGAGGTATTGAAGCGTTATAATAATCCAACATAACCAATTTTCGTATTTAGTATCCCTAATTCATAGAAGATAGAATTTGGTGCTTTATTTGGGTGTCTAATCAACCCATAATTGATTAGTGGTTACTTCAAAATGAAACTTTAATTATGAGATTGAATAGAGATCCCAAGTTACGATTGCTATGGATTTGGGATTGCCCATTCTAGGCAACAACACCATCTCTTTAGTGAACAACCATTGTGTTCTACTACTAATCCATTAGCTTTCCCTTGGTAGTTTACCTCAAGGAATGTCGTGACAATATGCACTTGATGGAATCACTATATAAGTGTGGAGTAAGACCACTCCCATGAGAATTTTGGCAAAATCCCTGAAGCACATATGATTAAACTAGGCACGTGCATGGCTTATTAGTGCCAAATTGCGTTGATCGACAAAAAAATGTGGGGGTGTAATGAGATTGGTGAAAATTATAATTCACTAAAAAATTCTTAATTCATAAAGGTGTCAAACTTCACCAATAATTATGTGAATTATATTTCATTCTTTCTAGATCCGGTTCATGGAAAGACATTAGTTTTGATGCATTACATTCAATTGAGTTTAATCCAACACAATTATTTTCTTCTCTTTCAAAACCTTATGAAATATGTGGGGGATTATTAAATATTTCAACAATCATGAAAATTTGAAATCCATTGTTTTGACACCCTTTAATTGGGAATTCCAAATAATGGCTTGAAATACTTTCATTTTCTCAAATGAGGGCTCGAAATGGATTTTGTTTCAAATAAAGACTTGAAGTGGTCAAATCATCTCAAATAAGAGCCTGTAGTGGAACTTATTTCAATTGATGGCTTGAAGTGGCTATATCAATTTTAAAAAAAGACCTAACCTCTCTCGGACCAAAGGGCATTTTCGTCTCTTTATTTATTTTTCTTTCATTTTTCATTTTTCTTTCATTCTTCTTTTTCCCCCTTCCCTCTACTAGCCATGACAGAGGTTGTCGGACTCAGGTGAGGGCCACCCTCATTGGCATCGGGCAAGCCTTGCCCTCATCGGTGTCGTGCGAGGGCCGTAGGTGAGGTCGACCTCATTCAACATTGGAGAGGGCGAGGGTCGCCCTCACCAGAATTGGCTTGGGTGACCCTCGCCCCACCCAGAACAGTTGATCGACCCTTGCCAAACGCTAGCCAGGGCGGCCCTTGCCGGGTTTGGCGACCCTTGCTTGAGGTGAGCGACCTTCGTTGGTCATTAATGGTGATGGCCGGGGAGGGAAGAGGAAAAAAGTAAAAAATAAAGGGAAAAGAAAAAAAAAAAAGGAAAAGTTTTTTTTTTTTTAAATATGGTTACAATTATTTTTACCAAAATACCCTTTCTTCGATAACCAGAATGGTCGCCGACCAACCAAAGGTTTTTATTTGAGACGATTTGGCTACTTCGACTCTTATTTGAAACAAAATCCACTTTGGGCTTTTATTTGAGAAAATGAGGGTACTTTAGGTTATTATTTGGAATTTTCTCCCCTTTAGTTTGATGACTATATTTTTTTTTTGTAACAATTTGACAGCCATCAATTTGATGAAAAATGGCTTGATTTTTTAACTTAGTGAATAATGGATGACGTGATAATTGGTGAAGGATAAATGGCATGATTTTTAAATAATACATCTAGTAGGATTTAATTTGTTTCTTAAAAACCCTCTCTTATTTGTGTATAAGTAAAATCTACAAACCACAATCCAAATAAAACACACATAAAAAAGAAAGTTCTCTCTTATCGTTTCTTTTCCTTCTTTCTTTGTTGGGTTTACATATAATTTTATTTTATTTATTATTCTGTACTGAATAGTGTGGAAGGTCTATTATATCCTAAGAGATAGTCGATAGAGCCTACTGCATCGAATTTCATATTTTAAGGGGTGAAATTATCCTTAAGGATAATTCTTGCATGTTTTAAGAGAATGGATCTTATTTTAATTTTCTCCAAAATTTGCCAAAAAAGTTTGACCTAGAGAGAGAGATTCTCCAAAATTTGTCAAAAAAGTTTGAGAGAGAGAGAGAGAGAGAGAGAGAGAGAGAGAGAGAGAGAGAGAGAGAGAGAGAGAGAGAGAGAGAGAGAGAGAGAGAGAGAGAGAGAGAGAGAGAGAGAAGTTTGGATGTATTTGAGGGGCAGTTTGGTCTTTTTATGTTGTGGATCTTGTCTTCACATACAAATCGGAGTTTTAAAGTTTGGATGTATTTGAGGGGCAGTTTGGTCTTTTTAGGTTGTGGATCTTGTCTTCACATACAAATCGAAGAGTTTTAAAGTTGAGAATGTAAATAGACGTGGAAGATGTATTTGAGGGGCAGTTTGGTCTTTTTAGGTTGTGGATTTTGTCTTCACATGCAAATCGAAGAGTTTTAAAATTGATAATGTAAATAGATGGGGAAAGTAAAATCAACGATGGTTCTTGAAAAAAAATTTCTAAAAGAAAAGTGCCTGATCTTTTGTCTATTTCCCAAAAGAAATATCATTATACTTTTCAAAAAACCGGTTTCTGTCAATATCAAAACGATAAGCTCTCCCAAAGTCTCACGTTCGAATAGGCCAAGCACTTTAGAGCCATTCACACATGGTCACTCGCCAGATTAGGACGTATTGTCTGGCTGATTTGATCGTGAAATAAAGATTTGAATGCTTTACCTAATTAATTTGACTATTCTCCAATCTCCTCCGTCGAAGTGGGTGGTTTGAGCACCCCATCAGTTCGTACCTTTTCCGTACACAACAAAATTAATCATGATGAATAATGTCTGAATAAAATATGGAACAATGTGGAGAATTTGCATTCCACTTGCCCCGTTTACACTTGGTGGCTGTAATAAACCTCAAATTTTCAATGAGATGAAGTTTCGAAGATGGTGCGAAGTGGAGAGTACGCTTCGATGAAAAAGGGGGTTTTCTCTTCTTTTATGATTATATCAGATTCACTGCAAGAAGCTTTTGCAATAATCTATGAGGAACTCCCGTGGGTTGCGTATCATTTTCATAGATTAACAGTGCTTAGTTGGAAGCCGGTAAGGAACTTGCAAAACTACTAATCTTGGTGGACCAACATGACTAGATAAGTTCAAAATGAGCGTTAAAAGTGCATTTAAATCTTAATTTGAGTAAGAAGGAAATCAATGTCCAGATCGAGCTTAATTGACTCACATTTTGAGATTGATTCAAACTGATTTAATTGAATTGACCCAATCTGCCGTCCATCAAGGGCACATAGTTATGGGAGAAAAAGAAGGTCACTTGAGGATCGTATATGTGCTCAGGGGCGCGTAGTAAGTCAGAGAGAGAGAGAGAGAGAGAGAGAGAGAGAGAGAGAGAGAGAGAGCATGTGGTGATGATCTTGGTTGTGGCGGAGGGTTGGTGAAGGAGAAGTATGGAAGTGGTAATAGGCTAACGGAAGCGGCGATAACATGGTGGTCTAGAGGAAGAAAAAGGAGAGGAAAAAGAGAAAATATAATTAAAAAAAATTATCTCCATTTTGAAATTCGATTTGCCTAGTACATGTCACTTAGTACTTGTCCTATTGCAAGAAGTTTAAGAGAGAAACATTCTCAGAAATATCTCATCATTTAGGTATCTTTTTCCGATGATCTTATGTAGGACTTTCTTTTTTACACAATTCACACATGCATCTCAGCATCATTCTATTTATAGAAGCAATCGGATTTCTCTAGAAATGAAATGATATTTTAGCGGACAATTTGTCTGCCAATGATAATTGGATAGATGATATCTACCATTGTGTTTATGCAAAGACAGCACACCACTAAAGACGTTCCATGCGCAACAAAGGAGCAGCAGACATGATCACGTAAGAACAATAGCGAGTGGCCCATCTGGAGATAGCGTTAGCCCACTAAAGATTTGCAAGTGCTGTCACTGACTCGTTATCGGCCTCACTATTTTAACTTCACTAATTAATGATTATAATTCGTCAGTATTCTTCATCTTAAATATGATGGTTCAGCAAATTGGTGACTTCCGTCCCTTTACTTGCTTCCAGGCACTTTCCAGGTTAAATATCATAAATGATTAAAGCATAAGGAACATAATCTTTACCTTTTGACTCATGAAATTTCTTTTTTTGATATAGCATGATTGTGATGAGATAAATTAAGGCGTAATCTTTCTTTCCTATGTGGATCGACAGAGGTCAATAGTCAACTTACTTTCGCCAGAAGATGAATTAATTTAGATCTGCCAGAAGAGTTAGAAAACCTAGATTGATAAGGGATGCTAGTGATATTTGAGATAATTCGTCGCAACTGGTTCACTAAGATGCAGCTACTCATTAAAATTTAAAAACAAAGATTCATTGCACGAGTTCCCTGTTTAACCTACTAACTAGATGATGCCTCATCACTTAGATAATTTAAACACTATTAAAAGTTTTGGATATTTAGATAAATAGTGTAATTACGTCTGCTTCACAAGGTGCATTTCCTTTTCTTATAATTAACTATTAATTTTTTATTACTGGGGAAAAATTCTAGACCGATCCCATTTCTTCATATTAGAACGACTCAATTTTCCAAATTGTCCGTGGCAAGGGAGCATCACCCTAGAAGCATTCTGGGCACATTTTTGTAATTACAAAAGTATGATGGACATGGGTGAACTTGGTAAGCTAGGCGCCACATTGGACACTTGATCATATAGATTTTCTAGTCCAGTCAAATCGGCGACTCTAATGCCTATCTACTTTTATCTTTTGTGAAATGGATAACATCAAGTTTTGCATTTTCTTGTGGTCATCATGACATTAGAAGGGCAAGATCAGAGCCTTTAGTGGTCAAGACAAGTGGAAGAGGACAAAAGTTAAAGGAATAGTAAATCCCAGGCCAAAGAAAGCACAAGGAGAAGAAACTAAAAAGAATAAACCTTTCAACTAATATGCATAGCAAGTAAAAAGTTACCAGGCAATCGGTTCTAGGATCGATAGATTCCGATCTGTTAAGGTCGGCCCTTTCGAACCCGACTTGCCAGTTCCAAGGTTGACCTTTTGAACTAGACCTACATTTTTCCACTTTAATAATATAACTATTGGTTTCGGAATATAGACTATGTGAACAAGGCATAATGGTTAAGGCATCGATGAAGTTTAGGCTTCCCACGTACGAAACCCACTCCATCTTTTTTATACTTTTCTTAAAAAAGTAATAAAAAAATGGCTGCTAAAAACCGGTTCAAAGCTAGTTCCCCAATTTAAGCTAGTTTTATTATTAACAGTATTTGATGATTTACATTGCAATGGACTAGGTTGGAAAATGACTAATGAGATCGTTAAGGCATATTTCACATTGTCGATAACAAAACCACAAGTGTAAAATTCATTTAATTTGGTAGATTCTTACAGGAAGGAGGTATAATTTGGTAAGGGTGCAATTCATATTGCTATACCTTTCGCTACATAACCTCAAGGATTTATGCAATGAAGATGGTACAAGAACCTCAAAGAAAAAGAAGCAATGGACAAATCTAGTGGACTAATGATTCCACATTTCGATATCGAATACTGCAAAAAATCGGGGCACAGACGTACTCGCCGATGTTGCTCTCTCCTCCTCGATCCTCTGTACTAGCGCCAAGCCACATAATCACGCACATACTGAGACGTCCCACATGATGCGACATCGTTACCACTCATGCAACCCTTAGCACACACAAGTCAATTACAACTTAGACTTGGCTCATTTTGCAGAACACCTTAGTGTGGTTGCGTCAGTCGCGTAATGGTCCCTGCTTGTGAGACCAAAATCATAGCTCAATGGACCGAAATGCGTGCGGGGTCTTATCTTGAAAACCCTACTTGCAGAAGTTCGGCAAATGTGAAATCCAACTCTCGAACCAAAAGCTCGATAGTGATTCGATGCCATTCGAGCAATCAAAACATTTTGTGCGCGGGCGAGCGCTAGATGCGAGTGCTGTGACAAGACCATCGTCCACATAACTGTACCGAGGAAGGTACAACTCGTGCCACGCAATCGTGTTCCACTACGTTTCTGTCACTAAAAGCTTTCGCGAATAATCAGATGAATATATGGGGCACGAAAAATTTTCTCCCATGTTTCACGTTATTGGGCTATTTCCTTTTGGAGAGAAGTGCAATATAGGGCTGCGTCCACTACGGAGTTTCGAGATATAAAGTTATATTTTTATCTGTCTTGATTTTTTCCTTTTAATTTATCCGTGGGAGAGCTTTGTGCATATATAAATGGACGATCACCAACTCAGATTCTCATCACCATCAACCAAGTGAGCATCAGAGGACAAGAGTAAAGAAAGTTAGGAGAGGGTTGTGCTGCACGATGAGCTCTTCCGTGGTGATCCCGATTCAAGATGGAGGAGAAGGGGCTGCTCCGAAGACGGTGGAAAAGGAGAGCCTTGGGAAAAATCTCTCGCCCGTCGCGTGTTTACTGAGAGGAATGAAGGGCGAGCATGACGTGAGAAGAGTGGTACATAGTATCAAGGTCGGGGTCGCGCTTGTTTTGGTCTCACTTCTCTACCTCCTCGATCCGCTCTACAAACAAGTCGGGGAAAATGCCATGTGGGCTATCATGACCGTCGTCGTCATCTTCGAGTTCTATGCAGGTTCGGTACCAATTAGTTTGCTATAAATTAATGAACTCCTGTGCTCATGATGTTGTTTGATGCAAGTTCTAATGAGATTGATTGTACAATATATCAGGGGCGACATTGAGCAAAGGATTGAATCGCGGGATGGGGACTATATTGGGTGGCGGGTTGGGGTGCATAGCGGCGGTGTTGGCTCAAGAGATTGGCGGGGTCGGGAATCCCATTGTCATTGGCACGGCGGTATTCATCTTTGGTAAGTCATCTTTGGTAAAGACATTCAGAATACTGAAATAAACGCGACTATGCATTCTGATCATGGTTCAATAAAATGCTAATCTCAGGTGCTGCGGCTACATATGCTCGGTCGGTTCCTAGAATAAAGAAGAAGTACGACTACGGTGCCATGATCTTCATCCTCACCTTCAATCTGGTGGTTGTGTCCGGCTTACGAGCTGGAGAGGTCATGGGAATCGCCCGCCAACGCCTCTCAACGATCGTGATGGGGTTCTCGATCTGCATTTTCACGAGCTTGCTCGTCCTCCCTAATTGGGCTAGCGACGAACTTCACATATCTATTGCCTCCAAATTCGAGCACCTTGCTTTTTCGATTGAAGGTAATCAAATCGTGACTCCATTAGCAATACGAGTTTAAAATATCTCATGACATGAGGCTTGAAATGTCACATATGATTGACTTTTATCTGTCGACTTTAATGGCAGGACTACTGGATAAGTACTTTGAGGTGGTGGTCGATAAGGAAAGCAAGGCCGACGGAAGCTTCAAAGTCTGCAAATCGGTTCTGCATTCGAAAGCAAAGGATGAGTCCCTGGTAAGTATTCTTTCCCCTCTTTAATTTCTGAATCTGCTGTGGCTGGGTCGATTCATCTCAAGCTTACTCTAGCGTGCCCTTTCGAACTCGAGGATTTACTGAATTGGTGATGCTATTGCAGGCGAATTTTGCGAAATGGGAACCGTGGCATGGGAAGTTTGGGCTATCTTATCCATGGGACAAGTATCTACAGATTGGAGAGCTTCTTAGGGAATTAGCAGCCACCATTGTTTCACTTGAAGTTTGTATTCAGTCTTCTAGACAGGTACTTCACCTAACCCTCAACTATCTTCTTCTTCTTCTTCTTCTTCTTCTTCTTCTTCTTCTTCTTCTTCCTACAATTGTTTTTCTCCCCCTAATTTCAACCGAGAAAAAGGAAGAGAAAGATGAGGAGCGTCATGATTTGAATTCATCACGTGGCTCTAATACCATTTTAGTCGACAAGCAGTTTTTTCAAAAAGTTCAAACCGTTCGAGAATATATATATGTATAAATATATATATGTATATATGTATAAATATATATATGAATGAATGAGAGGATACTAAGATTTTTCCATTAGAAAGCAATTTAAAACATGGTATATAAACTTGCAGTAATTTAACTGAAAAATGTAGTGATCCATATTTCTCAATGCTATAAATATGGCGTGGAGTCAATTTCATCATCTGCTGGCTGACATTGAGACGCGCAAAGTGGACTCATTGTTTCGACCAAAAAAAAAAAAAACAAACAAAAAAAGTGGACTCATTGTCATTCGGTTTCAAATTCCAATACACAGAAGTCCTTCCTTCGATTTCGAAAGTTTCTTGTCTTACTGAACCAATTATTCATGTTATCAGCCGACCGCCGATCTAAGACAGTCAATCAAGGAACCCTGTGAATCGGTCGCGTCATCCATAACGTGGACTCTCCGGGAGCTTGGAGAGAGCGTCATGAAGATGAGAAGATGCCAATCACAAGCACTGCTCTTGCCAAAGCTCAAGTCAACAAGGCTTGAACTGAGGCACTTCATGTCTCCCTCCAAGCTCGAGCATGCGTGCGACTCAGGCGAGGATCTCGCTGTCTCGACCTTCGTGTTTTTACTCACAGAGATGGTGGAGAAGCTGGAGGGGCTGGCGAAGGAGGTGGAAGAGCTCGGCAAGCTCGCTGAATTCAAGACTAATGATCTGTAGTCGGAAATATTTTATGAGGATCGACTACCCAATTAATTATAACGACTCAAATGACCATTTTGCCAATTGTTCGCGCCGTGTTTCTCTGTGTAGGCATACATACAAGGAATATGATTAGAAGAAGAAAAAACTGGTGTATGGTACTACGATATGAACATGAAAATGGTCGCGATCGTGGAACCTCTTTGTAGTTTTTGTGAGTGCGCGAAGACGTCTGATTAGAAATTCTAACCTTGTAATCTCACCAATGATGAAGTGATACTATTTGTTAATATATATACTCTTGGACTGCAGCCAAACAATTTATAGTTTTCGCTACGAACTTGAGCCTATTCGAAAATCGTTTCTAGTGCTGAAAATGAAAAATTCAGCAATAACCTCACCTACCCTCGAGTTAGCAAAATTAGTTGGAGTGTCGGTAAAAAAAAATCAGGTGAAGAGTTGGAGGTCATCCGTTTAAATCCCCATTAACTACGTGAAAACTCCTTAAAGTTATGGTTACTTGCATATGTAAAACGTCTAAACTTAATTAGTTCACGTGACCTTGAGGATTTTCATAAGCCTTTGGATAAATGGGTTTCTAAGCTTGTATCTCTAGATTTACAAAGAGAAGTTCCGTGGTTAATGAATTTAAATTTCGTTGACAACCTATTTATCATATTCGCTTAAAAGATTAAATTAAGAGAGAATTGCAATTAATGTGTTAAGTAAGTAAGAAAATGGTCACTTAATTCCTTCACTTAAAAGAACTAGTTAATGATAATTAGAATCTTACGGATTATATTGCCAAAACCTATCAAAAGGTATCACAGTTCCATGTTCGGTAGTAAATGAATAACATTCAATGATAAATTTTCAATTACAAAAAATAAATTATTTTTATTCACGCACTTCAGATTGTCAACATTTAAAATTCAATACGTAATTTTTTAGCTTTTATGTTTCAATTGGATTTTCTTAAATAGCGTTCGAGATCACTAGTTAAGAAACTAATTAAGGAAATTTTGACAGTTGTCAATGTACTAATCACTACTACATGATATGAAATCAATGCTTTTAAAAGTGAATTATTCCAAATCGAATATGCTTAGCAAGTTCCTTGAGAGCACTCCATAATCCTTTTTAAAATTTATTAAAGAAGCTGTTAGTTTGGCTTCTTATAAAGTTTCCTTAGTATTAGGTATTGACATCCAAATGCTACTGGTTCAAACTTCATTGCCATTTACAAAAAATAAGAAAATGCCAAAATTTTGGGATGCTTGCCAATTCATTTGCCTAGCTCATTTTTGCAAGTTTTTAGGTCATTGCACTTAGGTAGTCTAAGGCGACAAAACGTTAATCTTGTAGCCTTTCGAAGGATTTACCAAAGTGGATGACAAATATTGGATTTTATTCGACCTTTGAATGTGCTCTATGATAAGGCGAAAGAGATGGATTACTATAGATGAATATATGGCGCACTTGTAAGGTGATTGGCACTATTTACCAATCTTATAGTCAAAAGGAGAAAATAACAGCAAAGTAGGTATCTCCGAGAATTCAGCTTAGAAAAGGAACACGTTAAGCAAATCAAACTGTAACTTTCGAACCGTCACTTTCGAGCCTCGAGAGTTCTGGACTGAACATCATCAAACCATCTCAAAACCCATCATGATGTCCATTTAGAAGCAGGAAATAATTCTACCACGTATGACCATTCGAAGCACGTCGCGGTAGCCGACTAGTCCCGTTGAATCATCAGTTCTAGAGAAAACAGCACAAACTGAACTGCTCATTGGAATAACGTGATCTCTTATATTCACTAGTTCATGCTCTGAGGAAAAATCAAATAAAGAACTAAATAAATGATTGAGTGATTCACTTGGTATTTTAGGGAGATGCGTGTAAGCCTTTGTCTTTCATTCAAGGTTGATTAACTGCTATTTTAACAGCAACCTTAGGATAAATTAATTTCTCAATAATTCACCGTCGGTGTAAACGTTTATATTTTCACATATTCGCTATTGATGGGGATATCAAAATTATCTGGCCCACCTGGCCTGAACTAAGACCCAAAAATTTCAGGTATTTTCGATTCGGGTGATAAGCAAAGAATTTTGCCCTCGCGCAGCCCTCTCCTTCCATCCCGCTTTGCCCTCGACAGCCCGACTTCACCGAGTCGGTCGATCTCCATCTCGCAGCTCAGCAGCAGCCAGTTCGTCAGGTCGAGCAGACAAAAGCCGGTGCCGCAGAGGACCTGCATGTGACACATCCCGGCTCGTCGTGGTGCTGCTTGCATTAATGTTGTGGATCCTCGAGCGTGGCTGTCGGTGCCCTTGAGCAATGTTTTTTTTTTTTCAGCGAGTCAAGACCGAGTAAAATGAAGATAGAAAATGAATTGTTTATATGGGTTTGGAGCTAGTAAACTAAACGGGTTGAATATGGGTCTTGCGTAAACCCACATACTCATAGAGCCATATAAAGTTAGGCTCAAATGTCAAAACCCATTTTCACCCGTTCGCAAAATGTTGAGTCACCCACTAGCAACTTGGCCCACTGAAAGTGAGTTGAAATATGGGTTTCCATCTCATATTGACACCACTAAATGGATGGAGGCATGGGATACTGCCCTCGAGTGCCCTCCATTTTAATTGCATTATCAAAATAAATTAGAAAATAATTCAAAGATTATCAAGTTGCGAGGGCCCCACCGTTGGCTTTTCATTCTCTTCAGAAATGAGAACTGTCGCTCTAAGACCCTTCCATCAGAATTTTCAATATCAATATATACTTAACAAATAGCAATATATAAATACAATGAGTATCGTATAATTTAAATTAACATTCAATTTTTCCTTTGCCCGCTTCCTCAATACAGCGTGTCAGAAAAGACAGAGGCTCATAAATACAAAGTGAAAATTTCCCAAACTTTTCCTCGTCTGTTTTCATGTAGCCTTGATAATTACTTTCCCACACTTTTTCATCCAACTCTCTATCTCTCTCTCGCCGTTTCGAGAGAACATGAGCGGCTGCGGCTGCGGCTGCGGCTGCGGCTGCTGTAGAGTTTCTCGATCCTGGATGTCATGAGGAAGATGATCCAGAAATCTTGCCTAGTCCAATTGAGTTAAATATGTAGTCGGATTAAACATGAAACTTAAAAGCAGTTCTTTTATTTTGTTCACCTTTCTTAGATAGTTGTTTCCAAGTAAACAACACTAAATCGATTACAACAGAAAATATAAACAAACTACAGTACACGTTACATCACGCATTAAAGTAATTCAAGAGGTTAGAAAGTCCGACATGTCAAGTTTAATGATAAGGAGATCACTTTGTGAAGTTGGAATTGTATTTGGCAACTTTTTTTATTTTTTTTTAATTTGATATAAATTCTTATCGTTCTCGCCGGATGGCCACTTGTTCCGAGTGGAGTACGCCGTCGAAGCCATTCACAAGGGCATTCCACGGCTCCAACATCTTCGTTGTCTTTGGCTCAAGAAGAAATCCAGGACTCCGATTTTGTATAAATTTGAGTAATATTCACCTTCACCTTGGCTTTGATAACACGAATTTGTGCCGCTTCTGCTTATTCTCCTCTCCATTACAAGATTCAGCCCTTAATTTTGCCCCGAAATAGTAGGTTTGAATTGGGGTTTTAAGGAGAAGTGAATTTTGGGATAAATCGGCAATTAGGGTTTGAAGAAGAGGGGAAATTTGGGGCTTTTCCGCACATAGCAACGTCATTTCAGGGCTTTTTCTTTGAATTTTGCCATGTTGGATATGTAACAAGCCATGTCAACTAGTATTATGTTGAATTTTTTGCATTTCAAATTGAAATTGACACTAAAGTAGTCTTTTTTAAAAAAGTGAAATCTAGGTGATCCAATAAAAAGTTTTGGTGCCAAAATGAGTGCCGTATCAAAATTATGACACTTCTAATATTCTTTCTTTCCTTTTCCATCAACTCTCTCTCTCCACACTTCAGAAGAACTTGAGCGGCAACGGCTCTAGAGTTTCAATGGAGCTGACTTGAGGAAAACGTCCAGAAATCTCGCGTAGTCCAAACGGATTAAATATGTTGTTGGATTAAACATGAAACGAAGAAGCAATTCTTTTATTAGGTCTACATTTTTTAGATAAATGTTTAAAGGTAAACAACACTAAATCGATTACAAAAAATGAAATAATAAACAACACTACATCACATGTTACATTACACATTAATGTAATTGAGGAGGTCACAAAGTCTGACACGTCTAATTTAATGAAAAGAAGATTATCTTGTGAAGTTGGAATTATATTTGACAACTTTTTGTTTTTTTTAATGTGATATAAAGTTTTGTCAAAATAACATGTTTAAATGAAAAGCTCAAAATAGGTTAAATCGATGGGTTAGAGGTCTTTAAGATGAGTTAGATATGGATGTATTTTAGTAATGTGGGCCCAAACTGGTATACTTGGGTTAAGATTGAGTTAGGCATGAATCACTAAATATATATATCCATTTTTCACTCGACCCAACCCACCCATGACAGGTCTTCTATCAGTACATGTGATTCCTAAATTTTTCGAATGCATGAATGACCTTTTAGTTGAAAATTTAGAAGTCAATGGCAACCGTTTGAAGACGGTTCTTATTTGTAAATTACTTCCCAAGACCTTCAATCTGTCTGAATGTTATACACTTCATTTATGATGGCAAATTACATTATGTGGAGCAAAGAAATGATGATGATGGCAGCTTGGAACTACAAGAACAACAATCACAATTGATCAATTTGTTACATCTTATTTAAGTTGCACAATTACCACGTCCAGCTTTCATTACGAAAAAGCACTCATTTATTTAAAAGGGGAGACGCGGTCATTTACACATGTGAAGGATGAAGATTGGTGGAAGAGAAGCGCCAAGCTTTTTACAAGGGATTAAACGTATCTACTCACTAAATGCATAATCTTCGGCAGTCTTGAAATTGAAACTGAAGCCTGATGCTGTAATGACAATCTTTATATATCCTTTCCAAATTGCATCCAAACATGAGGTGCAACCTGCATGAGAAAGCGTCCCGTTACACGCCTCAAGGCCCGTAACATCCTTTCTGACCTTATGTAAACCGGTGATGACAGCGGTAACTTGTATCCGCCACAAAATCATGCAAACACTGGAGAACACTCTCTACAAAATACTTATAGCTGCTGAATGGGGAATATGTTCCTCCATTGCATATTTTGCTCGCCAGAGTCGTGTCAGGATTGCTCCTAGCAACACTGCAAATAAAAGAACACCGCTTATTGTTGAATCAATCCTTCGAATAGAGGCCATTTGTTGCCTTTTGATTTTGTATCTATAGCTAATTAGCTTGGCTATATAGACGGTTTGTTCTTAAATTCAACTCCTGAAATTTTGGTCTTGCCAATCACTAGCTTTTACCAGTTGTGAAGCGCTTCCTTAAACTTCATCGAAGTTCATCTTCTTGTGCAGGACTCATTGTTGATCATTCGGCTGGGAATTTTTAGTTGACTGTGAAACTTTGATACCCTGTCCAAAAGAGCACATATGCGAGAGTACCTCGTTGATGTCGCTTGACTTCAACGAATCGGAAACTTCAGCGCCATCTGTTCTTCTTTGTTAAACAGACCATGACGATCGAGAGAGGAACATCGACTCGAGACCCCAAAATCGATAGGATATGAACAGAGAATTTGCTTTCAGACACCGAAATTGATAGTGGCTCTCACTTTGAGCACAATGCACTTTCTTGCCCTCTTAACTTGCTTATCACCACTCATTCAATTATAACACAAATAACCAAATATTTCAAAAAATAGAATAATTAACAACTTGATCTGACCATACTTCTTCATGTGTCAAACATCCGGTTGCTTTAAATTGGGATCTTATCGCTAGATAGCTCATTATACTAAGCGCATCTATTAGGACCCTTGGCCATTCTAGCACTAGTGCATTTAATGGGCTATCTCTAGTGCTCATCAACTTTGCGGCTTGTGGTGGTTCATTGGCTCTAATGCAATGTCTCACTATGCCTTCTTCCTTGCAAGATTCATTGAATAGCTTTGAGCAAATCTTACGCTAATGTCAATGGCACATGCTTGATTGTCTTGTCGGGGCTCACACCCATCAATGTCTTTATGATACTACCATACATTTTGAATTTTGTGATTGCCAACACCCACAACATCACACTCAATGTTACTCCCCAAGTGTACTGATGAGTGTTAAATCAATTTCTATTCGGTGGAAAATGTGAAATGACAACTACAATCCAAGAACCATACATTAGATAATAAATCCTTGGTGACAAACAAGACATAAATAGCACCATTTGAGTTAATATAAACTGCAACTGCATCATCATCTATTGACTTAGCTCTAATTCCCTTACCCTTCATTTCTAAACTTTGGGTGATCAATTCTAAGATGCTCTATTTTGCCATAGTTCCAACAAACAACACCATTGGTCTTCGACTAATTACATGTATTTATATTTTTACAACTCTTGCTAACACAAGTACTAACTCCTACTTTACCTTCACCTGATAAACTAGTTGGCATGGGTTCATCTAAATCTATCATAAGGATTTCCTCACTCATTATCAAATTGTAAACCACATTAAACGTCAATTTCCTAGACCTCAAAAAACTACTGATAGTAGTAATAGTAGCACTCTAACTTTCATGCAATGAAAATATTAAAGTGAAAGCACGTACCTTATTATCAAAATTAATCTCAACTAAAATCAATTAGCTTATGACTGCATTAAATTCGTTGATATGACTTACAACCATTCATCTTTCCCATCTTTAAGTAGGTGGACATCGTATTGAATAGACCATAATAAAAAGGGATTTTCCTGTACATGTTTGACAGCATAAGACGTTATAGGACAATATTAGGAAAATAATACCCAATGCTCGTTTATTTACTAAATCTCAGTAAACTTGCTTCATTGACTCTTGCTTCTCTTAGACATGGTAAATGCAAGTTCCTATAATATATATAATCTCAGTTTACATATCAAAAACCGAAATCTTTCTCATCATTGCTCAAATTCAATTTTTTGTCTTCTATCGCCATTGATTCGCTTCAAGTCAACTGACTATGGCTTTGATATTAATTGTTATGCAAGCAACCAATGGAACATAATGATAAACAAGAAAATAAATTGAATTCTAAATTTGTGTGCTACAGTGTTTTCCAACCTCAGTTACATCTATAGAGTCACTGTTTCCGTCACGGTCTCTCCCTAAAGAACACAAGTGGAGATGCGCTACATACTAGCTTTGACGATCTTAGATTGTAACTTCAGTTGTCGTGCCGACAACATCTGCCTGCGACACCTCGAGGTTGAACCGTTTCAAGCGACAAAACCAGGTTTTGGCTTCTTCTCGATGCAAGGCCCCAAAACCAATGAAAAGTATCTTCTGCTCCCCAGTAATTGCTTGAAGACAAAACACCCATGAATATACTAATAATTTGAAGCCGTGCAGCCGAATCCAACAAGGAAATAGATTCCTCGTTTTGCCTATTTTGCATCAAATCACCGACTTGTACATGGTTGGATACAATGATATCATGATAATGAACACAATAATGTCGAATCAGAACTTTCTGTTTATAAAGTGAAAATACATTTTTCTTGTTCCAAACGATGAAAAAGATTTTTTTTTTCTCATTTCTATGAGTTCGGCCAAAACACTGAAAAATGCAATTATTTTCCTAAAAAATGACCTCTTGAAGACCAACTTTCAAACACATCGAGTTTTTCACAAATAAACAAAAATGTTTGTTTTGTGAAAAAAAAAAATATTCTATTGTTTAGTAATGTACCTCAAAAGAAGAAGTAAGCAATTTCCGGATATCAGGTTTCAATTTTGAAAAAGTCATCTGTTGCGTTGTAAGATTTATAAATGTTTTAGGCGAAATTATTCAAAAGATCTTTAAAACGATGTGGGTGAGACGGAGGGAGAGAGAGAGATCGGTCAGTCAGATTAATTTAGGATAGTCGCTCTTCAATTACAAAACGCTTTCCCCTTACATGATTGTTGAGTCACTTTCCACTTTTGTGCTGTGGTGATTTCCTTAGATTGAAAATGGTCTCAACTTGGCCATTTATTTTCTATATACCAAACACTTGAAATCAACGAAGACATTTTCCAAGAAAATATTTTTGGTGAAACAAACATATCCTAATTGTAATACTCGATTCTTCTTGAAAAAGTTTCGTGATTTCTTACTAGAACAACTAGGCTCGATTTAGGTGGCCCAATCAATCAAAAGGGGTATTCGAGTGTCATCAATTAATATGAAGACCATTTGAGTCGAGTAGTTATAAATCATTTTCCCGAGCCATTTTTCTAATTATAATGTGATTTGGAGCTATAAAATTTTATCAATAATATTCTTCACCACAGGGAATTTCAAATTTCATCATATTCAGCGCAAAAATAACAACGCTTTGCTTTGGAACTCCAAGAGTAAGAGTAAGAACCACAAGGACCATTTGTCTTATATCTTTATTGAAATCATAACATTTTCCAAGCCCTACCTTCACTATAAAATTACAGTAAGTGTTTATCACTCATTTCAAAGGGAAAACACAGCCGTTCACACACACACGAGAATGAAAACTTGGTAAAAGGAGCTCCAAGCTCCTTACGAAGAAGTAATTACGGCTACTCGGTAAATGGATAATGTTCATATCGGAATCTGCAATCTTTTAATTGAACTTGAGCCCCGATACTGTACGTACAGTCATCAAATATGTATTTCCAAGCTTCACTCAGGCAAGTGGTGCAATCCGGATGAGAAATCGCGCCATTGCATACCGCATGGCCGTAACATTTGTTGTCATCCCCTGTGGACTGGCAGTACTTGTTATAACCCGAATCTGCCGTAGAATCCATTAAACATTGGAGAACTTCATTGACGTTATAATCGTAGGTACTCCATGGCGAATATGTTGCTCCGTTACATATTTTGGTCACAAGAGTGGTGTCGGGGTTACCCCTGGCAACATGATAAGTGAAGAAAATCGCACTAGCGATTGCTGCAATCCTTCGAAAAGTGGCCATTTTGCTGAATCTTAGTTTTGCATCTATGGCTAATCAGTTTCGCTATATATAAAGGGGTTGTTCTTGAATTTATCTCCACAAGATTCCACATGAGGTGCGTCAGAAGAATCCTGGCAGCAATTGTTCTACCTTTTTCTGTTGTTTTGTGCTATTGATTCTAAGCATTGGCGCTTCCAACTGCGATGACGTCAGAAATGCTGCCTCAGATTTTATCGAGGTTCGCCTTCTTATGCTGAACTTATCGTCGACCATTCGGCTGGGAAATTTAATGGATTAACCCGCGTTCATCGCATGCCTTTGTCAAAACGACAACCACAGTAGTGATCCATAAAATTGTTTCTACAAGACGTTTCTCAAGACAAGTAAAGTTCTATCCTTTTTGTCCGAAAACACTTCGTATTTTGCAGCAATTAACATTGAAAGTGTACTTCTTGTCAGCAGAGGACGAGAAAGTTGGAGTTGGAAGGGACGAAGTAAATGGTCCTATCAATGCATTGTTTGTGCATTGTTTGGACAATCTACAGTGGGCTATTAAATTTCTCTCAGGCAATGATTTCTATCAATGCATTGCTCAGTTCTCTTTTGGAGCCATGTGCCATTTGATTTGGAAGATGAGGAACAATATTCTATTTTGGAACCAAGCCTTGTTTGTGCCGGCTTTGAAGAACCATCTCGTCAAAGTCATCAAGGACAAGGCCATGACATTCAGCAATGTTGCTGACACATCAAGAAATAGGAGGATTCAAAGAAGTTGGGGTCTTGATCCCTCTATTTTTCCTTTAAGGTGTCAGTTTCTTCCCTGTAATTTGTTTTGAGGGCTGCCGTTGTTTGACTTCCCCTCTCTTTTCTTTTTTTTTTTCTCGGCACCCTTCCACTCGTTATAGTATGTTTGTCATCATGATGCAAGTTTTGTTGGTGTCGAGTCTCTTTTACTGTAAAGCTTTCTTGGTTAAAAGTCAATATATATCTTACCTTACTAAAAAAAAAAAAAAAAGAAACGTAAATGGTCCTAAAATCATAACATATCAAATATTGTTATGACAAGATGTATGCAAATCGCCATATCTATATACGCCTGGTAAAGGTTCACCCACACTGTCGCAGATTGCCCCTCTCAAGTTACTATGATTGTGTCTGAAAAAAAAAAGTTACTATGATTGTGTTTTCCCTAAATTCGCACGACAAAGACCTGGCAAATGTGAAAAACATGGAGTCTTGGTATTATTGATGAGATGATTACAGTCTAGAAAGGAACATGAGCTAGACTCGAGGATGAATCGGAACTGAACCCAATAACACAAACCAAAATCAAACTCATGAGAACTAGAGATTGGCATAATGAAAGCAATGAAACAAGAACGTGAACTAAAATAACTAAATCTTGCAGTTTTATCGAGTAAACGTGTCTTCTTCTCTTCTATGACACCCTTCTTATAGTCATGAATTTTAGGATCTCACTTCCACTATCTAAGACTCTTTCCAATGTTCTGGATGTGTTTCCATGGTTTTAGATACGTCGCCTCCATTGAGATGTGGACCTCATTTACTGGTATCAATTTCGTGTCACAGGTTTGGTACCCATACCACCACTTCTCCACGCATGCTAATTTGCATATGCCATGTGTCTGGTCAGTCTCCACCACTCCTATATTTTAGAGATAACATTTAACTAGAAAATAACTGTTCTCGCAGTCTTCTCAAACTTTAGTTGGTTTGGCATCATGCCATCCGTTTCTTCATATATACCAATTCGCTTCGCCACTTGCCCGTCCACAATCTGCATCGCTATTGTATTTTAAGGATCCACGATCCATGATCTGCACATCCCGAGATTCCAGAGTTGAAACCGAATTGCCTCGTATTTCTCTTTTTCCATCTTCATTGTCAGAGTTGGTTAAAGTCGATCTCGCACACGTCGTCAAATCCCCTGTTAGTCAAATCAATGCAAGTCACAAACTATTTGGCATAATTATATGCCAAGGCGACAATTACCGCTTGTCTTATATATTTATTGAAACAATACATTTACCGAGTCCTACTTTCACGGGAGAATTATCAAAACATTCCTAAACTTATTACAATTTTCCAAATTTAGTCCTATACCTTTTTTTTTTGGGCCAATTTTGTCATAATTTTTTTGCATTTATGCCAATTTGTTTCATCTCACCAATTTTGGCTAGCTAGTGCCGACGTGTCAATTTTTAATAGTTTTTATTTTTTTCTATTTCTTTTTGTTTTCCCTTTTCTTCTTCCTCTGGCCAATGAGGTCGAGTTGCCTAGCAAGGTGGGGGCTAGCCTCATTATTGGGTGAGGGCGAGCTTCCCCAATGGACGGCAAGGTTGACTTCACTAGTCCTAGCCTCTGGCCGATCTAGTGACCAACCGGATGACGAAGAAAAGAGAAAACAAAAAAAGAGAGAAAGAAAAAATTATATAAAAATATTTTAAATAATGGCACGTTAGCGTTAGCTGGCCAAAATTATTCAGATGGACTGAATTGATATAAATGCAAAATGTTTATGACTTAATTAGAAAAATTATAATAAGTTTATGACTGTTTTGATAATTTTCTCCGACTTTCACTCTAAAACTATAGTAAATTGCGTATCACTTATTTCAAAGGGAAAACACAGTCGCCCACACACACGTGAGAATAAAAACTTGGTAAAGAGGAGCTTCAAGCTCTTTACGAAGAAGTTAATGTGGTACTCGGTAAATGGATAATGTTCATATCGGATTCTGCAATCTTTTAACTAAACTTGATCCTCGATATTGTGCCTATAATCATCTAATATGTTTTTCCAAGCTTCACGCAGACATGTGGTGCAATCTAGATGAGAAATCGTCCGATTGCATGCCGCATGGCCATAACAATTTTCGCTATCCCGTGGACTGGTAGTACTTATTAAAACCTGAATCTGTCGTAGAATTAAATGAACACTAGAGACCTTGATTGACGTTATACTTGTAGGTACTCCATGGCGAATATGTTGCTCGATTACATACTTTGGTCACAAGAGCTGTGCTGGGTTTACCCCTCGCAACATGAAAAATGAAAAAAAAAATCGCACTGAGGATTGCTGCAACCCTTTGAAAAGTAGCCATTTTGCTGAAGCTTAATTTTGCATATATAGCTAACCAGTTTCGCTATATAAAGGGGCTGTCCTTGAAATTATCTCACAAAATTCCAGATGAAGTTAGTCAGCAGAATCGTAACACCCAAAATCGCTGCCTTAAACTTCATCTAGGTTCGCTTCTTATGCTGAACTTATTGTCGGACATTCGGCTGGGAAATTTAATGTATTTACTGGCAGTCTAAGCATGCCTTTGTCACACCAACAACCAAAATACTAATACATAACAATTATTTCAACAAAACTTTTCTTAGGACAAGTAAAGTTCTATCATTTTTGTCCGAAGATATCTGGTAATTTGCAACAACCAACATTGGAATTGTACTTCCTGGCAGCAGCGGACGGAGGAGTTCCAGTTGGGGGGAACGAACACAAATGCTCCTAAGATCACGACATATCAAATGTCGCTTTGACAACATGGCATATGGACAAATTCTTAGGATGAATGCAAATCACCATGTCCAGGTACTTTGGGTAAAGGTCCATCCACAATATTGCACATTGCACCTCTCAAGTTACTGCGATTGCGTTCCCTAAATTCGCCAAATGAATCTTAGCTCCCTCGATAAAGACTTTTCAATGAAGACCAAACTCGGAATTGGCAAATGTGAAAACACATGGAATTCTTGTATGTTGATGAGACTATAACGGTCTAGACAGGAACATGAACTAGACTTAAGTATAAATCGGAGCTAAAATGACAACACGATCAAACTCACAAGAGTAAGAGCTTGGTAAAATAGAATAAAAGAAACAAGAAGTCGAATTACAATAACTAGATTTTGTGATTTGGTTGAGTATGTGTCATTCTTCTCATAACACTTCCTTTCTAAAGTTATGAATTTTTACAATTTCATTCCACTTTCTAAGACTTTTTCCAATGTTCTAGACGTGTCTCCCATATTTGGGACATGGGCCCAATGGACCGGTATCGATTACGAGTAGTTGTCTATGCTATCGTTTCTTCACGCATGGTCATTTCTATCTATCAGGTATCTAGCCACATTGTCCAGCACACCTATATTTTAGGGATAACTTCGACCAAAAAATAATCGTTCTCACCATTTTCTTGGACATTAATCAGTTTGGCATCATGACAACCATCTATCCATAAATACTAATTCGCTTTTGATGGGAGAACGATAATAATTCGAACAATATCGAATCAACGTAGCGGAATAAAATAATCTCCCCTCTTGTGTAAACCTAATAGGAATCGATATAATAGAGTAAAATAAATACCAAGCACGTGAACACAAGACGATTTTTTACGTGGAAAACCTCCTCGATGTGAGGAGATAAAAAACCACGGGACCGGAGTCCACCCGAAAATCTTCACTATCAATACAATTGTTCTTCTCTAGCAAATACTAGAGGTACATAGCAGCAAACATCTCAAGAACATAATTCTTGGCAATACACATGAACTTCACAAGAGATCAAGGATAAATCTGACCAAAAACGCAGGTTTTGATCAATCCACGAAAAACCTGATGTAGGGAGCTTCAAACGAAAATCAAATCGTTCAGATTCGAGAAAATTGCGCCACGAACATGCTGACAAAATTTCAGCTCAATCGGACCACGAATCGACCTCCGACGCCAACTTGATGTAAATAAGATATTCAAACCCAGGATTTTCTGCTTTCTTTTTTCTTTCTTTTTTTTTACGTTCTTTATCTCTTTATATAGATAGTGAGAAACCCTATTCTCATATAACTTATTATATGGGCTCAAGCCCTTTTTGGGCTTGCAACTCATCCACATAGGAGTGAACCCAGCTAACAGCTTTGCCACTTGCCCGATCGTGATCTCCATCGCTCTTTTATTTGAGGGATGTTATTGACTAGAAAACGTATATCCTCGCACTTATTTATTTAATTTTTCCCTACTTCTAATCGGCTTGACATCATGTTCACCACTTTAACCACATGTATGCCAGTCGCCGATGGCATGTGTCTCGCTATGATCCGCGCATCGAGAGATTTCAGAGTTGCAGCCCAATTGTCTCTCCTTTTCTTTTCCCATTTTGGCATCGTCGTAACTGGTCAATGTCGATCTTGCGCACATCAATCCTCATGCTGATTAAACCTATTGCAAATCACAACCTAGTTGCCATAATTATTTGTCTAATTATATATATGTGGCATTAAATTCATAAATTATGATTGACTATTAAAGTGTGATTATCATGTTCAATCTTATTCTTATTTTAAGGGTTACTTTGAATATTCTGATGCCATTTCCCCATTCCTACACGTCATTCATGAAAGAAAACAGCCTAGCAAGTATCATATTACTTAAAACAAAACATAATATAGTTATAATAGCTCTACTATATTACAATGTTGCAGCATTTTACATTATGACTTTACTATGTAACCAAACGATCTTCCAAGTACATTTCCTATTCCTTATCATTTTTCCGTTTTGTTTTCAAATATCCTATAGCTAATCAAATAACCGACCGACCAAGGATCGGTGGATCGGTCCCTAACTTGATGCACAAGTCGAAGTTGCAAGTTCGGTTCCCTAATCTATCATCGGTCTCGAAAAAACCCTGGTTACTCTAATTTTGTTGCTTCGGGTCAGCGTGCGGGTAACGACTAGTTCTAAATCTTGAAGAAAAACCCTAGCGGCCCAGGCCCAAGCCCATTTAGATTCTCTTTTGCTTCTTCTCCTTCTTCTCTCTTCCACCTCAGAGACCCGCTCGGCTAAGCTCGCAGCTCACCGCCGCACCGCCGCACCGCCGCGGCCCCGCAGCCCTTACCGCCGACGCCGTCGCCGTCGTCGCCGGAACTCAGGTACCCAGCAGTCCGACCGTCTCTCTCTCTCTCTCTCTTTTTCTTGTTCTCCATCTCGTCCTCCTCTCTCTCTTGATGTCTAGCGTGGGTGAAGGGGCGGGTTCTCTCTGTTTTCGTAGTGTGTGTGGGTGTGTTGAAACTTTGGGAATTCGAATTTGCGGTAAAGTTCGAAGCTTGGCATGCGGGTGTGTGATTTGTCTTTCTGAAGTTCGAAAGAGATTGTGAATGTGGAATCATGCTTTTTCGGGTGGGTCGGTTGTATAGTTTGGTTTCGGAGACTCCGTGATTGAGTGAAAGTAAAGGCGAGAAATGATGTGAGAGGCGTCAATGAAGCGAAGGAGCTTCCATGGCCGAATGGAAACTTATGGCTGGAATTTCCCATCCCTTGGTAGGGAGGTGATTTTCTAGGACAATTCGTTATCCGTCCTTCTCGGAGATTGGATGTTACTAATGTCCATCTATTTCAGTTTGTGCATAAGTGGTCATCAGGTAGATGACTAACCCGGAAACTTAGATCTAAATAGTTATATCCTCGCTTTATAATTTGTAGTTCGACCCCATTATTTCTACAAAGACAATTCAATGTTACACCGCGAGCTAAATTATTATGTGTACGTTCTAGCGTTTTGGGCTACTTATGAGTTCCTTAACGTGATACGTGTTAATCTGACAGACTGTAAGTTTGTTTCCGGCTGGAAAAAGGTGGTTTTGGAGAGACACCATAAAATGTCTTCTATACGATGTGGAAGAAATGCCATTCGGCAGATTGTCCGAGGCGCTTCCGTCCGGAGTTCTGATGGTGGAGTGCATCCACTCTTCCATGCCTGTCAAGGAGTCAGATACAGGAAGTTGGAAGTTATACTCACCACGGTGAGAGGATTGAAAAACTGAGTTATTGCCTTTTCTGTTGAATTCTTGGCATCTATATAGGAACTCCTTTTGTATTTTTTCAGAGCATAGAAAAGCTTGGAAAAGCAGGTGAAACTGTGAAGGTTGCTCCAGGATATTTCCGAAACCATCTCATGCCCAAGTTGTTGGCTGTCCCGAACATTGAGAAGTTTGCTTATCTCATTAGGGAGCAGCGCAAGGTCTGTTCCAGTCTACACTAGTGAAATTGATAATTTAGCTAGTTGCAAATGTGCACCCCCATTATCCGCATTAAATAAAAAAAAAAAAAAAAAAAAAAAGACTTCATTGAGAATAGATCATGGTTCTGTCATTGTTCCTTCGTATCTGAATAATTAGCAGATCACTGATAATTTCTTTAAATGAAACTTATCTAAATCTGAATAGTTAGTAGAATATACTTTTCGTATATTTATCAATGAGCTAATGACGTTTCTCTTTTAATAATTGGCAGATTTACCAGCCTCAGGAAGTAGAGGAGGTCAAAGTAGTCACTGAGACCGTGGAAGATAAGATGAAAGAATATGAGGCAGCTGCAAAACGTCTAGACAATGCACTGCTGGTTTGTAACCGATCTTTGATGTTCTTCATTGTGGTGATAAACGACACTCATCATAAATCAGAATTTCAGATTCTCCATTTACGCAAATAAACTTTTATCCAAATGCTCAGATGTATTTTTAGATAAATCAAGTATGAAGAAGCCTTGAGAATCTTGAGGGAGCGTTGTTTAATGCGTAGGTCTAATCTCTTACTAATCTTGGATGATGGTCAAATATAGATCAGATTCAACAAGAAATTTCAGTATAGATTGTGTTTGGTTGACTTTCTGTTATGTATGGAAGACACACGATCATTACCTGTGAATAAGTTTCAGATCTCTTTCGATATTACATTAGGATTACTTGCTTTTGACTTTCGTTTCCCAGATGGCTTATTTATATGGCTTTGTGTAGGTTCTGAGAAGGTTCATTAATGTTGAGAAATTACGTGCGCGTGCTACAAAAGATGAGCCAATAGAATTGAGGTCACCTGTAATGAAAGAAGAGATTGTCTCTGAGGTATGTCACTGGCTCCTCTGTCCTGTCTACAAAAGTTTCTTTGTCATATGAAAAGTAGTTTGCATCTTGTTGTTCACTTGGCATAACCATTAGCTAAAATTATGTGTATTGAAGGGGGATGTTTGGAGCAATTTATAGTATTCTATCAAAGAATAGTTGATATTGAAATGCAGCTTTCAGTGTTCTTAGCTTATTTGTATCATGTGAGAAAGCCTGTTGAGTTATGAGCCCCTTGTGCCATTAGATTAATTGTTTCAAACCAATGCTAGGCATACTGATACTGGTATTCAAAATTGGTCTACTAAGTAATGTACTAGATTTGCAAGTTTTCATCAAACTAAGTCAGCCATACTCAAGGCTCAATAGGAGCCTGTCACCTGCATCACTTAATATACTAGTTTTGCAAATCAGTCTTGGTGTACCTAGTATTGTTCAAATGTTTCAAGGTGTACACTGGTTTATCAAGCAAAACGGGGAAAAAAAAGGATGACGCAATGGAAGAGGTTGTCGGTTTTCATTCACAATGCATACTGATGATTATGTGTGGAATGGAGATTATATTGCAACTTTAATTTTAGGAATCGATTATACATGATTGATCATAAAGACACGAGCTGTTTCATCTCAAATCTATTGGTATGACGAAGAGTTAGGAGAACTATTGCTAATTACTCTAGCCAGGATAGTGAACATTGCAGTAATGTTTATTAGTCGAGTAAGCAGGGAAATGCTGAGATGACCTTGGAGACCATTCTTTTGATGCTCTTTGATCATATACTTCGCTGCCGAGTTCCAGTGAATTTCATTCGCCATTATCTACCTACCCATTTGTATGTGATTGGAATATCACCATGAATGAGAGGCTTGAAAAGTAAATTATATTTTTATGGTTAGCCTCTGTCCTCTCACTCGATGCAACCATCTGTACTCTTAGGTGGCAAGGCAACTTTGCGTGCAAATTGACCCTGAACACCTTCATTTGCCGAATCCACTAACAAATGTGGGAGAATATGAGGTGCCCCTACGTCTGCCAAAATCCATCCCTCTCCCAGAGGGTAAGATCCAGTGGACCCTTAATGTCAAATTACGGTGCAAATGAAGCCGACGCTTTCAATTTGATGACATTCTCAGGCATTTTCTTTCGTGCCCCAAAATTTGTATTGTGAACGAGCACTCTGAGGAAACAGGTTACTCTGTATCATTTGTCTATTTGCTGCTGGCTGCACATGGAATTTCTCTGCGATCATCAATGGATTATTTGCTCCCTCAGTATTCTGGTTCCCTTCTGAGAGCCCGTTTCTTTACATTTCGAGGAAGAATTTAGATATTCTTGTAATTTCAGGAGATTATGAAGAAATCATATATGAACGGAGTATCAACATTTGAGAATTCTTAAAGTTTCGAGAGTTGCAGATTTAGAAAAGGACAGTGTATGATTTGCAAAGTTTAGATTAAGTTGAAAGTAAAAGTTATGTGAGTTTAGTTTTCTATTTCATCTCCTCTTCAATCATGTTAGGGCAGGTTTTTCTCATTAAAGTTTACTGAACTATGTGAGAAAAGTTAACGTAAGTTAAGAATATGGAAATTTCAATTTTACCATCTAAATTGTAGCTTGAAATAATCATTCGTATAGAGTTTCTATAGATTAATTCAGTCAAGAATTTACTTATATGTTCCACCATTCTATATTCTTCTTATATGGTCGTAACAATTACTTTTCATGAGAGCAATTCATTTTATGTCCTCGAAAGGAGAACTCAAAATTCTCTCGGATAGGTTTCACCGGTCAACAGTACTTACTAAAAATTCTTGAAGACTGAATCGCATGGCACTTGAAGCTTCACAGATTAGACCAAGGCATGCTAAGTTGCCAAGATGAAATACAGGGCCGTCGAAACATTTGAAGAAAGTCTCCATGAAATCACTTGGACTTTTAGATAATGTATTTTCCATTAGGGCATCGACTAATTGAACCTTAGGAACCCTTCCTTCTTCACGGGAAAAGTTTCATTACTTGGTGTTATAACGATTGGACCAGATGGCCCAATCTCACAAAAACTACACACAAGTACTTCTCACTTATTTCAAAGAAGAGATATAGCAGTCTCCATGTGAGTATACATTTATGGAAAGGAGGAGAGCTTGGATCTCTTTACAAAGAAGTAAATATGGCTATTTAGTAAATGGATAATGTTCGTATCGGACTCTGCAGTCTATAAGCCGAAGTTGAGCCCCAATGCTCCAGTGACACATCCTCTGTCCTATCCAACGCCGCATACAGGCATGCGCTGCAATCTAAAGGAGAAAGCGCCCCATTGCGTGCCGCATGGCCATAAGCATCGTCGTCATAGTCCATGCATTGGCAGTACTTATTGAAACCTGAATCTGCGGTATTCTGATATAAGCACCGGAAAACATTCGCGACGTTGAATTTCTATTGACTGAATTGTGAATATGTTTGTCCGTTGTATATTTTGTCCACCAGAGTTATGTCCGGTTCACTCCTTGCAACACTAAGAATGAAGAAAATCATACTTCTGACTGCAGCAATCCTATGAAAGGTGGCCATTTGGCTGAGTTTTGATTCCGTGTCTATGGGTAATCAGCTTGGCTATATAAAGGTGCTGTTCTTGAAATTATCTCCACAAATTTCCAAATTACTTTAATCAGCAGATACGAGGGATGCTTCCTTGACTTCTATGGAAGTTTAACTTCTCATGCTGAACTTATTGCCGATCATTCGGCTGTGGAATTTAGTTGATAAACCAGCGGTGCACAGGGGTCGTCCACCCAATGAGAATAATAGTAATATATACTACAAATTCAGCCAAATATTTTTTTCAGTACTGAAGTTTTATCATGAATAAGGTTTTCATTGTTGATACCTAAAATTTAGCTAAAATTAGGGGTTAGTCTGACTCCTAAACAAAAAATATCGTTTACATAGTTTGCATTTGCATTTTATCTAGGTCATGCATTGCACATGCTTCTCATATAGCCATCCCATCGCATCTGTGTGCACAAGCACACACGGAATTACCTCCAATGGATAACCCGCAATTACATCCTCTCAATCTCTATCTTAAATTTCAAAGGAAGAAAAAGAGAGAACACCCACGGCTACGTTGGTGGGATAAAATCAAATCTTGAAAGGGAAAAGTCTTGATGTTGAATCTTTCTTCGATTCAAAATTTTCACGAGAATCGCCATCGCACTCTTAGCTTATTTTATGGTTATTTAATTGAAGATTACGGCCCTATTTAATTGAAGAAGAGCTTGTCTCTGAGGTACGTCACAGGCTTCAGTTTCCTGTCTACAATACTTTCTTTGTCATATGAAAAGTTGTTTGCATCTTCTTGTTCACTTGGCATAACCGTTAGCTAAAATTATGTGGATTGAAGTGATGTGTATTCTATCAAAGAATATTGGATTTGGAAATGCAGCTTTTAGTGCTCTTTGCTTGTCTGTATCATGCGAGAAAGCCTGTTGAGTTAGGAGCCTCTTTTGCCATTAGATTAATTGTGTCAAACCAATGCTAGGCTTACTAACACTGGATGGACAAGGTTGTCTGTTTTCATTCACTATGCGTACTGATGATTACATGAGCAGGAGTGATCTTCGCGCAACTTTCATTCTAGAAATCCATTATACATGATCGGACATAAAGACACGAGCTATTTCATCTCATTTCTGTTAGCACGATGAAGAGTTGGGAGAACCATTGCTCTGTTACTCCAGCCAGGATAGAAAATTTGCAGCTATGTTACCACTTAGTTCACTGTGCAGATAAATTTTCTTGCCATAGAAGTGGAAACCATTTGCTGCACTAATCACCCCGGCCCTACTTATTAGGGATGGGCACAGGTCGTGGGGAATCTGTGTCCTCCTGTGAATCAACCTATCTACACATTCAGAAAAAAAATTATATCTTTTATTCCATTTCATGTATAAATATGAAATAGTAGTAATAATAATAACAACAGTAACAACATAACTTAAGAACAATTTCTTCTCCTTATAAGCTTTGCTTTTTATTGAAGACGCAAGCTTGGAAAGACCGGCATTTCTTTTTCATATTATCACTCGTTGACTAATTTGTGGAGGTTGGAGCTTGTTTGGCTTTGTACAATCAACCAATAAGGCTCATATTTTTGACCAGATCCACTCAATAGGTCCTTCTTCCTCTTCATTAAAAAGAAAATAATAATGAAAATGTCAAAGAACCATCGTGGTATTAGTGGTTTTTTTTGGAGAAACAATTACTTCATCGACCGTGCCCTGCCAGGCCCCGTCGCCCTATGAAGGCAAAACCATCTCGACGTGGCTACCCCTAAATTTAAGTAAGAAACTTTCCTACCCTTGTCCTTTAGTGAATCCTAAACGAAAATGTGCATTCATCTTCTAATTATTAGTATTTTATATTGGGGATAATAAAACAAATAGTCCATAATTTCTCAGTCTATGACTAACTCTGCAATCCTTTGAAAAGTGGCCATTTTGCTGAGTTTTGATTTCGTGTCTATAGGTAAATCAGCTTGGCTTTTTCAAGGGGTTGTTCTGGAAATTATCTCCACAAATTTCCAAATTACTTTAACCAGCAGATACGAGGAATGATTCCTTGACTGTATCGAAGTATTACTTCTTATGCTGAACTTATTGCCAATCATTCGACTTCGGAATTTAGTCGATAAACTAGCGGCGCACGTGTGTTGTCGACCCAATGAGAATAATAGTAATATATACTACCATTTCTGCCAAATATATTTCTCAGATTACTGAAGTTCTGTCATGAATAAAGTTTTCATGAATAATATATATTATATTATATTATATTGAGGGGCTACAACCGAAAGGATAATAGTTAAGTAGGACAAGATTGAAGGCGGAACTTTTTTTTGTTAATCACCTCTTTTTGCCTTTTGGAATTGTCGAACGTCTAAGACAAATGGGCACTTGCCATGAGCTTTAGGCTCTATGAAGGCAGCGTTCCATTCGAATTATTTTGTTTTTTAAAATTTTTTACCAAACGTTATATTTGACTGCAGAAATACGTTGGTGTTGGGAAGAACCCGGGAACAACAATTCACGACAAACTAAACCAAATCGAGGATCAATTTCTCCCCCAAAACTAAACCAACCAAATTCAACTTAGCCCCATCAATAACTAGTCATATGTATATCCACACAATATGCAAATATAATGCCGAAATGAAAAGTCAACAAAGCGAACAACAACATCAAGTTTAATGTGGAAACTCAATGCGGGAAAAACTACGAATCGCCCAAAAAAATGATACAATAAAGGCTTGACATAGGCATCACAAGCTCATTTCCTCACTATAAAGGTGAATAAATATAAATGGGGTTAGAAAACTCTAATCACGGTTAGAGAATTTGGAAGCTGTTCTCGAGAATGAAAATAATTAACTCACAGCCCTCGATCTCACAAATAACAAATTCAAATTTGAGCCAATTTCGTCAATGTTTGGCCTTCGAATGGCAACTACAAAATTGTAGCCCTCTTCTTGGTTTTCTCCTCCCCTATTCTTCAATGCTCTCAGGTGAGGGGGCTCACTTTTTCTTTCTCTCTCCTCACTTGCTTGGGCATGCACAAAGTAGCTCCTTCTTTTTGTTCTTTTTACTTTTGGACTTTTCTCGTTTTTCTTTTCTTTTGTTCAATGTGTTAGCTAGGTTCCACATGAAGGTGGACCTAACCAACAAATCTCTCCTTCCACCTCATGTGGGAAGACCCATCATGCTTGCTTTCCTTCTACAAGAATCGAGTTTCATAACAGGCAATGCCTTAGTCATCATATTGGATCCATTATCATCGGTGTGGACTTTCAGATCCAATGATACTCGACATCAACATGCTTTGATCTTGAATGTAATGCTGGATTCTTACTAAGATAGATAGCACTCATGTTATCACAATATAAAATAAATTTCTTTTACTTCAAGCCCAACTCTTGTAGGAATTTTTGCATCCATAAGAGTTCCTTATGTCCTTCAATAATAGCGACATACTTTGCTTTAGTTGTAGATGAGGCATATATTTTTGCAATCTTAATTGTCACAAAAAAGCTCCCCCTGGAAAGGTCATCATATGATCTTATGTAGATTTCCGAGAATCAACATCACCGGTATAGTTTGCATTTGAGTAGCCACTCAACGCAGACTTCGTATTCTCATAACATAAGCAAAGTGTAGAAGTGTCTCTAAGATATCTCAAAATCCATTTAACAGTAGCCCTATGCTCCTTACCTGGATTTGAGAGAAACTTACTCACAACACCAACTGCTTGAGTTATATCGGGTCTTGTACAAATCATAACATACATTAAACTACTTATGGCCAATGCATAAGGAATTTTCTTCATCTCTTCCTTCTCTTTCTCACTTGAAGGACACTCATTACTTCTTAACTTGAAATGGCTTGCAAATGGAGTACTTACCGATTTATGTGCTTATGTTGAATCTTTCAAGCACTTTTTCAAAATATCTCTCTTGAGATAGCCAAAATTTCTTCTTCTTTCTATCACGAGTAATTCTCATTCCTAAGTTTGTTTAGCTAGGCCTAGGTCCTTCATTGTAAAAACTTTACTCAACCGATTTTTCAAGCTCTCGATTTTCTTAGTATCATACCCAACAATCAACATATCATCCACATAGAGTAAGAGAATGAGAAAATCATTATCCCATAATCTTTTCATAAAGACACAAAAATTGGAGATGGTAATCTTGTTTCCATTAAGTACTTGTTCTTTAAACAAAAAAAAAAAAAATGAAAAAATACCTGTTCTATTGCTCGTTGGTGGGTGGGGTGGGCTGGCCTGGGGGATCTTTTGTTTGTTCTTAGATAAATAATATTCTTTTCAAAAGTTTAACAACAATATTAACTTCTTCTTAACTCAATTATATTTTGAATTATTGAAAAATCTTTAGGCCCGTTTGTTTACATTTCGAGGAAAAAGTTCTTTTTTTCCTTTCCTCGTCAAATTTGGATGTTATTGTAATTTTAGGAAATTATGAAGAAATCATATATGAATAAGGCATCAACATTTGGGAATTCTAAAAGCTTCGAAAGCTATTGCCTAGAAAAGGACAGTGTATGATTTGCAAAATTTAGATTAAGTAAAATGTAAAAAGTAAAAGTCATGTGAGTTTAGTTTTCTATTGGATTAATACCATTTTTTTTAAAACCACAAATTAATACATCGATGACAAATTTACTCTAAATTAAAGACAAATTTATTATCTGTTAGTTTTCGTTAATTTTTATAGTCAAATTACTGAGTTGGATGACTTTCAATTTGGGGTTTACTCTTTATTTGTCACAACTATACTAGTTTTAATCCAATTTAATGGAAAAATAATAGACGATATATTTATCATAAATATGTAGTTTGGGGCTTGTGGTAGTCAAAAAACTAGTTTTTGATAAATTTGTCAAAGATGTAACATGTTGGGGTTTTTGGTGGTAAAAAAATTAATAGAGAAAAATTGTGATAAGAGTAGTACTAATTTGGGGTTTTTTCATGCTATTTTGTCTCCTCATCCATCAAGATAGGGCATTCTCTATTTTCTTGTTAAATTGTTAGAGGTCATTGAACCATGTGAGTAAAGTTAACGTAGTTTATTAATATGGAAATTTCAATTCTAACATCTAAATTGTAGCTTAAAATAATCATCCGCCTAGAGTTCCCATAAATTAATTCCCTCAAGAAATTACTTATATGTTCCACCATTCTATATTGTTTTATATGGTCATTACAATTACTTTCCAAGAGAGCAATTCATTATATGTTCTAAAAAATATAGAAGGGATTTACATCAATTTAATGATGTGGCAAATTGCTCTAAGATATTGAATATGATACGCTTGTTCAAATGGCTACTAACAATCTAGTCTCAACACATCTACTGGTGCTTGAATACTAATGTCTAAAACAAGCTTCATATACAGGTTTACCACAATTTTCTTGAGGACTAAATCATATAGCACTTGAAGCTTAAGAAATTAGACCAAGACATGCTAAGTTGCTGAAACAAAATACAGGGCCCGTCGAAACATTTGAAGAAGGTCTCCATGAAATCACTTGGACCTTTAGATAATATAATTTCCATTAGGGCATCGCCTAATTGAACTTAAGGAGCCCTTCACTCTTCATGGGAAAAGTTTCGTTATTTGGTACTAAAACGATTGAACACGATGGCCCAGTCTTACAAAAACTACACACAAGTACTTATCACTTATTTCAAAGGGAGATATAGCGGTCCCCATGTGATTATAGATAATTGGTGTTGGGTGAGATTCGGGAAACAGATTCCCAAAAAGGTGATTCGACACAAACGTAGAGGAAGCAAAGCCCAAGAAATTCATGAATCACCGATCCTAAGGCACGTCACATAAACGAACGTACCTTGTTTCCACAGACTAAACCCCGGTGTTGCGAATCAAAGAGGATAAACCACGCCGTTCTTCAGAGGATAAACTGTTCTTTGGGAGAGAGAACGTGCGTCAGAGAGCGAATGTCAGTCAGAGAGCGAGAGAGCGATAGGATACGCAACCCTTCAATCTATTATTAACCGTCTCTCTGATTTTTCTTTATTTTTAAATAACTTCCTCCATGGGCCCTCAACTCACGGGCCGGGCCTTTTGGACCCAACATGGATGGATGGGCCAACTCAGGCCCATAAAAAAAAAAGAAAAATCCATCAATTGGGATAGAGGAGAGCTTTGGAGCTCTTTACAAAGAAGTACATATGGCTATTCAGTGAATGGATAATGTGTACCGGACTCTGCAGTCCATAAGCTCAAGTCGAGCCCCGATGCTCCAGTAACACTCATCCTCTACCCTTTCCAACGCTACTTGCAGGCATAAGGTGAAATCTGAAGGAGAAAGCGCCCCGTTGCATACCGCATGGCCATAACAATCGTCGTCATAGTCCGTGCATTGGCAGTACTTATTAAAACCTGAATCGGCCGTAGTCTGATATAAACACCGGAAAACATTGTTGACATTGAAACTGTATTGACTGAATGGCGAGAATGTTTGTCCGTTGCATGTCTTGCTTACCGGAGTTACGTCTGGATCACCCCTTGCTACACCGAGAATGAAGAAAAACGCAGCTATGACTCCTGCTGCAACCCTTTGGAAAGTGGCCATTTTGCTGAGTTTTGATCTCTTGTCTATAGGTAAATCAGCTTGGCTTTATCAAGGGGATGTTCTTGAATTTATCTCCACAAATTTCCAAATTATTTTAACCAGCACATACGAGAATGCTTCCTTGACTTTATCGAAGTATTACTTCTTATGCTGTAACTTATTGCCGATCATTCAGCTACAGAATTTAGTTGATAAACTAGCGGTGCACGTGTGTCATCGACCCAATGAGAATAATAGTAATATTTACTATCATTTCAGCCAAACATATTTCTCAGATTACTGCAGTTCTATAATGAATAATATATATTATGTTACGTTATGTTATGTTATATTGAGGGGTAAAACTGGAAGCATAATAATCTAGTGCTGACAAGATTGAAGATGGAATTTTTTTTTGTTAATCCCCTCTATTTGCCTTTCGGAATTGTTGAAAGTCTAAGACAAATAGGCACTTGCCATGAGCTTTGGGCTCTATCAAGGCAGCGTTCAGTCTGAATTGTTTGAAAAAAAAAAAAACTTTACCAAACATAATATTCAACTCCGAAAGTACTGTGGAGACCCGAAGTTCCTTTAAATACTCTCCCAAATGTATCATAAAAGTTGAATTATCTCCATGCAGTCCACCCATATGAATAACATCTATAATGGGACTCTATGAGGGATACGGAAAATGCAATGGCATGCTTTCGATAACTAGAATTGAAATTGTCTATCAATTTACCTTTTCTATGCACCAGTTAATTTACCGTGCAGATAAATTCTCTTGCTAGAGAAGTCAAAACCATTCACTGCATTAATCACCATGGCCCACTCATTAGGGATAGGCATAGGCCGCAGGGAATCTGTGTCCTATGAATCAACCCCATCTACACCTTAAAAAAAAAGAAAAATATTTTATTTCTTTTATTCCATTTCATTTATAAATATGAAATAGTAGTAGTGGTAATAATAGTAGTAGTAATAATAATAATAACATAACTTAAGAACAATTTCTTCTCCTTACAGGCTTTGCTTTTTTATTGAAGATGCAAGCTTGAAAAAATAGGTACTTCTTTTTCATGTTATCACCCGTTGACTAATTTGTGGAGGTTGGAGCTTGTTTGGATTTGTACAATAAACCAATAAGGCTAATCTTCTTGACCAGATCCACCCATTTGGTCCTTCTTCTTCTTCACAAAAATAAAAAATAAAGAAAAACATCAAAGAGCCATCGCAGTATTATTGGTTTTTGAGAGACATTGATTCTACGGCAGTGCCCCACCGGGCCCGTGCATGTGAAGGCAAAACCAATCCTTTCCTTCCCTTGTCCTTGAATGAACCCTAAATGAAAATGCGCATTCATCCTCTAATTCTTAGTATTTTATATTGGGAATAATGATATAAATAGTCCATTAATTTTGACCTGATCTATAACATTTTTGTTCTCTAAACTTTTCACACAAGTTAAATATAGCCCTTGAACCATATATGAAAATGTTTAATATAGTCTTTTCATTAATTCAAGATCAAGGGCACATTAAATATTTTTATATAGTCTAAAGACTAAAGTGAATATGTTTGAGGAATACATTGCGTATTTGGCTAAAGTTCATGGACCATGTTAAACAAATTAAATATTCAAAAACCACATTACATATTAAGATAAAATTCAGGATCATTTTATATCATTTTCTCATTTGCTATCCTTGACTCTGAGGCCATGTTAATCTATCTTCAGCTTTCAGGAGGAGGAAGGGGGTCATGAGCATAATGTGCCATGAGAAAGTTTACTGTTCAAAGAGAATATGTAAAATCATCAGAAATCAGGCGACTACTGAGCTGATTAGGGTACTCTCCCTCGCCACCGAAAGAACGAAGAAACTGAGACGGAGTAAAGGAAAAACAGAGGGGGGAAGAAAAATGATCTTTTTCCATGTGTGATCAGGTCTATAGAGGAATAATAAGGAACACCGCTCGGTGAACCAAGTCTCGGGAGCAGCAGCCGAATGAGGCTGTTGCACCAGCAGCTAATCTGAGCCATACTAACATTAAGAGCATGCGGTAGGTGATACTTACAATTACTAGGATCGGAATGATTCTCGGAACCTGCGAATTTTAGATCTGCACATTGTCTCGGTTTACCGGGAGGGAAGGAAGAAAATCAGAGACTACACCAGGAGGCTCATCGGCCACCTGAGAGAAGCGATTCTGTGACAGAAGATGAGTGCGCCAAATTGTGGAAAGCTTGGCGATGAGCAAATGTTAACCCGGCAGAAGAGATTCCGGTGGACGACAATTCAGGCATTGGAAGATCGCCCTCCAAGTACTGCAATACTTGACGCATGCTTGGCCTCATCAACGGATCGGAGTGGGAACACATCAACCCGAGTTTCAGCACCAATTCCATTTCTTCTCCCACAAACTCCAACCCCAATTTCGGATCTCTTGCCTCGAGAATTGCACCTCTGTCCCAGCAAGAAAATACCCAGTCCACTAAGATCACGTCCTCCGTGTCCCCATGCTCTATCGGCCTTCTCCCGCACGCGACCTCGAGTAAAAACACTCCGAACGCAAACACGTCGGTACTCGTAGTGGCCTTACCTGTTCGCATATGCTCAGGGGCGAGATAACCGACCGTTCCCGCGACTTGAGTCGTTTGAGGGTCGGTTCCATGATGGTGTAGTCTTGCGAGCCCAAAATCTCCGAGTCTTCCATTAAATTCAGTGTCTAGCAAGATGTTGCTTGCCTTTATATCCCTGTGGATCACCACTTGCTCCCACCCTTCATGCAGATAAAGCAGCCCAGATGCCACTCCTTTGATCACCCTTAATCTTTGCATCCAATTCAGGGTGACCTTCGGTTGGTTATAGAGGTACTTGTTGAGGCTCCCGTTGGGCATGTAGTCATAAACCAGGAGCAACTCCTTTTTCCGGCGGCAGTAACCATGGAGCGTCACTAAGTTGCGGTGACGGAGCCGACCCATGCTGACAATCTCCGCCACAAATTCTCTCATGCCTTGTCTCGATTCATGGGAGACCTTTTTCACTGCAATCTCTGTTTTTGATGTGGGTAAGATTCCTCTATATACCTGGCCGAACCCACCAGTCCCTAATAACTGTTGGTCCCGGAATCCTTTTGTCGCAGTGTTAAGATCTTTGTACTTGAACCGGTGCGGGCCATAGTCCCTCTCCCAATCTTCAAGGACCTCCGCCAATTTCTTTTTCCTTCTTATCACGTAAACTAGGCCCAAGATCAGCACCGACACAACGAAAGGAACCGTCAGCGGTAACCCGATAGTCATTACTTTCGATGTCTCCTTCTTACCGGCCTGAGAAAGCTTAGGAAGTTGGGACAGGGCAAGTGCCTGAGCCTCTCCATTCACATTGAAGCTCCAACCCATAACATATTGAGAAGTTAGGAGCGAATCAATCGATGATGAGAAGCCCACATACATGTTCTCGTTGATGATTGGTGAGAGATCCCGTGGAAGAGACAGAAGGGGAGTCTTCGGTTTTTGCCCATTGATCAGAGCCAATGTGACGTGGATCAGTTTGACCGTGCCATCATAGTCCACCCAAACTTGCATTGCTTGACCGCTGATTAGAGACAAGTTGTTGAACTCCCCATTATCTTCATAATACCCCGCCGGAGCTGCCATTACTGACGTCAGCCCGTTCAAGTCGATGCTGATGTGATTATCGTTGATGTCCTGAAACTCGCTGCTCTGCATTGCGCCGAGTTCTACACTGAATACATAATTGGTAGAGCTGCTGTTGTTGGTGTAGTTGAACATGCCGAGATTTTTGCCTGGCGGGGACTTGGGGAGGCCTCTCTGTGGCGTGACCACAAAGGCAAAGCCGTTGCCTCTCAGACTTGCATACAGAGGTTGAATCGCGAAGACGAACGTGGTGGAGAAGGAAAAGACGGAGCCGTTCGGCGAGTTCTTGAACTGGACTGGGTCGGGATGGAAGGCGTGGCCCTCCTGCTGTCTGGCGTCGTTGTTCAGCTTGAGGAGGCCACTGGAGGTGATCTCAGCGATCCCGTCGAGGCTCAGATTGGCCGATCTGAAACCGTTGTACACGAAACTGGTCTCTTGAGCGTAAGTCAAAACTGCTAGCAGAGAGACCGGAAAAAGAATCTCGACGGACATGGCTCAAACTCAAAGTCCGCTTCGCAATTAGCTGAAGAACGATGCGGTTTACCAAGGCTATAAAGAATCCAAAAGAATCTTCATCTCACGGCATCAAACGAATGTCGCAAACCTTCATCCTACGTGAGACGAATTGTTCAATGTGTTGGACGTTTTCAATGGGCGTATGCAACAGTCCGAGTCGGAGAGTGACTTTTTTTGTCGAAACTAAGTCTGGGGAGAGAGATTGAAGGAAGGTAGGTGGGCTAAAATCAAAAGAACGTCAATTTTCTTCCGATGAGAAAACCGAATGGTAATCGTGCCACTTGGAACACGAAGTGTCCACGAAATTATTGGAGGAAAGACTAAAGTCCACGAGTCTACGACAAAACGGGAGAAAAAGAGAGAGAGAGAGAAGAAAATAAGGGCTGTGACTGCCTAACATATTTTATAATAAAAAACTTTCATAAAAGAACCGGTCATACTATTTAAATAAGGGAAAAATAACACAAATGATCTCTAATTATAACTCAATGTGCAATGTGATTCTTGAACTTTTGATTTATTCAATGTAATGCATGAATTTTAGCCTAATGATCAATATGATCTTTGAATTTTAATTAATTTAATTTGATCCATAAACTTTTGGTACGCGCTCAATATATTCTCCTAAACTCTATGAAGATGTTCACTTATAAACATATTCATATAGTCCAGGGACTAAATTGAGCATGTACTAAATGCTCAAGGATTACATTGAACAAATTAAAAGTTCATGTACTACATTGCATATCGAATTAAAGTTCACGGACCATTTGTGTCATTTTCTCAATAAATAACCTTTAAAAATAGATTCTGAAAAATTATAGAAAAAACTGATATGGTCTTAAATGACTTTACGTAAATTGTTAGAGATATCAGATATTTAGTAGTAAATAAAAGCTAAAAGTGAAAGTAAAGGCCAAAAACGTTTCAAAAAATAGAAAGTAAAGGCCAAAATGTTAAGACCAGTTGAGGACTCGGCATTCAAGTTTATAGATTACCATGGAGCAATGAGCCACCGGAGTACCATCTCATTCTTGATGAAGTACTGAAGTTAAAATAAAAGTCACAACTTGAATTGGATGGACTCAACAAGAAGAAAACTCGTACCTCTTTTGGATAAGTTTGACCTGTCAATGGTACTTTTCACCACAAATTATTGGAGATTAAATTGCTCCACAATTGGAGTTTCAGAAATTAGTCTTAAGACATACTAAGTCGATAAATTGAAAAACAAGGCCCATTCAAACATTTGGAGGAAGTCTCCTTGAAATTACTTGGACATTAAGATAGTGGATTTTCCATTCAAGGCGTCGACTAACTGAGCCAAAGCAACTCTTGATTCCTCTAAGAAAGTTCCACTGCTTGGCATTGTAATGGCTTGGCCCTATTCAATCGACCTAGTCCTCTAAATGGAGTATTCGAGTGTGATCATTCAATAAGATGACCATTTAGAGTAGAATCTCACCCCATGAATCTCTTCATGGCACATTTCTTAATCGAAGTAGGATTTGGAGCTATACAAATATAATTTCATCGCGACAGGGGATTTGATATTCCGTTATGTTGGAGTAAAGAATCTATAAAGATTTGGAACTCCAAGCGAGAAAAAAAATCCAAATTTGCAATGACCACTTTGCGAGGATAAAAACTTATCACTTATTTCAAAGAGTAGACACAGCAATCCACATGCGAGGCTGAATAATTTGGTAGCAGGAGAGTCCGTTTTCACTTATTTTAAAGGAGGAGACAGCTCTTTACAAAGAAGCAAATATAGCTATTCAGTAAATGGATAATGTTTGTATCAGATTTTGCAATTCTCTAATTGAACTTGAGCCTCGATGCTGTATGGACAGCCCGTAATTAACCTTCTATAGAATTCTTCGAAGCATGTGGAGTAGTCTGAATAAGAAAGCAACCCATTACATGCTGCATGACCGTGACAATTGTCGTCATTCTTCGTGGACTGGCAGTACCTATTGAAATCGGAATCTATCGTATAATCATATAAACACTTGAGAATATGGTCGACGTTGTAATTGGATGAACTGGATGGCGAATATGTTGCTCTGCTGCATATTTTGCTCACGAGAGTGGTGTCTCAATTCCTTCTTGCAACACCAAAAATAGAAAAAATCTTGCTGCGATCTTTTGAAAAGTGGCCATTTTAATGACTTTTAATTGTGTATCTATGGCTAATTAGCTTGGCTATGTAATTGGGTTATTCTTGAAATTATCTCCACAAATTTCCAAATTACTTCAGTCAGTAGATTTGAGGAGCGCTTCCTCGAAATTGATCGAAGTTCAACTTCTTATGCTGATCTTATTGGCGATCATTGGGCTGGGCAATGAGAATGATAATAATATATACTATTATTGCAGCCGAACCTTTTCTAAGATTAGTAAAGTTCTATCATATATAATTTTTCTTGTATAAGTAAAAAATTCATATTATTATCATTTTTGTGTACTTCAAGATTTAATTAGCGAGATGAGTGGACATGCATTGGGCATATTATTCTTTAATCTTTTGAACAATTTTTTTTTTATACGTAATACATCTTTAAAAAAGTTCGATGAACAACCATATAAGTTGACAAGTAACATGTCAAACGCAGATAGTGTCCCCAACTCTCTCGCATGAGTAGCTCTCTCTAAAATGTGGTCAGTGAAAGGTTAATGTGACCATCATTTTCTTGCACTAGGTAATCTTAGACGCACTACGAACGACAAGAAATTATCCCCTCTTTAATTATCCATTTCTCATTATACGTCATTTCATTACCTTTGTTGTTGTATGAATAAAAAGACTGATCACAAACCACACTTTATATACATACCAAGTTAACCTAGGAGTTATATACAAAAGTCTGTTTCAAAAAGAACTACCGAGCCACCTACACCTCAAACCCTTTTGACTCGAGCTCCGGGTTCTCCACGACACAATTCAGTATATTGATGTCCATGGGGTGAGCTACCTCCCCATCCTTTGTCTTGACAGGAGGTTCGTCAAAACCCTATAGGGGACCCTTCCGAGCCCCGTTGCAATAGTTAATAAACCACGCTTTGAAGCGATGAGGTACCAAATGAAGAAGTCTCTCATCAATCCAAATTGTGGTCACCACTAGCTCGCGGGTTTGGGTGGTCCCAGGAATGGGAAAAAAGGTAGACTCGGACTCCATCTCCCATGGGCACCCAAAACAGATGGGACGACTCTCCATACTAACGACTTGAAAATATTTAACCACGACGGAGTAAGATAAATCTTAGTGAGTCAAAACCCTAAACCCCAATTAGGATGCAAATTTGCTTCGACGGGGGTCCTAAACACACACCATACAAAACTCACCTCGTCTCGGCGCGTCCCTACATATTAGTTCATCACATATGCATTTATAAATATCACAAGCATACTTAATGACAAGAACACTTCATTTTCATCCATCAAACATCACATGGGTCCCGATTATGAGGTAAAACCGCTATGACACGTCCCATACCGAGCCACACAATTTTGCTCCATAATCAAGTGCAGTTATCATAACCTGTCTTCCAATTATCATGATCCAATGTCCACACCAACTCAATAGTAGGCGGTCATCCCATGTAACTGGGCATCGTCCCGCTCTGTCAGGCACGGCAATGTCTAGCATCCTCTGCCTAGACAGCATTCCACAAAGGAGCTTTGTTCTAAAATCCATCCGTGAACGACAACGTCTAACATCCTCTGTCTAAACGGCATTCCTCAAAGGAGCATCATCCCGCATAGTCATACGCATCAGGACGAGTTCCACTTAGTGACCACACGAGCACATACTTGGCCAAGAACACTGTGCTTTGTGTCTAAATACCTCGTTTTCAAATAATGAACTTGTCCACTTTTTCTTCATATTAAAAATTCCCGGTGAAATAATTGTACGTGGTTACGTATTTAAATTGAACCATTAAAGATAGTACACTCCCATTTCAAAATTCCATGATTTTATATAATTACATAAAAATTTGGCGTCAAAAACCAACATTTGGTATTTTTCTAATTAAATATCCATAAATCGAGTTTTACAATAATAATCACTAACTATCATCAAGCACTCAAATGCACATCATAGCACATATAAGTCATCAAATTCACATATCGATTCATCCATGAGAACGAACGTAAAATTTCACTAAACGGCTAATTCGTCACAATTTACGCTCATTACAATTAATTAAATAAATTGAGATTAATTAAATAAATCCAACTTAATTAACCTACCCATGATTAATTAATCTAACCATGGTTAACTAACCTAATCATGGTTAACTAATCTAACCTAAGTTAACTAATTTAACTAGGGTAGGCTAACCTAACTAAACTAACCACCTAACCAAACTAACCTAACTAACTAATCGACCTAACTAGGCTAGTTACACTAACTAGGATTAACCACTAATCATAATTAACACTAATCTAACCCCCTAAGAGCAATTAACAACCTAATCAAGGATTATGGAGTTAACTCATTGGATTAGGATGGTGGAGGGTTCACGGCGACATCGGTGAAAACCCAAGACAATCGTGTCTCCAAGGAGGCCTAACATTGATGAAAAATAGCCCTACAAGGGCTCGGCCAAGGGTTGTTGGGTTTTGCTTGGTGGGTTAGTTGAACAATGGTAGCTTGGCGAGACGGCGCGACTGGATGAGTAGGGGTGGGCGGCTAGTGGCAGCGACGGGCTGAGTGAACAGGTTGGGGCGTCAGACGGTTTGGCGGGGCTAGCAGCTAGGCGGATGGACGGGTTGGGCTAAGGTGGTTGGCGGGTTGAGCTGGTGGTGCTGGATTGAAGACGACGGGCTCGGCTGGTTGCATGGAGATGGGTGTGCGGGTGTGTCTCGTGGTGGAGTGGTGTGTGGTAGCAACCAAATGAGGAGAAGCAGAACTAGGGGGAGGGAAATAGAAATGAAGAAGAAGAAGAAGAAGAAGAAGAAGTAGCAAGGAGGATCGGCTAAGGAAGGGGTGCAAGCATGGAGGAAATTGGGGGAAAAAGAGGGAGAGAAAGGAAGTCAAAGCAAGGGCCAATGGGAGCCTTGGCAAAATATCAAGCCACTCATGACCAAAGCCTCAAAAGTCTTCACCCTAGAAGTCAAGAGGCCACCCAATGGGAAGATTGCTCTCATTTCACCAAATTAAGCCATTTTGGTGTAGAAAAATATGCCATTCTTCAGCCATCCGAATTTCCATTTCTTTTCTGATTTGTATGAAATTGATTTTTCCGCAAAATTCCAGACTTGATGAAATTTCTCCGAAAGATGAGACGACATCCTATAAATGAATTGTGACACACTCGAACGCCTGATTCTCGAAACTGAATTTAATTTCGTGGTTAAAATCGACTGAACGCGATTTTAGTACAACCTAACATATTGAATAGCTTTTAGGGATTTTAGTGTGTTTGACCCGTGGTCAATAATTTTCGATCTACGTTTGTGTATCTCCAACTCGTAGACGACTCTCAACTGTCGTAAAAATCACAATGTTTCCATTATGTGTGCCAAGTACAATATCAATAGAAAATCGGGTTATTGCCGTTCAACGTGAATATCGCAATTATGACATCCCATATTTTCAACCTTATTTTCTACTGAATAAATCGGGCATTTCATTGACGCGCTTATAGGGTTGTTTTCAGAGCTTATCACTCCCGAGATAACTAGAATATTTGGAGAAACCATTAAAAATTTTTAAGGCAAATAGACTTGAGAATTCAACTAGGAATCGGCTATTCGACCGTGCTTATCTACCGAGATCATTACGGCACATATATAAATCGATTAAAGATCATAGATAGGTCGGTTTGACTGAGATATGTGACTAATCGTTGGTGACACCACTAAATTAGAAAATTATCATCGACCGACACTAATTTGATTTTTCTATCATTTTGGTACCATGTGTTCGTTGATTTTCATGACAATTGAGAGGCGCCAATGTGTTGAGTGGGTTCATTGTGGCTCGAAGAAAATCGACCACGGGTCAATTGCTCCAAAAATTTCTGAAAGTTACCCAGTAGCCTAGGTTACGCTAAAAACGTGTCGAATGGAAATTAACTGAGAATTCAAGTCCAATTTCAGAAATTTAAATTTCTGTCGTGTCACAATAAATTTTAGGAACGTCGACTTAATCTTAAAAGATTTTTCAAAGATTCTGATATTTTTACGGAAAATCGGTTCGGATGTTGCGGAAAATTAGCGGAGATCTAGATGGGCTAAATCGATGGAAATTGGGACTTCTAAATAGAGTTTATGAGTGTCAGAGACTTATAGAGAATTGTAAGGGATTTTTCCTTGTCAAATTTATATCTCAATTTGGGAGGTTGTTGGAGGAATTGGAACTCCAATTTGTCAAATTCGGAGCTAGGGCAAAAGGGGGTGCGATATTTGCATTTAAATTGGCTTATAATGAGTTTTATTTGTGGAAAGTAATGGGGACATTGAGTTAATGGAAGAGATGAGACTTTCTGACCTTGGGCCTAAGAAAGTTTATGAACTGAAAATAATGGAGAGAAAGTAATAGAGAGGAAACGAGAGAAAATTGTGATGCAAAGACTTCTTCCATTCATTCAACTTCACGAGATCTACATCATGAGAGATTTCTTTTATATCTACTCTACCTTTCTCTTAACAATATGTTTTTACAGTTATTGAGCTGTTGAAGAAGATACAACTACCTAACTGAAGAGAAACTAACTGATTACTGGAAATGAAGAAACAGAGTACAAAAAACAGAATGCAAAACAGAGTGCGCTTGCTCTTGGCTTTACAAGCTTTGCAGATTATTCATATGCAACGGTACAATCCGTAGTATCACCCTTCTCTTTATCTTCTTTCCTTTCTCTGTTTTTGACAGTAATTCTTCTTCTTCCTGTACCCTTCTCGGCATCATTTATATATTCTGCTTCTTCCTCATATTCCTTCTGAGTGTTGTTCTTGATAGCATTATTAGTGGCTGTGCTGCTGCTGTTTACTGTAGTCTTAACATCCCCCCGCAAATTGGGCAGGGGTGAACAACCAATGCCCAATTTGAGACGAAGAGAAGAATGTGTTAGTCTGGATAGGGGTTTTGTAAAAATATTAGCAATTTGATTGTTGCTGGAAATATATCTAACACACAAGGATCCAGAAGCAACTTTTTCTCTAACAAAGTGAAAATCAACCTCAATATGTTTTGTTCGAGCATGAAGTATAGGATTAGCGGTGAGGGATATTGCAGATTGATTATCACAGAATAATAAGGTTGGAGAGTGTAGAGGAAAGCCAATATCTCTTAGAACAAAAGTGATCCAAGTAAGATCAGCTGTTGCTGAAGCAAGTGCTCTATATTAAGCTTCAGTGGAAGATCGAGAAACGGTTGTTTGTTTCTTGGCTGTCCATGAGATGAGATTAGAGCCGAGATAAGTACAGAAACCTGTGGTAGATTGTCTGGTTTGAACACAACCGGCCCAATTTGCATTAGAGAAACCATATAAATTGAGAGAGCTTCGAGAGTGAAGAGAGATGCCAAGATGAATTGTTCCTTTTACATAACGAAGTACCCTCTTCAGTTTAAGGAAGTCACCAACAGTAGGTTGCTGTAGTTTTTGACACAAGATATTTGTTGCAAATGCAAGATCAGGGCGAGTGATAGTGAGATATTGTAAGCCACCTACTAGGCTTCACGTAGTCCATGGGATTTGGAAGGGAATCAAAGATCTGTTTTTAGTGTGACTCGGTTTAAGAGAAAGAGGTGTAGCAATAGGTTTGCAAAATGACATATGTGCACGAGAGAGTAAGTCAAGAGCATATTTGGTTTGACACAAGAATAACTCAGTAGATGTTCGTGTAGCTTCAATTCCAAGAAAATAATGGAGCTGGCCAAGGTCTTTCATATGGAATTGAATACTAAGAGAGTGAATGAGTGTATGCAGCAACTTATCTGAGCTACCAGTTAGGATTATATCGTCAACATAAAGCAATAGAAGTACTGTCTCTTGACCTTTATGAAGTATGAACAAAGAAGGATCAGTTGAGCTGTAGGAAAAACCAGCTTCAAGCAAAAAATTGCTGAACTTGTCATACTAAGCACGCGGTGCTTGACGCAATCCATAAAGTGATTTTTGAAGAAGACATACATACTGAGAGTACTGTGGATGTACAAAGCCAGGGGGTTGCTCCATGTAAATTGTTTCGTTTAGGGTGCCATGCAAAAAGGCATTCTTGACATCAAGTTGATGTATAGACCAATGTTTTATCATTGCCACAGAAAGTATAATTCGAACAGTGGCATGTTTAATAACAGGACTAAAGGTTTCTGTAAAATCTATTCCTTCTTCCTGATGAAACCCCTTGGCTACTAGTCGAGCCTTCAATCGATCAAGGCTGCCATCTGATGTAAGTTTGGTCTTGAACACCCATTTACATCCAATAACATTCATGTCATTGGTACGGGGAACTAACAACCAAGTTTGATTGTGATGTAAAGCATCCATTTTCTCTTGCATTGCTTGATGCCATCCTAGATCTGCTAGAGCAGATTTTATTGACTTTGGTTATGGAGGAACTCGATATTCAGCAAGACATGCATATCGAGGATTGATTTTGGTGATACCAGATTTAGATCTAGTTTGCATAGGATGAGTAGATTGTGTACCTTGCAAAGCTGTCTGAATATTAGAAGCAGCTTGGTCGATATCTTGTTCAGCTGTTGTCTCTGTTGTTGAGTTAGGTATTTCTACTTGTTGGGAACCACTTTGAGAAGGAAAAGAGACTTGATCCATAGGTAATATAGTTGTAGAAACAGGCACTGTTGGTTCTGTAGAAATTTGATCAGCTGTGGGGTCTTGTATATAACCTGTATGATGAGGTGATGAAGTGTTTATATAATATGTACTGGGAGGTTGTAAATTTTTTTCTTCTTCTGTCCATAGCTTATACAAATGTGTGTAAGTTGAAGAAGTTGTTGCTAGTTTCTAAGAAAAAGGGAAGAAGGTCTCATCAAAGACCACATTTCGACTGATGTATACATGACCAGTGGTAGGAACAAGACATCGATATCCCTTATGATGAGTGCTGTATCCTAGAAAAACACAGGTAAGGGATCATGGATCCATCTTGTGCTGTGCATAGGGTCGAAGGCAGGGATAGCAAGCACACCCAAAAACTCGAAGATGATCATATCTTGGTTTATGCTGATATAACTTGCTAAAGGGAGACTGCATCTTTAACCTTGGAGTGGAAAGAATGTTGACAATATAATTGGATGTCACAAATGCATCAACCCAGAATTTTAATGGGAGTTTTGCATGATACAGCATAGCCAAACCAAGTTCAACTATATGACGATGTTTTCTTTCAGATATTCCATTATGTTCAGGTGTATATGGACATGAGACATGTTGTTGAATGCCACAGTTCTATAAGTGAGTTATGAACTTATGGCTGATAAACTCTCCTCCACCATCACATTGGAAAATCTTGATCTTACAGTTGAGTTGGTTTTCTATTAGTCTCTGAAACATGAGAAAGACATCATAGAAGTCTGATTTTCGCTTCAATGGATATATCCAATTGAACCAAGAGAAGCTGTCAACAAAAATCACATAATACTTGAAATTCTGACAAGAGTTAACCGGGAGAAGGTCCCCGGATATCACAATGGATTTGTTCTAGAGGTTTAGTAGCCGTGGAATTCGACAATGGGAAAGGTAGAGTAGTACTTTTAGCTAGCCGACAACTTCTACATACAAATTGTGGTTCTATATGGCAATCGGATTAACTTTTGATTCTTCATATGCTTCAGATGTTCTGATTTGTATGAGCTAGACGTTGATGCCAAACATTCTCTCTAGCAATCCTTTGTCTTTGAGTGAAGAAGACCTCTCGCAGCATAAGGATCTACTCGTAAAGTCCTTTAACCTTCCTTCCTAGCATCTTGGTTGTGTTGGTGATGCTGTCCTTTATGTACACGCCAGTTTTGTCAAAGACAAATGAATAAGGATAATCATATGTTAGTTTAGAGACTGAAAGAAGGTTTTTCTTAATTTCTGGAACAATCAATACATCATTTAGAGGTAAGACATCAGTTGCAGTATTTAGCAATGCATTACCAATGTATTTAACAGGTAAGCATGAACCATTGCCAATCATGACCGTATCAAGCACTAGCATTCTTAGAAAAGTTGTGAAGAATACCAAAGATTAGCAAGTAATGTGAGCTGTTGCTCCAAAGTGTCCTGGATACCATTCATTACCATTTGCTTCCTCAATATGTAGTGCTAATAAAGCTGTTGGTATCTCCTCGCTTGGTAGGAATTATCAAATCGATACCAACAAAGGTGTAATGCATCATGACCAGGTCTTCTGCAGATTTGACACTCCAATCGAGTGTTCTCTGTTGTTTTCTCCACCTGCATATCTTTATGAAGTGTTAAGTTTGAAGATGGATAAGTCTTGGTCTCTGTATACCTTTGTGCTAAGCCATTATATGGTCTGAAACCCTGACCAGAACCCAAAGCAGAGGAGGTATTAAACTACTTAAGCTGCTGACTTCCCTGTTCATAGTTCGAGTTATTATTTCTGTAACTCATACTCCTTCCAGGATATCCCAAGTTTTTATATCTGTTATTGAATGATCTTCCTCTTCCATAACTCCTTCCTCCACGACTATACCCTCTTGAATTTCCAAGGTTATTATTTTGCTGTACAAAATCTCTGTTAAACTCCTCTTTGTGTATAGCTTCGCCTCTTCCTCTGTCCATAGTATGCTAGATTTGGACTGAACTGATTGGAGGAATAGTTTTGTAGCCTTGTTTCAAACCTTTCTAAATGTGAGATTACTTCGTCATATTCTGGTTGAGGCTTTAAACAATAAATTGTTGTTTTAAAGCTCTCATACTCAATCCCCAGACCTTCCAAGACACCAAACAGTTTTGTTATTTCATCCACTGGCTTCCCTATTGCATTCAATTGATCACATATTGATTTATACTCTCTGAGGTATGTTGATAAAGTTCTATCACGCTTCTGACAAGCCTGCAATTTTCCCCTTAACTCAAACTCCTTTGCCACAGATTTCTGTGTAAACTGATTGAGTAAAATCTGCCAAACTTCATATGTAGTGTTTAAGCCAATTATCAAACTAAGTATGTTTTCTGAAACAGCACCACTAATCCAGGAGGATACAAGTTGATCTGTCTTGATCCAATCATTATAGTCAGGATTATAAATCTCAATATTTTGACCTCCTTCTTCGACCTGAAGTGTTTTAGCAGGTGATGGTTTTTCTCCATTAACAAACCCAAATAGATCTTGGCTTCTTAAGAATCTATGAAACTGAGCTTGCCACAAAAGGAAATTATCCTCAGCTAATTTGATGGTAACAAAGTTCGAGATATTGACATGAATAGGAAATGGATATCTCAAACTTCTTGCTGCCATTACGCTCTTCCGATCTTCGAACGCTTTAGTTGCAAACACAAACTCGCTAGGTTTGCAGTATTTTTGCAACAAATATATTTCGATGATGAGGATTTGAATGAGGATTTGAAATATCAACTCACAGATCTGCTGGAAGATATAGACGTCTCACAGATCAATGAAACTTTGAATCCTGACTTCAATCTGTTGTAGATTCAGCCATTTTATGCAGCTTCGAGATGACTTCTTCAGGATCGCTGCTCTGATACCATGAGAAAGTTTATGAACATAAAATAATGGAGAGAAAGTAATGGAGAGGAAACGAGAGAAAATTGTGATGCAAAGACTTCTTCCATTCATTCAACTTCACGAGATCTACATCATGAGAGATTTCTTTTATATCTACTCTACCTTTCTCTTAACAATCTGTTTTTACAGTTATTGAGCTGTTGAAGAAGATACAACTACCTAATTGAAGAGAAACTAACTGATTACTGGAAATGAAGAAACAGAGTACAAAAAATAGAATGCAAAACAGAGTGCGCTTGCTCTTGGCTTTACAAGCTTTGCAGATTATTCATATGCAACGGTACAATCCGTAGTATCACCCTTCTCTTTATCTTCTTTCCTTTCTCTGTTTTTGACAGTAATTCTTCTTCTTCCTGTACCCTTCTCGGCATCATTTATATATTCTGCTTCTTCCTCATATTCCTTCTGAGTGCTGTTCTTGATAGCATTATTAGTGGCTGTTTGCTGTTTACTGTAGTCTTAACAGGGCCCCTCCCGTCACTGTCTCCCTCTCCTTCACCGCTCTTGTCAATTCCGGCTTCTCCTTCTTTGGCATCGATCACTGTAGTTCTCTCTCTCGGCCATCATTTGCTCTCTTTTTTCCTACGACTTTGCCAGCACATCTTCGTCTCTCTCTCCCTTCGCACGCTTAGTCCAATTTTTCAGTAGAAGCCCCAGGTGGTGACTGAAGCAGCTCTCCTTAACGCTGCCACTTGCCAGTTTCTCCATCTGCTTCGGTCAACAGCAGTAACAATCGAAGCTCTTCGGTTGACCGCAAAAGCCCAACAGCAGTGACATTGGAAGCTTTTCCATCGTCCACGTCCACATGTCTCTGCCAGCGTTTCTTTCCCCACAGAGTTGCCACGAAGATCAAAGGAGCCCCAACAGCTGCTTTGGCGTCCGTTCCATCTCTCGGCAACGACGCCAGTTACACCTCCATGGACGTCTTTGCCAGCAGCTGCTTCTTCGGTCAACACTGCAATCCACCGAAGACCAGCAAATCTGTTGCAGCTGCTTCGTCGTCCACGCGTCCCTCAGCTCCAAGCCAGCACCAGTCAACCTCGTGTCTTCTCCGCCGGTTTGTCAACCAGCAAAATCCACTGAGGACGCCAGCGAACAGCTTCCTCCTTCGCCTGCGTCTTCTCCAGTTCGTGGGCCAGCTTCAGCAACCCATCGAGTCCATGAAGCAAGCCGTGAGATCCCGCAGTCCTCAAGCCAAGCAAAGCCAGTAATCTCGGCCCATAGTGCAGTCTTCAAGCTCAGTCAAAATTTCACCAACAGTAGCTCCATTGAGCCCAAGTCAGCAAGCCCAAAAATCCAGCAGTTCAGCCCACGTAGAGCTCGGCCCATCTTCAGCAATAACAGCCCAGCTTTTGAAGCCCATCTTCAGCAGACCCAACCCAACTTGGGTTTAGCCCAAAATCAAGAACAAATCTCACTTGGGCTGAGATTTGTTGGGCCCGTTCTAGGCCTAGTCCAAGCCTGCCGATTTCCCAGTCTTTGCGTTTATCAAGTGAGTTTTATTCACTAACGCCTTATTAGTTTGCTAATTATACTTAAAGGTTGATTATATTTAATTAAGTGCACTTAGGTGATTAGATTAGTTTAGAACAATTAAATTAGTGACTTAATGATGCATGTTAGGTGGTTAGACCTAGTCATTAGCAAGTAGAAAGGTTCAGTTATTTTTGAACGGGTCTTGGGATTTTTCCGATTCGTCTTGGCTTCCAATCGAATTATGGGCATAAATTGGATTTTTAATATTTATTTATTTAATTTTCGAATTTATTTATTTTTATTTTTTTTCTGGAAATTAGGCGAGAGCCAATGACCAAAATTTTATGCTGATTGTCGTGGTGCGTCTGTTTATTTAATTGAGCTTTATTTTGTGCTAAATTGATTTATGAGTGATTTTAGGATTTATTCCTAAATTGAATAATTTTTTGTTATTAATGACAAAATAACCGGGCATCGATTAATAGTGTCAAAAATATTTTGAAGGGCTACAGAAAAATGTGGGATTTATAGAAAGGAAATTACTATATTTTGGCTAAGGCCGATCGTGTGCCAACGCATGTGTATTTTTATCAAGAAAAGATAAAAATGGTAAATTGATTGTGTTTTAGAATAAAAATATTATACCAACTCGGTGACTCAATATGTCATTTTGGAGAATAGATGTTATGATGAATATACTCGATATACCATGTCGACTCGGTGACTCCATAGGTCATTTTGGAGAATGGACGACATGCCATAACGGTTCGGTGACTCAATATGTCATTTTAGAGAATGGACATTATGATGAATATACTTGGTAGCTTGGTATGTCATTAAGGAAAATGAGTCTTATAATATATTGGCTTGGTAACCCGATGGGTTATTTTAGAGAATGGACAGTATTGATTGAAATGATCAAGAATGGTTTGGTTGACATGTAATCGACTAGGTCGATTAATCGAGATATCGATCCGTGAGATAATAATTGGGTGCTTATTTGAATTGTGCTAATATGTAGGATGTAATATGAGGCAAAGGTAAGCTCTCTGACTCGTGTTGTGCATAGGCAGCCCTAAGGTGTATTGGTTTACTAATCGGGCCTTAGAGGGGTAAAACTTGTTGAGATATTGTCTCATTGATTATTAAATAACCATTTCAGGTCCCTAGATGCAGCAGACTTGGATTTTGAAGATCTCAAAAGTCTGGTGCGGTTTGCTGGAGGCTTTAGTTGGAGTGTGAAGGATGATGAAGAGGAGGACGGGGACCCGTAGCTTGTAGAACCCCACTTCTACTTGTAGACCTTGTTTTAAACTAGCTTAATGTGAATTAGACTTAATAGTTCACCTTATACATATATGTGCATTGGTTTGTAATGTATATAAGAGTGAATGTTTTAAAGGTTTGAAATTTAGTCCTACTATTCTATTCCAATGCTTTATTATCTGGGAATTTATAATTGTTTCTGCATGTGCATATGAAAATGAAAGGGTTGGTGATATGTCTTGGGATATCACAAAATTTTAATCGACCAAGGCAAGGGATGGGTGTGCCCGAGGATCGGGGCGTGACAGTAATTGTGCGAAATCACCCGCAATTCAATTACGTGTTTCCATCGAATCAACTTATATTTGATCGCAATTTAATTATAACGATGTCGTATTGACCCTTGCCGATTATTATGGTCGAATAGTCAATTTCCAATCGAATTCTCTAGTATGTCGCTTTTAAATCCCTTAATAGCTTTACTAATAGGTTAGTTAACTCGTGAGTGGCCAACTCAAAGTAAAATAACTATCGGCGCATCGACGAAACAACCATTTCATATAATCGAGACGATGTCAAATTTCAAGATGTCACACCTTTTATAAATATATTGATGGAATCAATCACGAATTAATAAAATCAATTTTGAAGACAAGTTCCTTTTGGGAAGCATCTAGTTATGGAAATTTAGATTCCGATTATATGGATGACCAGAATCATCATATTTTCATCTCAATCTTCAAATAGCTATAAGATTTCCTTAATCGATTCTGTCCAATGGATTGATTGGAAGAAATTCCTCTGGAGAATGCCAACATTTTGAAAGGCATAGAGAAGTATTTAAGGAGATCATTTAGTCCATTTAAGAGAGTGCGTGAAAATTGAAATTCCAAAGTTTGAGGCATTTCCAATCACTTGTTCTTTGTTAACAGCGCTTGCAAATTGTATTCAAGAGAGAAAAACACAAGAAAAGTGACTTAGTGAGAGAAAAAGAAATCCTCCACTGAGTGTTCGTACTCAAACCATTGTATTTCTCTGTTGATATCTTAGTGAATTTTAGCCAGAAGACTGTTAGTGTGGGAAAGTGAACGTAGGCTTGATTTAAGCCGAATTACTATAAATCTCGTTTTC